>NW_017731890.1:892031-893452 GCF_001890085.2 Hipposideros armiger
TTTGAGGAAATCATGTTCATCATGACATTGTACCTCTAAATCTTAAACCAGCATATAAGACAGTGTCCTGTTCACCCATACTCAGGTTTCTGCAGCAATCCCTAATGTCTTAAACAGTTTTCCCCCTCCATACAACTAAGGTATGCATTGTTCTCGATCACTTTCGACTATCAACCATCTAAACCAGTTATCCTACCTACCCACCCACCCATCCACCTTTTTTCCCCTTCTTTGACATTAACTAGAGACCAGTTTGATTTCTTGTAGATTGTCCCACATTCTGGGTTCACCTGATTTTCTTCTTATGTTACTGATTTTAACTTCTGTATTCCTCAAATTTTTGTAAATTGAAAGTTGGGTCTAAATGTTTGATTAGATTCAGGTTTAACAGTTTTTGCAGGAATATTTCATAGGCGAAATTGCAAATATTTTGATCATGTCAAGAGTCACAGTGTCTCATCCTGTTTTTATTTATTTAAGATTTTATTGGGAAATTGGAGGGGAACAGTGTTGGGGAAGGGGACCAGCCAAGTTGTTGTTCTTCAATCTTAGTTGTGGAGGGCGCCAGTCACCATCTGGCTTCCTGTCGGCAGCTCGTGGCCTCTAAGCTCAAAGTGCCAAGAGTTCAATCTTAGTTGCGGGTGGGCATAGCCATCATCCCATGCGGGAATCAAACCAGCAGCCTTGTTGTGAAGAGTGCACGCTCTATCCACTGCAGCCTTGTTGTGAAGAGTGCACGCTCTATCCACTGAGCCATCCGGGCGGCAGCTCAGCTCAAGGTGTCGAGTTCAGTCTTAGTTGCAGGTGGGCGTAGCCCACCATCGATCAGGCAATCTTGTTGTTATACCAGCTGAGCCATCCTGCTACCTGTTGGCAGCTCTGTGACAGCTCAGCTTGGGCACAGCGTCACTGGCTCATGTGGGAATCGAACTGGCGGCCCTGTTGCCCAAAGCTCGCTCTCTTAAGCCAACTCTTAACCAACTGAGCCACTCTGCCAGCCCTCGTCCTGTTTTTAGATAAACTAAGTTTGATGTGTTGATTAAGGCACGTCTTTCATTTTAAAGTTCTCGGCAGTTTATACTTAACTTCCATGTCATTCTCAAAAAGAAGAAAATGTTTAATACAAATAAATTAGGATTATGAATTAAATTTAGTCATCTTTAAAAGTTTTTCAGTGTACCACATGTGTGTTCTGATTTAAGGTCAGACATATTAATTTGCTTTTAAATGTCCTTTTTATAATCATTTTTAATCCTGTAGCTTACATGTAGTTAGAGGTATATCTCATTTACTCTTTTCTTTTTTTTTCAATTTTATGTGAGCCTGCTACGAACCTGATGAGTTTCTACTCATTTTTGACATTAAATTTCAAATGGTTAAGGGACTAATAAGTAGACTACTTTTGCCTTCCTGGTGAACTT
>NW_017731890.1:893813-895544 GCF_001890085.2 Hipposideros armiger
GGAGGAACAAAGAGGCAAAAGATATCCCATCAAAATTATATTGCCTATCAAAAGCAAGTTATTCGGCGAAGTATGCGACATAGAAAAGTTCGCGGTGAGAAAGCACTTCTTGTTTCTGCCAATCAAACATTAAAAGAATTGAAAATTCAGGTGAGGACAACATAACATTTGTTTAAGTGTGCTGTGACCTTAAGAGGACCTTCATGAATTCTGCTTTCCATCTATGTTTATATATGTAACTGTGTTTTTTTTTTCCTTCAGTGTTGACCTCTATCTCCTCATAGTATTAAGCCACTGAAAGAGGGCTTTGTTGATTTCAGAATAATGCCTGCAGGGCCCCCAAATTAAAACAACTCTTTCTTTGAAAAGACTTAAAGTTTTCAGAATAGCCAAGAATCTTTCTATGAACATGAAAGTGTTTTTTGGATTCCGTTGAGCAAGTCCTGAATAACTTTCCCCTGAGAAACATTGAGGGTCAATTTTTTAACACGTCAGCGTTGTCCCAGGATAATTGTTCTCTCCCTTCATTGTGCTGTATGTTTTTCTTTGACCACTTACTAGGCATTTGAGCCAATTACCAGGATCTTCTGTGAAATTTAAGGGGAGATAAAAGGCAGCTACTTAATTGTTTATTCACTTGGATGAATCAGAAATTCTTTTTATCACAATATTTTGGGTGTCAGCTAAGTCTGTTTGCTAGAATTTTAAAGTGACCTTCATCTCTATTTATAGAGTGGGGTTTCCAAATTGTTTTTGAAGGTCCATTTTGGATCATTCCCCCTCCATCCCCCGAAAAGCATGCCTTGCTTTGTAAATCAACTCAGTAAATGCATGTAGGCATTGTGAAAATGTTTCATGAGAGTGTTATTTCTGGATAACAGTATTGAAGGGCTGTGAATGAGCATGCCAATGGTATAGCTCAAAATCCAGGCAGAGGGCTGATAAATTCAAGATGTCCATGAAAAAAGCCTGGCCCCTATCTGTTTCAGTCACTGATATATATCCAAAAAGTTGACCACGTTTCCCTCATTGCTACTTTTATGTGGCATAGTTAACTGGTTATGCATTTTTTCCTGTTGCTGATATTTATCATTGTAATTGAGGCAAAAGTACAGGCTTCCTTGAGGGCATTATGTGTTCCAGATTGTCCTGAGAACAGCATTTCCCTCGGCTGAACCCAGGGCTCTGAAAATAAACGTGTTGGCATAATATCTTTTCCTCTGTTATTGTACATTTTACATCTGAGAAAGCTTGTTTCTGTCACCGGCTTTGTGCCTGTCAGTGGTAAACCTCGAACATTGAAAGCCATTAAATTACAAAAAGAGCCCCTGTGGATAAAGGCATTCGAAAAGCCTGTACTGCTTTTATTATGGACTATCACGTTTGAAGAATAAATCAAAAAGTCAGCAGAAATAACCTCTATCTGGGAGCATGTTACCTGCACAGATGAGTTGTTGGAAGGCAGCAGCTGTTAAATGAAAGCCCCCAAATGCGCTCTTCTCTGATGGTTCCTTTGCAGTATCCTTCCTCTCATCTCCCACCGCTACTTCAAGGACGCTGTGATCCGAACAGAGTCCAAAAAAAGGGGCAATGAAATGTAATTTCCCCTCACTGCTCAGTGGTGGTAGCTTTGAAAGCTTCAGCTACGCACAACCCTTTTGCCCAGCAGCCTGGACAGCGTTGGCGTTTGTGGTGGGCACGCATGTGATCCTGTTAGTGGTGGTGGGTGAT
>NW_017731890.1:896699-992317 GCF_001890085.2 Hipposideros armiger
TTGAGCTGTTGTTCAGCATCTTAACTGTAGAGGGCAGTGTCACTGACCCTCATGTGTGGGATCCAAACCGGGACCCTCTGGCGTCCCAAGCCAGCTCTTAACCAACGCGCCACACGGCCGGCCCCATGGTAGCTTCTTAATGAATGTTTCCTTAGTTGTTGAATGAATGTAAATGTCTTTCTCTGTGTGCTTAAAATAAAGTATAAGCATCAGCCCAGCACTGGGGGTCCTCATGTGTATATGTATTTGCTGTTTGTCCAATCTCACAGGGTGGTGCAGAGACCCTTAGCATTCAGGGGTGTGAACAAGCATTCCTACAGCCAAGCAGCTGTGCCATTGCCCACATTAAGCCGGTATCAGACACCTCTGCTTTACCTGCTTTCTTCTTCACCGGGTCCCACTGAAGAACTTGGGGCTGGCTGCCTCTGCCTGGGGTCTGCGTACAGGGCCGGCTCTGGGAGAGCTGTCCCATCAGGACTTACTCACCAGGAACAGGCAGGTCCTTGATGATGTCAGTGCAGTGTCACCACAAATCCCTGTTGAATCTATCCCTGCTTGCTTCTCAGGGGCTGATGCCTTTTGAGAAGTCCAGTTAAGATTCTTATTTACCTGTGTGCCATTATTAAAACCACTGTTCTGGTCCCAGTCTGCCCATTCTGGTCTCAGTCTGCCCAGCTCTTGGGCCCAATTACACACACAGTTGGTTCAGGGCCGCTTTGCTGGGCTTGCTTTGTCTTTTCAGATTCAAGCAGTAGAGGAGTACAGTGGGTTTCCTATAGCATCATGGAATAAGTGTGATACATATGCCATAGAGGACTTTCAGCGAGTATGTAACTGAGTTATGAATATGCGTAAATAAATAAATATAATACATACTCTTGAACCTCACATCCAAATTAAGAGAACATATCAGTGAAGATATCTTTGTGTGTGTGCCTCTCTGAGCCCAGTTCCTTCTTGCCCACGAGTGGTAATTACTACTGGGAAATAATAAAAATAAACATTTTTATGCATTTCAGAAAATGTTTAAGTATTATGTCTAACAGTCTTTCTGAATGTGTTTAATTTTTAACATTTGGCTAGAACTGGATCGGGGTACATGGTCCCTACCCTTAAGAAATTCATATTTTGGTTCCTAGAGGCAGAGAATATATGGTTCCCAAGGGCTGAATTATGTAACCTAGGCTGCTTGCTGAAGGAATCAAAACCGAAAGAAGAAGAGCCCAGATCACCTGCTGGTTAATGTAAAGGTGGTTTTCCAAAAGAATTTGGACTTGGTTTGATTATCAAGTCTGTGGGGCTTGGGCATGATAGGAATGACCATGAAGGCGAAGGCTTGTAACCAGAGGACTGTCCGCCGAGCCCCACCTTCTGCCCTTTGATTTCCCCACATCCTGCCCTTGGAGAGGCGGTAAGGTGCGGGACACAAGGGTCTGTGGGTATCATTGTTTCCCAGTTCTCCACTAGACCTCCTAGGCCTATTCCAGATATGTTCCAGGGATTTTAGCCTCTGTAGGAATGCAGCAAGGGGGCTGACTGCAAACTGTAGTATCTTTTGTATTCTGACTTATTTTTTAAAGAATGTATGCATTATTTATTCAAATAGGGTATGAGTCTCAGTATTTTGCTTCATACAGACTTTTTCTTTTTTTTTATATTGGCACAGATCATGCATGCATTTTCAGTTGCTCCTTTTGACCAGAATCTCTCAATTGATGGAAAGATTTTAAATGATGACTGTGCCACCCTCGGCACCCTTGGCGTCATTCCCGAATCTGTCATTTTGTTAAAGGTAGGTGACGGTGCCTTACCTGAGGAATTCTAGAAGGTTTTAATGATGATACACACCCACATGTAAGCCGCATGGTGCAGCAGCGGTTATGATGGCCTCGAGTCCTCATCAGGGTGTGGTAAGCGACTGCCATGCGTTTTTGGTGGCCCCTGGATTCTGCAGCTCTGGCTAAGCCACAGAGACTTAGAGGAGGTCACGACATCATTGGGTCTTGTGGGATTTTCATCATTTTTATTAAAAAAATAATAGATCTAGATATATCCTCCCTAATTTCTGGATCAGCAGAATTACTTTCCTGTACCTTTATTCAAGCATTCCCCTCATTTCCTCTTGGCTCGAAAGTACATACCAGCCAGTCAACGTAGGAAACAGACGCGAGGCTTGGCCTCAACCGTCAAAACACTTCTGGTCGGCTTTATGGGATTCTTGTCCAGGATATGGAAACTGGCTTTGGATAGAATGGATTTAGGAGAGGTGGAAGGTGTTTTATAAAAAGTAGGGTTGCTGAGAAGTTGTCTAAGAAAATGAATTATTGAACCAGCCTCATTAGCCCGATCCTACACCACCTGAGGGCCCAAGTTCGTCACTTCCCTTTGCCTCTGTTGTTTCTTCGTGGCCAGAAGCGTCCCCACTGTGCCACACACCATTGCATCATGTGGTGGAATATTTGTTGGGCTTTTGAACTGTGAAATAAATGCTTTTCATACCCTAGAGCCTCAGTTCTGGTAAGATAAAACGTGTCCCTGGAAATGATGAAGACCTGTATCTACCCCACACACATACCCCTCCCCCTTCCCCCTGTTTACTTTTTGCTTTTCTTGGAACTGTAGGTTCTATGGAATTACTTTGAAAACCTGTTGAGTTGTGGGACCCTAAGGGCCCTGTCTGAAATGCTATTATAGAAATGGCCTGTGTTATGAAAGGGCTTTTGCTTCAGATGGGCAGCTAGACCCTACACCAGCCATTTGCCTGTTTGCCCTTGCAGCTCATCGCACCATGAGCGCGGACTCGGTGCTGGCTTCTGCCCTAAAAGGGATGTGGGTATTTTGTTCTTGGTGGTGAGGAGGGACAAAAATGTGTTTTATTTTATTTTTTTAAATTTTTTTTAGCGGAGCCATCCTGCCACCTGTTGGCAGCTCAGCGGCAGCTCAGCTCAAGCCGGGAATCGAACCAGCGACCCTGTTGCTCAGAGCTCGCACTCTTGAGCAGGCTCTTAACCAACTGAGCCATTCGGCGGGCCCACAAAAATGTATTTTTAACCTAGTTGGTATTTTTTTTTTTTTTTAAGATTTTTTTTTTTTTTATTGGGGAATTGGGGGAAAGGGAACAGACAAGTTGTTGTCCTTTTGTTCTTCAGTCTAGTTGTGGAGGACGTTGCTTCACTGGCCCAAGTTGGCACCATCATTGCGCTCTTCCCGGGCAAGGCACATCAGTCGCCGGCTTCTGGACGGCCGCTCATGGCGGCTGCTGGCCGCTCACGCTGGCTGCTGGCTACACACGGTAGCCCGTGGCAGTCCACTGCAGCAGTGACTGCAACCTACGCCGTCGCCTGTGACTCATGGCAGCCCAGCTCCAGGTTGAGCTGTTGTTCAGCATCTTAGCTGTAGAGGGCAGTGTCACTGGTCCTCATATGTGGGATCCGAACTGGGGCCCTCTGGCGTCCCAAGCCAGTTGTTAACCATCGCGCCACTCGGCTGGCCCCTAGTTGGTATTTTTAGAAGACCGGTCTGCCTTTTTATTTGTACCTAACTCACACTGTCACCACTAGCATTTTAACTCACATTAATTAAATCAGAGTTTCATAATCTCAGTCTGTCTAAACATTTCTACAGCGAAAGGGGTTTTTAGGAGCAGGAAAACAATGTCACATATGCTGTGCAAGTTTTTTGGGTGGCAAGTATAGACCCATCGCTGGCAGAGTTTTCTTTGTTAATCCCAGACGTCGCTGGCTGTGGTTTGAACCCGGTTCGCAGCTGGTCAGTGTTTGTATTTGTGTCTTGTAGCAAATCCAGTATTCGACTCATGGCCAGACTCCAGTGTGGGGAGGACCCAGTCTACTGCTCCCCCTGACTCCCTCTCCCTTGTGGTTTTGAATTGTCTTCATTTGTTTTCTAGGCTGATGAACCAATTGCAGATTATGCTGCAATGGATGATGTCATGCAAGGTAAAGACAAATTTATTTTAGGAATTTATTGATTAACTTGTTAGAAGGAGGTAGAGTTATAGATATTGAAGCTTTCGTCTACAATACTTTTAACCTTAAAAGTTTCAGCTCTTTTAACCTTAAATGTTTCTACCTTACTTATAAGATCATAGACAGAGAAAGGTGTCTACAAAAAACTTTGGAAAATGTTGAATAATATTGTATGTCAACTATAATTATATATACATATAGTCACGGGACATGGAGTAGAGAATGGGAATGGAATCAATGGAATTGTAATAGATAAGCATGATATCGGGGGTGGGAGGGCAGTACATGGGGGGAGGGGAGTTGTTACTTTGTGAGGGTGAAAAGGATAACTATTGCATTGTTCTGTACACCGAAACTAACAACAAAAAAAAAAACTTTGGAAAATGGAAAGCAGAGAGGAGTAGTAATTATTTAGCTGATCTGAAGAAACAGAAATAAGTGTACTCCTGCAGATGAAAGAGGTCAACCAGAAGCCAAGTAATGCAGATTGCAGAGCCTCGGACAGACACACATAAATTGGAGGCCCCAGGTACCCCTGAAAGTGGGAGTGAGGGATGAGCCTAAAAAGAGGAAATTTGGTTAGAAAACTACCACGATTGCACCAAGCGCTCAGTACAGGAAGTGAAACCCTAGGGATGACAGGATCCTCAAAGCATCTAAAGATGGAAGGAAAACCAAACACAGTCATAGGATGAAGTCAGAAACACAGACGAATGGAGAGGCACCCAAAGATGCTGAGGACAAGCAAATCTTAATCTAGAATTCGGGAACTAGACAGACTGTATTCTGCCCTCACAGTTGAAGGCTCTTGGAACACACAGAAAGCCTCAAAAAATTTATCTTATGCACCGTTTGCCAAGATACTGCAGAAGGATGTGCTCTTAAACAAGAGAGTAAATCAAGAAAGAAGTCAACAGTGGCACCAGAAAGCAGGGGTCTGACTTCGGAAAAGATGCCCTAGAAGAAGGTGAAGGGAAATTCCAGAGCTGAACAGAAGCCCTGCAGCAGGCATGCAGCTCACGGGTCCAGGCTGGAGCGGTGGGACGCGGGCTTTGTGGAGTTACAGCTGCTCAGTTGGTTGTAAATTCCAAGAGGCTCACCTCACGCTGCCATTTCTGTGACGTCATCCCTGAGGATGCAGGCTTTGGCAAAGAACGTCCACGGGGAAAAGGGGAAGGGATACAGGTCTTTGAGAACCACTGTATCGGGAGGATGGCTGAGGGGGCAGCTGATACATAAGAGGTGCTAGAAGAAATAAATTTTTATCTTTCATTGAGAAAGTTATTAGATATTCTCTACAATTATGAAATATCAGCATAAAGCGTGTTATTTAGAAATAAAGAGGTTGAATAGCAGAAGAAATGGCTAAACGGGTCACAAGGTGGTTCCTTCCAGAGTATGGGAATGGGAGGGGGAAGGGCAGAGACACAGCTCCAGAGGGCGTCAGTCGCCCGCTTCTCCTAGGCCTGCCCTGGGGTCATGCAGAACGTTGGCTTCAGTTATTACAGCCCTCATTTACCACTACTTGACTTTTTTAATGATGCATGTATATTACTTGGATAAAAATGAAAACAGAAAGAATGTCATCTGATTATTATTCCATAACTACAGAAGTAATCGTTATGGGTGAGTAAGGTAATTGAAAGTTATTTTAAACTTCTCATCTTTAGGCATCGAGGTGATCTTATTACTCTGTCACGACAGCCTTTTCAATCTGGAATTCTTTTTTTGTTTCTTTTTTTGTTTTCTCCTTCCAGTGTGTATGCCAGAAGAAGGGTTTAAAGGTAAGTTGCATTTGTCATGTTCTGTTCATGAATGTCAGTCATACTATAATTTTCTATTAAAGTGAAGGCTATAATTTGATTTTAAAATTTAATTCAATCTGAGTCTCATGACTGAAATTAATTTTAGTTAAATGCATTTTTTATTCAAGCTTCTTCATTATCTTTTTCAGCACTCAGGCCTCAGATAGGGCCTGCGTGTTAGAAGCATCTCCTGCCAGATGTCCACTCTGCTTTCTCTTATTTCGGGTGGGAGGCTAAGGAATTAGCCAAGGGCATTTCGAGATATATATTTAACCTTTTTCCAGTTCATCCTGTCAGTCCCATCTTAGAGCAAAAACAGTTTGTGTGCAACTGATAAGAATTAGAGTAGAAGAATTTGCTGAATTATCCGAGGTTCAGTGAAAAGGTTTCATTAACCTATCTAGCATTAAGGCATTACTTGGATTATTACTTTAGATGGAGACACGGCGGTGCCTTGTACCACATCTTGGCTACTGTAGTTGTGTACACCAGTAATACTCATTACTCCATCAGATACGGACCTTTGACATTTCCAGCTGTAACCGTTGCCATTTTGATCCTTTGGGGTCTTCTCCAGAGGGGCCATGGCGGGTTGTGATTTTGCCCAGGAATGAGTTTGAATCAAATATCAGGGCTTCTTTGCTAAAGCAAATAAGCGAGCAAAGCTACTGGCCCAAATAAAGCCTTCTTCTCAATGCGGCTTTGTTGTCTACACGTTACCACTACAAAGAAACTCCTGATGTGGCTAAAGCCAAACAAAACAGAGCAAAACATTTCTTTATGAAAAAATGGCTATCCAATGAAAGCACCAATAAAATCCGATTAACTCGTGTGAAGACAGCACGTAGGAAACCCATGGCTTTCAACAGAGATGTGATTTAGCTGAAAGCCTCAAGTTGGCTGACATTTTCTCTTACCCTTCAACGTCAGAGGGCTGCTGTGCCCATTTATTAAGTTGGATATCCCCTGTTGAGGATGCGTTCTTGACACATGGAGTGCATGAACTCTTGGCTCACAACTGTACCTCCACGTGTGTTTCTTTTCCCAGGTACTGGTCTACTTGGACATTAATCTTTTGAACACTTGCGGACTCTACTCAGAAATGACCAGAAGGGAGGAGGAGTTTGACATGTTAGGGCATTAAAGAAAAGCTGGATCTAAGAATTAAATCATGACTCTTCCAGAAGGCAGAAAATCATTCAAAAGTGACTGTCCCAAATGCCTTATGTCAAATAAAGCAGATTGCACTGAAGGACATCAGACTTGAAGGAAATGTTTCAAATTTTATATTTAAGGGGTGGGGGGTGGCGGGAGGGAAAGGGCAAATAAAGATTGAACCAGTTTAGTAGCAGTAACAGGAAATCATGTTTACATATGAGATTTATAGTCACGGGAGGGAATAATTCTGTTATATTTCCTTGCTCGAGTTTCATACCAGATGCATCGGTCCATGAGGGATTTTTATCACAGTAGATGGGACAACATTCTGCTCTGAACTAAAAGTAATTCTTTAGAGACATAACCTGCTTACCAGTACCTGTCTTTGATTCATATTTTACTTTCAATAAAGCATGAAAGTGAAGAACTTGCCATCATTGTGGAAAAGTGTCTTCAGGAGGATTAGACTCCTCTCCGCGTCGGCCGCAGCACCCCTGCCTCACGCCCCCCATGGCAGTCTGTCTCTTAGTGTTGGGTACAGGAGGGGGCGCCTGCGCGTCTCCTGCCGGGAGCGAGGGACTCGGTCTCACTTGGGGCTTCCAAGGCTTTTGCCTTCAAGCATTTCGGAAAGGATGGTGAATGTGTATGACTCGTGCTAGCATCTTCCTCCAGTATTTCTATTATTCAGAAGTGGGGAATCAAATACATCTTGCACTTTTGAACAATCCGACCACCTCATCAGAAGAGGCAAGTGGACTGAAGTACATGTGACCAGCCCAAGGCTTTTCTAAAATGTTTTCCCATCTTCCAAGTCCACCGTGCTTGCATCTCACTTCTCTTCTTGAACGCATTCTTCCGAAATGGCCAGAAAGGATCTTTCACATCACTTTGTTTAAAAAAGAAAAGAAAAAAAGTGTATGGACGAGGTATGCCATTTTATTCAATTCAGGATTATTATTGTTATTAGCAACATATAACTGAAGCAATAGTCTTCAGAACATTGAAGGACTTTGAAATGGAATTTAAGACTGGAATTTGTTTCGCTGTTTTCTCTGAGAATGTATGTACTTCTTTGGGGCAGAGATGCCAACTCAGGCGTCTCTTGATAACATTTGCTTTTAGCCTTGGGTTTGTGCTAGGCTCCCCAACCCTCACCCCCACCCCTTTTCTGAAAATTTAAACTCAAATAATGGACGGGGAGGCAGGTTTCAATCGGAGGACCAGTAACCTTGCCAGCATCCCTTTTGAATAGCTCTTTTTATCAGAATAATTATGGCTGTTTGGTAAAATTATAACTTCTTGCTTGTGTTTCCCCTCTGCGTTTGCAATGTCTTCAGTCTGTGCACCCTGAGGATACAGGGTTGTTTAAATAGCCTGTGTGGGAGACAGAGCTGCCCCCAAGACCCCCAAAAACCATCCTAGGAACCAGCTGTTCCCACCTTGAGGTCGGCACAGGGGAAGGACTCAAAGTCAAGATCACGGATAGCTAATCCTGGTGTGTAGATCTCAGTGTTTTATTTTGCTCCAAAGAAATGAAGCAGGAGCATACAAGTAATAACACGCTGAGCGACTTAATCCGTTCCCAGGGTAAAGCCCTGTGTGTCAGCGGACACAGCCTTGCCGACGGAGCAACTGTTTGCCCAGAGGATGTCTTCCTGGGGCTTGTCATCAACATGTCAGTAGCCCCCAGAAATCGGATACATTTCTCCCGATTTGCTGTTAATAACAGTTTTAAAATTTGTTACTTTTGAGTCTTTTTTTTTTTCTTATGCAACATCACACAATAACAGCCTTTTGTAAGTCTTCCAGGCCAATAACCCAGTCTCAGTACTGGCTCCTTTACTCCTGGGGGTGGGAGTGGGGTGGGCTTAGGGTGAGCAGGTGATCCTCCACGAGTCTGTCCTCAGAGCCCCAGCCGTCGTCTTCCTCCTGCCTTGGCAACTTGTCCTGCTAGCGCTCCTCAGGGTGGCCACTGTGGCGCCATAGCACCAGCGGCACTGCGAGGCTTGATCAGGCGCAGGAGCTCGGGCCCCAGACCCACTGAGTCGGCACGTGCACCCACAGGCTGCTCTCCTCTGCTCTTTGAAGTGGAGGGGCCTTGGGCTGCAGTCTCTTTCCACCCACAATATGTAGTGGCCTTGCATTGCCACCCTCACCACTTTGTACAGGTATAAGGTGTAACCTGAACCCGATTCTCGCCTTGTCTGTATTTACAAACGGGTGGAGACCGATAGGCTGTGACCACATTGAAGTGCAGAGACTCTTTCCATCGGGTTTTTTATGTCATGCACGTGTACTCTTTTATATTAGGCCAGTCTTCTGTAGAAGGTATTACAAAGCTTGAAGGTTCCCCCTTATGTTTTTAACCATTCTTTAATCTCATACTAACGTGTACAACGTATGCTGGCACAGATTGTTGCCACTGCCTGAAATACAGGTTTTCATTTGGACATCTTCATTGGGGATGAAGTATCTGGGGGAATAAGTATCTTTCTGTGTATTAATGAATGTTGTTTAGAATTACTGTTAATCTTTCTGCCAAATTAAAAAGAAACAAAGTGTCTCTTTATTTCTATGGAGTCATAATCCAGAGTGGATTTTTTGTTACTTTAAATGTCCAGTTGGTTAGTCTGTGTGGTCATGGACTCGATCAGATGCTGGTTAATATTTGAAGCCAATGCTGGTATTGAATAACCTGTTTTAAATGCCCAAGGGATGATTTATCGCTGTCTAAACAAACTGCTGGAGTGAAATGAGCATTAAAGCCTGTCTTTCCTGTTACAGAGTCATGAAGGAGTATCATATCCTTTCTCTTTGGCATTTTAATGTTCAGCTTGTTCGGTGCTACAGGGGACTGGGAACAGAGTTCAGTCCGATGAAAAGCCAATGTTTTCATTTGAAGAAGATTCGCACCCCTTTTCCACTGTCCTGTGCACCTCTTACTCCCCCACGCCCCCCAAGGTGGAGAGTTTTGTTACCAGCTGCATTTCTGATTGTGAAGGCTAGGAGTTCATCACCTCCAAGCCCTAGACATTGTGTGGACACCAACATGAGCTGGGGATTTGATTGTCAACATTGGAATCCTTGATTCATTAAAATGCAAATGAGAAACATTTGTAAAATGGTACCACTAGACATGTATTTCTCTGAGCGAACAGCTTTGTGCCAAGTCCTGTGTGCCAGGGAAAGGGTAGTAGGAAGACGGGAAACAGCTTCCTCAGGCATCCCAAACCTTTGTGCTTTTTTCAAGTCTGGCTGTTGCGTTAATTGGGCTAAGTGTGTTGGCGAGCGTTGAAAGGGCAGGTTTGAGAAGTTGGCTCACTTGTGTTCCAGATAATTTCCCCATTTACCTTGTAACTATGACAAGCGACTTTGCTTTGTCTTAGTTTGCTGATCTTGTAGAACAAGGCAGTATTTTGCTGTCATGTTTCCCACCCCACACTGAGGCAATAATATTGTTGGGGTAAAATGCTTTGTGTTCCTCTTTGTAATGAGAAAGATTCTAGCCTTTGTGAGGAAGTGCTGTGGAATCTTTTTTGCAAGTCTTGAAAAAGAGGTCTTGGAACCACAAAGCAAGCTACCCGGAACCCCTTCTCTGAGAACTTGAGAACAGACCTGAGGCCGGAAGTCCTTGGCGCTAAAATGATGATTGGAAGGGTGTTCGACTGACCTGTTACGTAAGTCTTCCCTCTTGGCCCATGAGGAAAACGAAGCCAGAGGCCAATCACTAAGTTGCCTTGATTCCGTGTTTATTTGCAGGATCCTGCTGAAAGGTATTTGAAACATGTTTAGAATGCATGCTGAAGACTTGGGTCTTTGTGATGGGCAGGTCCTGCCCCAAAGGGGCAGTTTCCCATGTTTTGACTGTCATTGCCAAGAACATCAGGAACAGATGCCGGGAGCCTCAGAGGCAGGGCTATGCAGGCACCTGGCAGCACAAAGTATGCAGGAGACTGGCCGGTACTTACAGGCTGCTTCCATCTGAGAATCATGCTTTTCATTCTTTTATTTACCCCTGGAGACTTAGTGAAGAACATTGTTCAAGAGAAGAGTACACAGAACAGGTATGTCTTGTGCTTTCTCTTTTCCAACTGACAAACCACAGGGTCAGTTTTATCACAATTCAGCATACTGTGAACCATATCACATTCATCGCTTTTTTTAAAAAAATTGCATGTTTCAGACAAGTTGGTGCCATTTCTTCATATGGTGAGATTGAAGTATCTTTTCTGAGCCTCACTAGATTTTGGGAAGAAGGAGGCTGTAGAATGCACCTTGTGACTTGCCAAGGAGTTGTATGCATGACCTCTTCTGCGTGGCTCTGGTCTGCTCCCAGAACCGGGACCTGCACCAGCTCATTCCTGGACCGAGCCTTTGTGTGACCCACCCAGCAGAGGACAGACCGTGATCCCCGAAGAAATGGGTCCTCCTGCCAGATGGCTCCCATCCCACAAGCACAGTGACATGTTGGCTCCTACACTGTTTTCACACTTTCTCATTCACGAGGCTGAGTTCCCCGTGAAGTTAGTCCTAAGACCTTGTCTGACATAATTACTGTATTGATTTCAGATAGAGGGCATTATCTGTTTTCCCCCAACGTGCTTGAAGAAAAAAATGGAAAAAAGCACCCTGCTTTCAAGGACTTGGCTAAGACTGCGGAGGCCAGGCCCTTTGAAGTGAAATTGCTCTCGGTCAGGAAGGGAGCCAGCCCTGTAACAGCAGCTGGAATGGAGCTTGAATTCCAGCTCTGTGTTAGCTCTGCCAAGCAAGGCCGGCCCTGGGCCACAGGAAGTGGGGGACACACCCCAGGGAAGACAGAAGGCCTAGGCAACCGCTGCCTGAGCTGAATCTTTGCCTGCTGTCACATTGACCTCTGCACTTGCCCCCCCCCCCCCACTCCCTTGTTCTCTGCTGTATTTGTATTTGTAACCGAGGGAACGCTAAACTGCTACCAGCTCTTTAGGATCCTAGACAAGGGTGTCTCCCTTTGGGCCTCAGTGTTCTCTAACAAGGAAGTAGATGGTGTAGAAGTTGTCAAACATGAACTAGGTGGAAGGAGACAGTGGGGCTTCCTCTCTTCAGCTCCACCTCCACACCCACCCACTCCCCCGATGGAGCTCCCGGGACTGCACTTGGAAACTCGCCCAGCTGGACCGCTTCTGAGGACTTTTCTCGTATCAGTCTGTGAGTCGCCTTTGTGGTTGGTTTATGTCTGGCGTGTTTTTTTTTTTTGCTGCATCCCTTCCATTTGTAGCATGCACTAGTTCCCTGGATGAAAGAGGCTCCAAGCTGTGCTAGACTGTCTAGAATTCTGGAACAAGAGAGAATTGTTTATTTTTGTCTTACTGGGAGCCAGAGTTAGGGCTGGGCTGGATCTTAGGTCTGCACCTAAAACCACTGCGACCCCAGAAATGAGTCAACCTGATTAGTATCAGACTGTTCAAGTTCCCTGCAGGCAGGAGCTCTCGCCGTCTTATCCAGCACCACATCCCACAGCATGCCATGTGTGTCCTCGGCAGGAAAAATGAATGAACACTTCCGGTTCCACTGGAAGCTCTCCTCCTGTGACAGCAAGACCCTTGGCGGGGAGCTTTCAGTTATTTTGGTATGACCAGAGCCATCCCCACCTTTGGGCTTGTCTCTTTGTCCTCAAAATGGGGATTTTTAGCTGTGTTCACATTCGTGATCCAAAGACTTCTGTAACCCAAGAGTGGGTTCCCCAGGGTTGTGTCCTCTGTCGTGTCCAGCATCAGCGTGGAAGCCTCCAACCCAGACACGGAAGCCTCAGGTCCTTCCCTGAGGGACGTACCCTGGCGCTGACTCCCACTCCTCATCCTGGCTTACGCTCGCTGGAGTGCACTGTCTCCCAACCACCTTTACAGCCTACCCTCCCTTCTTCATCATGGCCTCCTAGACCTTATTCGCTGCTTGGCAGACAGCACCTTGCTTACCCACTGCTTTTGGGTTTTCTCCCCCTGCTTTTCCTGCTGGACGTCTCTCCACCCCCATCTTTCTCCCCTTTAATCCAGTAGGGAGGGGTGGACAGCGGAGATTTATTTCCAAGAGGCATCATTCCAAGTTTACTGTTGTGCCACCCACATGTTCATCATTCTCCAGCCTTCTTAGATGTCAGGTTTTTTTTGAAGCCAGCTTTCATTTTTCAGCCGTTGGGAAGGCCGGGGTAGTGGCTAGGTCGCAGCGTATTAAGTGTTTGCAAAAGAAAAGGCTTGTGCCCAGAGGCAGCCATGCGTGAGTGGTCATCCCTGAGTGGTTTGGATTGAAATAGGGCAGGGAAAGCAAAGCTGCAGCCTTTGTCCAACCTTCCCTTCAGTACCCAGGCTCTGTGCCCAGCCCCCTACGGCACAACACGCATTGCCTTCTCCCCAGGGGCCTTGACAGTCTCAGAATGGTGCCCCCCCCCCCCCCCAGGACATGCTAGAGATTATAAGGCTCTTGCACTGAGGTTTTCTGTCAAGAGGAAAATGCTGTAATTGAAAAGCTCCTTGATTATAAAGAAGAAATCGAGAGGCCTGGCACAGAAGAGCTTTCTTGGTTCTTTGGCCTACTCAGCCAGGGTCAGGCACATTTAGTCCCCAGTGCCAATAGGACCTGAGACCCTTGGGAACCTTGGAGTCTGCCCATCAAACCACGAAAGGTCACAGCTGCAGCTCCTCACTGAGTGCATTGGCACATCACCTTTGTCTCCGCTCGCCCTCTGAAATCGTGCCATCAGCAGTGCCCTCCTGGCCAGAATTGGGAGCCCACGGTCTCTTTGTCACACAGCACACACAGCACGGAGGGGGAAGAGGACTCTTTCGGGGGAAGTAGTTGGAGAAGCAGGAAGAAGCACTGGGATTGTGATCAGAATTCAATTCAAGGATCCACCCGGCCCAACTTCTTCCCTCACTGCCACTTTATACTAACTGTAGCCCTGATGTGTCCCGAGAAGGCTCCAGGCCAAGGCCTGTTGCTAAACAGGAAATCCAAGGGCCCCCAGGGGTGGAGTGGGCCCAGAGTAAGCAGGTGATGCTCTAGGAGTCTGTCCTCAGAGCCCCAGCGGTTGTCATCTCCCTGCCCTGAACCTTGCTTTACCAGCCCTACTCAACATGTTGTCTGTGGCCCCATAGCACCAGCAACACAGTGAAGCTTTGTTAGACATCCAGGAGCTCAGACTCACTAAATCGGGACCTGCGTTGGGATCAGGCCACTCGTGCTCTTAGAAGTTTGAGAAGCCCTGCACTGGGACCCCTTTCCCACCCATGGCTGGGGGGAGCTTGCAGGAGGGACAGAGAAGGACTGTATAGAAGCAGTGCCCTATCCTGTTTCCCCTCTGCCTTTTCACATAAGCAGGGCATGGAATGAGGATGAGGCATGTCCTGCTAAGTCCCCCTTAATTCTAATCTCTTGCTTGGGGTGAGATTCTTGGCGGGGACACATGGCCATGGTCCCAGCCCCCACGGGACTGAACACTCAGGGGCCTGCACGTCTCAGATCTTCCAGAGGCTGATGTAAGGGTTCCGAAGGCCCCAGATCTTTTCCTTAATGAGATGCTGTCCCTGTGGCTGGGACAATAAGAGGGGGAGGTGGAACCCACAGTCACTTGTTAAGCACACAGCAGGTGCTCAATGAATTAGTTGAATAAATGAATACAAGACTTGAGTCCCCTCTAAGTCCTATCTGTGCAGTGGGCCTTGTGGACCGGCTGACCTCAGAGGGACCTGTCACCTTGACCCACTAATTAGAAATGGTTGATGAAATGGAGGTTTGTCTCTACCCCTTTTTGGCTTTAGTTTCCCCAGTTACTAGAGTTAAAGGGGTGAGATCCCGAGGTCTCAAGGATCCCCTCTAACAATGTTCTGTGTGACTGGGCATGATCTTGAGGCCACCAAGCATACCCTCACCCATTGCACCCACAGCTCTGACCTTGTAGATACACTGCCTGTGCCTCCATTCACCTAGGGCTGCCCTTGGAGGGGATCCCAGTGGAGAACAGAGTAAGGTGTGTGACAACAGCAGGGTTCCCCTAAGTGGGGAGTGGGGCCCAGGAGCCACAAGTGTCAGCAGCGCTGTTCCTGCTGCTCAAGCCTGCCCACGTTGGGCCTCAGAGGTCAGACGACGGTGATCGCTGCGACCCGTTCCTGCCCTGGTTTTCAACACTTGTCCTGTGCCAACTTCTGCCTTCCCTCGACTTCTTTAGACCATGGCTGGAGGCTGGCCTCTCCCCACCCCCCTTTTCCCCGGTCAGGTCGGAAGTGGGGAGCGAGCTGCTCGGTCTGGGAAGGCTGTGCCACAGCTGCTAACCCGCTGGGGAGTGTGACGGCGGCGGGTCCTCTGCAGGACGCGCAGCCGGCGCCCCTGAGCGGCGGTCGTGCTGCCGGGGCACGGCCTCCGTGCCCGGCTAACGCCGCGCTCCTTTCGCTCTCTCCCCACCCGCAGGCACGCGGAGCCCATGGGGGCCTAGGGCGTGTCCCCCATTTGCTCCAGAACTTGTCCCTGTCCCCTTGGAGCATGGGCTGGATCGCTGGGTTCTCGCCAGGGCCCTGCCACAATCTAGCCGTGTAACCTTGAGCCAGACCTTGTCCTCTTTGGCTCTGTTTCCCCACCTGTAAGACGGGGGCACAGAACGGCCGCCCCTGGGACCTGTTGTGAGGAGCGGCGAGCGGCAGGGTGGGGGCCTCCGCCGCTTCCGCGCCCGCGGTTTGAGCTCCGCAGTGACGGGGGAGCGGCGCCGGGAGGGAGTGCTCGGCGGTCACGTGACGCCCCCCTCCCCGAACTGCGGCGGCGGCGGCGGCGAACGCAGAGCCGCGTCTGAGCAGAGCTGCAGCGGCTGCCGAGGGCACCGGACTGCCAAGCCCAGGACGCCCCCAGCCCAGGCCCGCGGGTGAGTCCGCCCCTTCAGGGGTGCGGTCCTGGGAAAGGGAAGGCATGGAGGTGCCCGGAGCTCCCCTTGGCCGGCAGCCAAGACCCGGCGCGGGCGGTGGGGTGAACGGGCGGGGACCCGGGTCGCGAGGGTTGGCTGAGAGGGGCGCAGACTGGGCTTGATCCGCAGCTGTAGGCGGGGAGTGAGGGGCCAGGCCTGGGCTGAACCAGCCGAGCCCCCCGCCTACGGGGGTGGGACCTGGCCGCAGCTGAGGGGTCTCGGGTCCCACCCCACGGCCTGGGTGGGGGTCCCGCCTTCTGCTCTGCCTGAGGAGCGGCGCCTTGGGTTCAGAGCAGGGAACGTGGAGAAGTGGGCGCGTTCCCTCTATCCCTGGGGAGGGGCCTTAACAACCCCCCCCCAGGAGGAGGCGCTCCGGTCCTCAGAGGAGGGAAGTGGGGGTCCTCAGGTCCAACCCAGACCCAGAGCCGAGAGGGCAGCGATGTCCTTGCTTCCTCAGGGACAGAGCACGTCTCTCTCGCTTCCTGGCCCTGACCCGCAGCGGAGCAGGGAACACGCATCACGAAGTCAGGCGCCCCCTCGTCGCTTCCCCTGGCTCCGCAGGATCTGAGGACTCGGTGGGAATCCACAGGGTGGTTCTCGCGCCCCACAGGCGCTCGGGTGCCAGTTGTGGGGCGCCTGGGGTTGGGGACGATATCTTGTGTGTGCACGCACACGCACACACTAGCTCAGGACATGAGCGTCCTCCCTCCACAGTCTTTAGATCCCGACCTGCGTGTGACCCCGCCGAGCCCTTAGGGTCATACCTCAGGCCTGGGGGTGGAATGAAGGAGGACACCCCGCCCCTCACACATGGCACATTGGCATCTGTCCCTGTGCTTCAGTCCCCCCCTCAGCAAAGTCAGAGGCCAGCAGGGGCACTGAGAGGAGCTGGGTCAGGACAGAGTAGGAGAGAAAGGCAGAGGGGAAGTGAAGTAAGGGGGAGCATTTCCTCCCAGCAGGGAGCTGGGTCCCAGGCTCCTAGCCCACTCTGCCACAGGACAGTGGTCCCTCCTTCCCCAGGGTGATAGAGGGAAGAAACTGGGGACGGAGGGCAGCCCTGAGTTTCCTAGCCAGTGAGAAGGCACATCAATCAAAGGTGCCCCTGCAAGGGCGTCTAGGCCTGGCACAGCCGCTGAAGGCAGCAGCTGAGTGGGGAGGTGGTGGCCATGCCCAGCTGGCCACAGGGACCCCCCCACACACACACTCCTCTATCTGAACCTTAGCTTTGCTCTGAGCCCCCCTGGCAGTTGGAGGGTATGGTAGAAAGGGAGGGGCGCCTAATGGCCTTGGAAAGAATTCCAGGGTAATGATTAATCCTTAAGTGACTGTGAGCACCTTCCGCATTCACAGCAATGTTTCAAGGCAGGGGCCGACTCCATTGCACAGATGAGGAAACTGAGGCTCAGAGACACTAAATAAATGGCCTAAGGTCACAGAGTTGCCTTCTGCCTGCGGTAGCGTTGTTTCTCTGACTCCTGATCCAGGTGGATCTCCACAGCAGTGGAGTGGAGGAAGGGTCAGTGACGGGGTGGAGTAATCCACAGTGGACCTGCTCCCCTGTCCTGCCTGGGGGTGGGGGTGCATCTGAATGGAGAACCCCTCCACCTTTCCTCAGGGTCTAGGCCTCAGACCTTCTCCCCCTCTGGGAGTCCCATGCCTGCTTTGCCACCCCCTCCCCACAGCCATGATGGTGTTTCCACCCTGGGACCTTCTTAGCTCACAACCTTCTTTGCTTCCTTGAGCAAAGCCCTCTCTGCCCCCAGGATGTCTGCCTGGCAGGGGTTTCAGGGGGTCCTTCTCCTGGTTCTACCCACCCACCACCCCCAGGAGACAAGGATTCTTCCTTCAACCTCTTGAAATGCAGAGGGTCTCCTTTTGGCTTGGGGGTCTCCTGCTTGGGCCTCTGCCGACCAGCAGGATCTGCACAGGCCTAGGGTCAGGAAGTCTGCTCTCTACCTCCCTCTCACCTGGCCCTGCCCCCTGCCTGGCTGTTGCATTCTGAGCCAAGAGGCCCTTGGAGGATTCCTGGGGCAGGTCTGTCTTCCATGCCACCTGTCTGTCTACGGAGGCCTTTGTCCTGGCTGTCAGAGGCTGCTAAGCAGCCACAGATGCTGCACAAACACTGAGACCCTCACACAGCCAGACACAGACGCAAACATGGTTTGACTGAAAAATACCCGAAGACCCAGACACAGGAACCCTAGGCACACCCAGGCTAAGGCCACCGCCTCTGACTCTTGAGTGATAACTGCAAACCTCGAGACATACCATTCAGATGTGTACGCACAGATTGGAGGTGGTCGTCAGCAAGAAGAGCTTCCTCTGAAGCCCTTGTCTGGCTGATATCTGCTTCCATTATCTCCTCCAGGGCACACACCTGATACATACACAAGCAGGAAAGAGCACAAAAAAGCCCCATGCCCTTAACAATGAACTTGGCAGATATTCACATGCACCCACCCACACCCAGGCCACCATGGGTACACGCATGCGTGCATTACATCTGCTTCCCACGTGTGGGACGTGAACTCATCACCCCGGGAGGAGGTGGCAGAGTCCCTTCTGACCACCCCCAACAACACCTCACTTTCCTTCTTTTCTGCCTCACATGAACCCAGCTTGGGTAAGAATACTGGAAAACTGCCTAGTGTTTTCCCCTCAACGGACCTTCCTCTCTCCTCCCCCCACCCCACCCCTGCCACACACCTGCCAGGTTGCCAGAGGAGCCTCTTCCCTGGGCTCCCTCTCTGATGCCCCTGACAGTGCCACTCCCAAGACAGGACACCCCCAGCTCAAGCTCAGGCAGCCCTGGGGTTCCCGTTTCCTTTGCCACTTTTGCCAGGGGGTCTTTCCAAGTCCTAGTTTCTGCTTGCCCTCCTGCTGGTGTGAAGGGAAGGCAAACCTGGAGTTCTTCTCCGTTTACCTCCTTGTCTGGCAGAACCTCTGCAGGCTGGGCCCTGACCCTCTGGCTGGACCTCTGGCATCGCTGTGAAGGTGCTTCTGTGGGCTCAGATAAGTCTGCAGGGGAGACTGATGCTAGGAGGGGGACAGCGGGGGGCTCTGGGCTTTGACATTCTCACCTGGACACTAGGCTTGCTAGAGCATTGGTTTCGAGTCCAGGCCTGGCCCTGCCTCTTGCTGGCTGTGTGGCCCAGGCAAATTATTCCCCTCTCTGGGCCCATATCTAGCTCTGGGAGGCAGCTCAGCCTGCCTAGGGAGTGTGAGGTGGGAGGTGGCAGCTCTGTGCCAATGAGGAAAGGAAGTTTGGGTCTGCTGGGCAGCATGGGGCAGAGGGGGCCGTTGGCTAAGGACTTCCAGCGGACTGAAAACTCTAGGTCCACACTAGGTCAAGCAGGGGTTGCCAGTCTGGGATTTCCTGGAGCGGCCACCCTGGGGTCAACAGAGGGGGACCTAAGAGCAAGGGGCTGCAGCTGTAGTTTACATCTGTGGGCATTTTTATGCCCCCAGATCTGCTCTATTTTTAGGGCTGAAGACTAGTGTTTGCAGGATGTGACTCAGAAAGCAGAAAGGGAGAAGCAGAGGGGTGCTGGTGGGGAGACATACCAGACAGGAGTGTCTTACTGAGCTCCAGCCTTCCCAATTGGAAGAAAGGAGCCAAACCTATGATGCTCATGCTATGTGCTGGCACAATGGCGGGGACCTCATTTGCACACTTGCTAAGTGATTATTGAGCATGTAATGTGTGTCCCAGGGACACAGACGAGCTGGGTGTGGCATTCTTGGGTCCCCACCACAGCCCAGTGTGGTTGCACTGTGGTCACATCTCAGATGAGGAGGGAAAACTCGAAGAGGTGAAGCAATCTGCCCACTCAGTAAATACCTCTGACAGTGTGGGGCCACCCTCCCTTGGGCCCCCTTTTGGAAGAAGACCTGAGTTCAAATTCTGACTTTGCCCCTGACTAGCTGCGCAACTTGGGGCAAGTTACTCCATCTCTCTGGGCCTCTGTTTCTTTATCTGTAAAGTGGGGATCCCCCACTTCATGCACCTGATGGGGTTGTTTCAAGGGTTAAGAAGACTAACGTAGGCAAATACCCAGGGCTGTGCCCAGCTCTTCGTGGGTATTTGTTGGGGACTAAGAGGAGATGGGCTGAGAGTTGTCAGGAATCCAGGTCTGGCCTGTGTGACTTTGAACAAGTCACTTGCCCTCTCTGTGTCCCATTTCCTTCTCCACAGAACAGGGGTGACAAGCCCCGTTTGCCTGCCCACCTGGGAGTGATTGTGCAGATCAGGCATGATGGTTGGGAGCTGCTATGAAAAGCACAGAGCTGCACTCACAGAAATGAATGCACAGAAGGAAAAACAAATACCAGAAAAATATATTTTTTAAAGAACTTCAAATATTTTATTACAGCAAGAAAACATAGCCTTTTCTTCAATGTTTTGGGGTTTTAGGCATTTTTTCCATGACTTCATATTTCTAAGGCACGGGGCATTGCTATCATCACATGAGATGTGTAGTGGCAGTTTTACCCACAAGGAGTCAGTGCCTAGCACACAGTAGGTGGTCAGTAAATGGTAATGGTGGCTATTAGCGGAATTATGAGTTGCATAGGGGAAGGAGGAATGAAGGTGTTTCTGGGGGTGTGACCAGCTGCAGCGTGAGAGGTGGGGATCAGGACACCGGTTTGGCTTCACTGGTGTGTGTAGGGTTGAAATGGGGTCAGTTTATTAAGAGCCTTGAATGCCAGGCTAATGAGTTTGCATTACCCTGAAAGCCAATGGGGAAACCATTGGAGGAACTGGCTGAGCTTTCTGTGGACAGGCCTTGGGTCCATGGCAGGCTCATTCATATCTAGGAATGAGCAGGCCGCCTGGCACAGTTCTCTGCCCTCCCCTGCTGTGTCTGTGTGGCTCCATTGGCTGTTTCTGTGGGTCTCATTTTCCCCATGTATGCAAAGGAGATGGCTCCAGGATCTTCCATCCTAGGGGCAGGTGAGAGGACCTGGTACCCACCCGTCAGGGATGGACGGGGCTGGAAATCAGGAGACCCATGTACCCCCCCACTCCACTAGCTGGGTAATCTCAGGGAAATCACCGATCTGTTCAAGCCTCCCTTGCCATCTGTGCAATGGATGGATGCAGCTTTTGCCTTTGCAGTGTGGCTCCAATGAGACCAAGCTGGTGACCACGTTGCATGATCCTCAGGTGTGTTGTGTCTTTGGTGGAATCATGCTGTTTCTTGCAATTACCTGTTCCCCAGGATCCCCTGAGAATTTGGGGCTGCTGGGATTTGGGGGGAGAGCCAGTGAGGATAGATTCTTGAGCCACCAGAGAGAGAGGCCACGACCTTCTCAAGGCCACAGGAACCACATGCCTGCTGCAGTCAGGCTGTTGGGGGGAGTGGAGGGTGAGGCATGTGGGTCTAGCCCTCTGTCCTGCTCCTGAGTTCTCAGCCCCAAGTCTGCAAGGGAAAGACACCCCCATCCCCAGCTCAGAGGACAGCCCTCTCTAAGGCCCCCTTCTTCCGAGTTAGGGCTTTGGAGGTGGGGCGGAGGTGGCTGCTGGAGGTGACCTTGGGAACTCCTCTCTGCTTGCAAGCTCAGTGCCAGAACTTCTGGGGCAGCCCTCATTCCTTCATTCTCAAAAATAGGGCATGTCATCGACCTGTGAGGGGCTGCCAGGGCGAGGCCCAGGCTGATGGTGGGCAAGCCTCCCATCCTGCTGCCTCTTCCCGACCTCGGAGGTCCCGAGAGAGGCCACCCAGCCCTGGCAAACTGCTGCAGGCCCTCGTGCTGGCCCGAGCAGCAGGCAATGGATGCCACTGGGCTGAAGGCTCTGGGTAGGTGGGCCCGAGCCTTGTACCACCTGCCTCCCCTTGAGATGTGGGAGCTTTTCCAGTTGCAAAGTGGTGCCCTTACAGGCCCTCCCTCAGGATATCAAGCCCCCAGAAACAGGACTGGAAGGAGCCCCTGGGGCAGAATCCTCACCTGTGCCACTCACCAGGCAGGCCCCCAGACCTCCCTGGCTGGAGATGTGTAGCCCTCTGTGGTCCTCTGAGGGGTAGAGGACCTGTCCCCTGCCCCTGCTCGCATGCTACACTGTTGCGATCGGCCCTGTGTCAGCCAGGCTGGGAATTGGCCAGTTGAGGGATTCCAGAAGGGATCTGGCAGGGGAGAAGCAGAATGGAGTTGGAGAGAACGCAGGTGGGGGGCATTAATTGAGTACTTACAGTATGCTGGGCCCTGTGCTAAGCACTTTTCACAGATCTATCTCATTTAACCCTCAGAGCAACCGTTATTAGCCTGCCCAAGGTCACCCAGCTGGTATGTGGCTGGAGCTGAGATTGAATTAAGGGCTGTCTGACTCCACTTTCAATCACTTCGTGTACAGCATGCAGAATTAGATGGGCAGGGGAGGGCACAATAGAGAGAGAGACGGGCTGTGCCCTAGGGAATGGGGGGCAGTTCTGGGCAGGGGCAGGGGCAGCTCAAACTCTGGAGCTGCCCCCACCCCTTCAGGACATGGCCCTGAACCCCTAGCTTCCCCACCCTCCCTTTCCCTTCCCCCATGGCCTGTGCCTGGGGCTCAGCGCTCTGGGCTGGGTTGAGGGAACAGGATGAATGGGGAGATTTGTTTGTAGAGGTTCCCAGGGAAGTACAACCTCACAGTCCCTGGCTTCTCCCAGCCCCCTCTGTCTGCATGAACTCCCAGCTCGGGAAACGAGAGATCCTCAGCATCAGAGCTGGAGAGGAGCCCATGGAGATCAGCTGGTCCAACCCCCTCGTTTTACAGCTAATAATTATTATGATTACGCCTGATGGTAGCAATTCACAAAGGGCTTTCACATCTGGGTTGCCTCTGATGCGCACCAGAGCCCTTGGGGCTGGCAGAACTCGTACGGCAGTTATTTTCCTCCTCAGGGTGAGGCTGAGGAAACTGAGGCTCAGGGAGACAGAGATGAGCCTCGGGCACACCTCTGGCCTTGGTCCTGGGCTTCATCTCTTCCCTCTGAGCTCACCCCTCTATCCTGGGCCCCCTGAGGACCAGAGCCCAAAGGTGCGGCTCAGGACTGCATCCTGCATTACGGGGAGGGGGGCTGGTTCTGAGAGGGCAGCCTGGGAACGGAAGGTATCAGCTGACACTCTGGGACTCCCAGTGACGCCTGCCTTTCTGCCTGTTGTTGGAACACAGTCTCCTTCTCCATGATGACAGTGATAGGCTGAGGAGCAGACCTGTTCCCCGGAGGCCTCCCCACCCGATATGCCCGTGGGAGCCAGGCTGCCCCAGAAAACTCAGACCGAGGAGGCACTTTGGAGAACCCTCATTATACAGAGAAGCAAGCGGGGGCCCAGAGGGGTAGGGACCTGCCCACAGTCACAGGGAGCCAGAGGAAGGGCTGTGCCCAGAACCTGGGTCCCCTGACTCAGGGCGTGACTGTGCTAACACATCAGTAACAGTAGTAAAGACACTCCCCACTTATCGGGTGCCTACACTGTGCCGGCGATGAGCACTCTACACTGAATCCTAAGAACAGCCCTCTGAGGCAAGTACTGTTACCATTACCATCCCCTTTTACAGATGAAGAAACTGAGGCTTTGAGAGGTGATGAAAATGGCCCAAAGTCACAAAGCAGGAAGTGACAGGGGCGAGGATTTAAACACACGTCCATCTCACTCTAAACCCATGCTAATGCCAACCCCTATATGTATGACAATAGGAATAAAAATGGATTTTCTTTTTCGTTTTGTTTGTAGCCAACCTGACGTTATTCATTCACTGAACATTTATGGTACGCTGAGGAGATCAGGGAGCTGATCCGGAATCAGAGGCTGGGGCTAGAGGGTCAGCGATTAGGCGGGAGGTGGAGGGTCCCCAGACTCCTACACGTTCTGCCCTCACCGAACATGGCTGCCCCTCCCCCCCCCTCTGTCCCCAGCGGAGCCCCAGGCCACATGTGCAGCCTCTTTCTCTGCCCCTCATGCTTGCCCATGGTGTACGTTGTGGCCTGATTTATCCTTGTGGGAAATGGGACACGACTCTGCAGGGGCTCCTGGACTTTGTACACCCCAAAGAAGATCCTACTGACAACAGCCTTAGCAACCACCTCCACGCCAGCCCTTCATGGGCACAAGGCACTGTGCTAAGTCCTCTCCCTGTGTGCATCACCTTGTTAATACTCTCTATCACTCTGTGAGCTAACAGCCAGTATACTGCCATTTTCCAGATGTGGGAACCGAGGCTCAGGACTGGGCTGGAACACCACACTGTCTGCCTCTCACACCTGTGCCCTCACCCCGTGGCTAACTCTGCACTGCTCTGTGTCCAGGCTCTGTGCCCAGGCTGTGTGGTTACCCATTTAGAATCCCGGTTCCTGGAAGGGAGGGCTTCAGCCAGGCAGCAAGTATTTAGTAAGCACCTACTGTGTGCCTCGGAGAAGTGCTTTGTGAAGCTAAAGGTTGTGAGGATGGGGAGATAAGGAATCTTCTGTGAGGGATGTGGGGGGCCTCATGCAGCCACCCCACCTGAGCCCTAAGGTGGAAGAGGCTTTCAGGCCTCCAAGGATGTCAGGGCGGGGCAGCCTGTGCTGTTTGAAGGGCTTTCTTCTGAGCAGGAGTGTCCCTGAGAGCGACTCAGAGCAGAGTTAAGACCTCAGAGGGCCTTTACAGTCACTTTTACTTCTGCTGACCCTTGGGCAAGTCACACAGCCCATCAGAGCCTCCGTTTCCTGGTCTAAACTGGGGATGATAACAGCACCTAAGTTACAGGGTGGTCAAGAGGACTGAACCAACAAGAGTGCTTGGCACAATGCCTGAGGAACTAAGAGCTTCTCTTACTGAGCCAGAGTGCACGTGTGATGAGAGATGAGGTCTTGAGGGGGCCTCAGAAGAGCTGGATCTGCTGTTTGCAAGCTTCAGTTTCTCCCGTCAGCCATGGCTGACATATAACTCTTGCATGATCTGCCTCACGGGGCTATTGTGGGGATCACAGAGGTCCCAGGGCGCGTAGGTGCGGCTCCGTGATCTGCACACGGAGCGAACGGGTCCCGGGGGAGAGGGGGCGGCGGGAACACGGTGGGCGGCGGCACAGGTGCCGCCATTGTGGCACGCAGGTGTGTGCCATTGTGTCCAGGGAGCGGAGCGGCAGTTCACACCAGGGAGAAGGGAGAGGGCAGGCTTCGGGGACCGCCTCCGCACAGGGGAGGGGTCGGGGTGGCGAGCGCGCAGCCCGGAAATACGGAGTGCTACCTTTGGGCGCCCGCGGCGTCCCCACCCTCCCCAGGAGAGACGCCCTGGCGCTGTCCCTGGTCCTGGAGCACGCCCGCCCCTCGCACTGCAGTTCCTGCGGTGGTCGTTTGAGGGCGCCCGGGACCGCGGAGGACTCCCGTTTCAAAACAAGTATTTAATTTATTTAATTATTTTCAGGAAATCACAGGGAGCTTATTGAAATGAAAGTGCACACTTGAGAGGGAAGTGCAGGCCAACTCAGAGATTGAGTCCCAGGACAAGTTTTTAAAGAGCATTCATTCTCCCCTAATGGCGTTCCTAGATAATAAGCCTACTCACCCACCTAACTCCAAAACCAAGCAATATACTGCCCTAAGATAAGTAAAAGCCCTCTACTCCCACAGATTAATACTCTGGCATGGTCACACCACAGGACCTAATGAAGTAACCAAGTGCTTGAATCTGTGTGTGTGTGTGTGGGGGGCGCATATGTGTATGCATGTGTGTCTGTGTATATTGTGTGTGAGCATAATGTGATAAGGATATGTGGGCCTTTGATTTCTGTGCAAGAATTTGTTGTCATTGGTGTGTGTTCACATGTGTGTAAAACCCAGCTCTACTCAGGGAGCACACGCTGCTTTGGGATCTGTGGGTGTGAACTTGATTTGACCTTTGCATGTGGGTTTGCAGTGTAGAGGCTGATGGTTATGTGAGCATGTCTGCATGCATTTGATTTGATAAGATCTCTGTAGGCATGAGTTAGATGTTTCTGTGCACAGCACAAGGGCAAGTGCATGTTGGACCTGGTGAAGCTCCTGTGCAGGTATGCACACAGGTCTACCACAAACCTTGCTTGACTTGTTCATCCTCTATCGCTAGTGCCTGAACAGTGTCAGGCACACAGTAGGTGCTCAATACATGAATGACTGAAGGAAGGAATACATGCTCTCATGTGTGTCTGTGTTTCCAGAAGGGTTTTGCTTTCAAGGACCCTAGAGGCACATGGCCCATATGGTGGTTACTTCACTTGGTTACTTCATTAGGTCCTGCCAGAGTATTAATCTATGGGAGTAGAGGGCTTTTACTTATCTTAGGGCAGTATATTGCTTGGTTTTGGAGTTAGGTGGGTGAGTAGGCTTATTATCTAGGAACGCCATTAGGGGAAAATGAATGCTCTTTAAAAACTTGTCCTGGGACTCAATCTCTGAGTTGGCCTGCACTTCCCTCTCAAGTGTGCACTTTCATTTCAATAAACTCCCTGTGATTTCCTGAAAATAATTTCCTGAGTAGCATCCTTAAGAGTGGAGGCCTCTGTGGAGGCATATTTCTGGCCATTTTGACCGGGCTAGATTGTCCTGATCCCTGATGGGGACACTCTGAGTAGGCAGGGGTCTCAGAAAACATTGAATGGGATAGGGGTCTAGAGCCAGGATGGGGGTGGCTGGGTTGGTAACCTCACTGGGCAGCTGCTTGGGGAGAGAGTGTGAGCCAAGCCACACCGACTCCTCTCTCCCTTCCCAGGGCCTGGGGACCCTCTGGGAAACTCCCTCTCCGGGAGCTCAGGATTTGCAGCATCTTGGCTTGGGTAGGTGTGGCTTGGCTAGAAAGCCAATGGGTTAAGAATAATGATGCTTCAAGCCTATGGAATTCTCTTAAGGCAAATGCATTTTTCCATTATTTGGTCTCTAACCCAGCAAGGTGAGCGTGGATATTTAACAGATGAGTAAACCGGGGTCTAGGGAGGAAAACTGATTAATGCAGAGCCACACAGGAGGCTGCTGGCCAGGCAGGAAGCCCAGGACCAGCCTGTCTCCTGCCCAGGAGGCCCCAGGCAGATAACCTGAATGGGAAGGTTGGTGGGGACCCCTGGCAAGAATTGACCCCACCAGCCCCACCTGGAGCTTAGACCTGAGATCTTCCCAGGAGTCTGCCCCTCGTTGTGCCCTGACATTTCCCTGGGTCGGGAAGGGGGAGCCGGAGGCATGTGGTGGGTGGAACTCACAAAGCTCAACCCAGGGTGAACTTGGAAAGGGAACTCTGAAACACTCCACCCCTGCACCCTTCCCTCCTCCTCAACACAGTCTGGCACCTGTTTGAACAACTTGGGTGCAAATCTAGGAGGCCCAGAAGAGGATGCTTCCTTCTAGAAGGAGGTCCTGGCCCCTGGAGGGCAGCCTGGCTCTGGTTTCTAGGCGAGAGGCTGGAGGGAAAGGAAGAAGGGAGCTCTATCTCCACCTCAAAGATGGCAATGACCTCCCAGTGCCAGTCGGCAAGCAGGGCTTTGTGCTGACTTCAGAGTGATAGTTCCCAGTCACAGGGGGCCAGTGAAGGCTGGCTGTCTGGGGGTATATATTGTGTTTGAGGTCACACAGCTAAGAAATGTCAGAGCCTGGTCAGCACCCACACCCTTACTAAACTGCCTCTGTGTCTGTCTGTCTTGTAGGTTGTTCCACATCCCACACATAGATCTGCCCCATTCTTTCCAACAGCAGCATGGTATCAATGGACCTTAAGTTATTTGTCCGATTCCCTCTGGCTGGCCATTAGTTTGTTTTGGAACTCTTACTATAAATCTTTGCTAACTCTACAAAAATCGTGATTTCATATAGTCCAGCCTAATGCAAAGGATGCTGCAGCAATTGTTTTGTTTAACAAACACATCTATTCAAATACTATTCTCAAGGCTTTACAAGTATTAACTTAGTTAATCCTTGGCAAAACCCTTTGAACCCTTCATCAACCCCACTTTGCAAGATGAAGAAACTGAGGCACTGAAAGATTAAGACTTGCCCAAGGTCACACAGCTGACAAGTGGGAGAGCTGGGATTTGAACCCTGGGGCAGGGGGCGGGAGGGGAGGGTGTCACAAGGATGAGGATATAAGCGTGTGCTTTCCTGTCCCTTGTCCTTGGTCATTCATCTTCAGGCTCACATGCCATGATGTGGAGGCTAAATTCTTGGAAGTGGCCTCGCTGGTTAAGAAGGTGCATTTAAATTCCACTGTTGCCCAAGGGACCAGGGGCTGGTCAAGGAGTGTCCTGTGCATCCCTAGCTGAGGGAACGTGACCCCCACCCCCACCCCACCCCCAGCTCTCGCCAGTGAGGCAGCTGCAGCTGGTCTGAGCCCAGGAGGCGGGAGCCTACACTGGGCTCTTTGTCTTCAGTGGGAACCCTGCAGCCCCCATGGCCCTTCTCAAGGGCCCACTGTCCCAACAGCAGCAGGTCATCCCAGGGGCCAGGCCAGGCTGGGAAACTTGGCACATTGGAGGCCCCTTGGCCACCCTGCCAAGTGGACATGCAGAGCCTACTTAGGAATCATTTTCACTGAAAAGACAGACTGGCAAGGCTGAGGGCCATGTTCAAGGGGATGCAGCCGACTGGGTGGGGCTGGAGTCCGGGGTCCCAGCCCTGGCACTATGCATGCCCCCCCCCACCCGCCATTGCCCAATTCCAGCTCCTGGTCCTACCCTCCCCCCAGCTTTCTGGGCTCCACTGCTGCTGCTACCACTCAGGAAGCAAAGACTTCTTCCCTCCTCCGGCCAACCTCAGTGCTCCCAGAATCACCCCTCAGAGCCTTATTGGACTGCCCTGTGAGGACTGGGCTTCCCACACTGCCCTGGGGTGGTCCCTCCACCCAGGAATCTGCCCTGGCCTCCAGAGCACCCTGCCAAGAAGGATCAGACCCTCCTCTGAGAACCAAACCAAGGGGGTAGTTCTAGGGGTGAGGAGATCACAGTTGCTCTGCCTGGACTCTGAACTCTGCTAGGGGCTCTTGTGTGCTCCTCTGCCCACCAGAGTGTGCAGAGAAGGGGTCCAGGGTGCGGGCAGAGAGAGGGCTGGGGTGGACCCCTCAAGAGAGAGGTGATTGCTGTGAACCAAAGTCTCAGTGTCTTCATCTGAAATGGGGAAACCACTGCCCCACTTAACTGTGCCTGAGTGAAGCAAACTGTGGAGCCCTGTACCCAGCCCAGTCATTTCCCAGGGGAAAATGGCACTAACTCAGCGCGGGCCCAGGGCCCAGGCGGAATAGTTCCTGAAAGGTTTCTGAAGGATCCCTGCCACCCTCTCGTTGTGCCCTTGGTCGTCCTTCCTCCTTCATCCCTCCACTGTGTCTGTTCCCTCCAGTCGTTTTAAACAGAAAACTTCAAGGCCCTGGGGGCTTCTCTGGGTGCAGGGCAGTGGGGAATAATCCCTCCCTCTTTGGGGGGCAGAAAGGGCGTTCAGGGAGGGGCAGGTGAGTCCTGGGGGCAGGGCCGGTGTCCCCCATTTCCCGACACATCTGTACTTGGGGCAGGAGAGACAGCCTCTGTGGGGTAGACTGGACTGAGCCCTGGATGAGTTGGGTGCACAGGATGGGGCTCAGCGTGTTTGTGGAGCGAATGCGTGGTCCACTCTAGGACTCAGAGCCCAGTGTTGCCGAGTGAGGGAACCCAGGCTGGATGAATTTTCAAGAAGAGAGTGGGGCATCTCCATTCGTGCCCCTTTGCCCCCCCTCCTCACCTAGGCAGTGTGTGTGTGGGGAGGGCCGGGGGGAGGGGGTGGACTCCTGGGAGAGGGGGATGAGAGTGGGCACTAGAAGGGCTGTTGGAGACACTAGTCCTTCTTTTACCCACTCATTTGCCTGAAGAGCAGAGCTGTTCACCTATAGTGCAGGACTTTCGTAGCTGGTCGTGGGCATTTACTGTGCCAGGCCTGGGCTGAGTACTCTGCGTGCATGAACTCATTCCATTACCACAAGGGCCCTGGGGTCGAGGAGATTAGTCTCATTTTACAGATAGGAAATTTGAGGTACCTACAGGGTGGGAAGGGACCTGCCCACAGTGCAGACCATTTGACCCTGGATTCCAAGTTCTTGACCCGACCTGCTATGAACTCCGACCTAGTGATGACGGTGACAGATCCACTGACAGCTAAGGCTCTAGGGAGATGGAAGAGGGTGCCGCCCCTAGAAGAGAGACTGCAGCTCGTCTGGGGGTGAAGAGTCAGTCCCGTCTTACCGCCAGGCCCCCGCCTTCCACAACCTCCCCCCCACCACCACCCTGTACCCCATTTCGCCACCGCGAAGGTGGCCACGCCCGGCCCTGAAACCCCAGCTGGGAAAGTCCAGCGAAGCTCCCGCCCCCGGGCGGAGGGCGGCGCGAACAAGCGGCCCTTTCTGCGCGCGGCTGCCCGCCGCAGCTGGACTGCAGCCTGCGGGGGCGCGGACAATCCCGGGGCTTGTGGCCGGGGGCGGGGCAGCCCTAGTTGCCAAGGTGACCCGGGCACGGGGAAGGCGGCTCCTGCTCCGCACCGGCCAGATGGGCAGGCGGGCGGCGGCGGCGGCGGCACCATGAGCTGCCGGAAGCGCAGCTTCACCTTCGGGGCCTATGGAGGGTAGGTGCACCGGGTGGGGGCGCCCGCGCGCGCGCGCGCGCGAGGGTGCGCCGTGGGAGCGCGAGCGTGTGCACGTGTGCGTGTGCGCCCGTCTGTGCACCGGCTTGGGCTCTTGTGGTTCTGTACGTAGTTGTGAATTTGTGCTTGTGTGTGAGGCGAGCTGTTTGATGCCTGTGGCGTGCAGTGTTGGTCAGTCTGTGTGTGTATTCCTGTTGGGTGTCCGTGTATACGTGTGGGGTAGTGAACGCAAGGGTGGGCATTTCTGTGTTTGTATCTCAAGTGCGTGGCAGTGCTTATGCACGACCACTGTGTAGACAGGAAGCTGGGCCTCTGTGTGTGTGTGTGTGTGTGTGTGTGTGTGTGTGTGTGTGCGCGCGCTTGTGTGTGCACTTCTGGGTGTATGTATAGTGGGGGTGGGAAGAGGTAGGTCAGGGGAGGCCCTGAAGGAGCCCCCACTTGGCCTCTGAAACTACTGGGCCCCTGCACTGAGGCTTTCGAAGAAGGGCCTCAAGAAGCTATGTCAGATGGCAGGTCCCTCCACCCCTGGGCACCTGGGCTGCCCCTGTCTCAGGCCCCCTGGCTCTCAGGGACCCTTTCTTCTCAGGGCTGCGAGCTGCTTGGGCCTGGAGACCTGGGGGGAAGTAGTCAGAGTGGTGGCTGACCCTTCTTTGGGTCACTATCCTTCTTGACCCCAAATGCCCACCTCAGAGGGGTGCAGAGGGGTGCTGGGGGATTCTTGTCTTAGGCAGGGATTTGGTAAATAGGAAGGAAGACTGGGTAGACAGACTGGGGTCACAGACCCTTTCATGGCTGGCCAAGTAGTTGACATAACCTTCACCAGGCCCTGCCTCCCCGTAATAAGAGGGACACACAACTTTGGGGTGCAGAGCAATTGGGGCTCACACATGTAATGCTGCTGGTGTAGACTAGGTGCCCTTTGAGCTTTGGGGATTGTTTCCAAGGTGCCTCCCCTCTCTGGACACCCAGTCTCCAAGGGGACCCCAGCAGAGGGTTTGGGTGGGCTGCCTTCTCTGTCCGGGGTGCTGCTAGCCATCAAGTGAAGAGAGGAGTTTGGGTTGAGCCCTGAGATCCCTGGTCAGCTGACACTAGAGGCGGCCCAGGGAGTGACCTGGGTTCTGTTGTGTGACCTTGGGCAAGTCCTGGCATCTCTGGCCTCGCTTTCTCCATGTGGAGAGTCCACATTAGCTGATCCCTGGGAGCCCCCAGTCCTGCCCCCCACCCCAGATGACACCCCCTAGCTGGCAGAGTCTGGTTTAGGGCCCCTTCCACATTTTCCTCTGGCTTCTGCGCAGGAGCCGAGTTGTTTGTTGTCCCAACAACTGCTGAGCCCCTTGGCCCCTGCTGGGCAAGATGGTGGAGCCCTCTCCAGCCCTCCCGAACCCCAAGGTGCCCTCCAAGAGGGTTTTGGGGGGGGGGAGAATCTGGGAGGGGACACTGCCCACACTCTCCCTCGGAGACAGAACCTGAAGGTATTAGGGGGATAGAAAGCCTAGGGGTGGCCCCTGAACTCGGCGGGCGTGAGGTCTTCTCTGGCTCTGCTTCGGGGCAGGGTGCGTGTGTGCTGTGAGCGGGGCCGGAGAGGAAGCTCCCCGTGGATCTCCTGCTCCCAGATTCCCAGGCTCTTGTCCCCTGGTGGCTATGAGTGAACTCCAGCTCCAGGATCAAGGCAGGCTGCTGAGAAACCGGGGAGGTGTTCTTCCTAAATACCCACACCCTTCAGTCCTGTCTGGAAACACCCTAAGCTGGCCCTAGCCACACCCCACATCCTTGCTCTGACCCCCAACTGTTGTGGTCATTGTCCCACTCCACCTGGGGTTTCTGGGGTTTCCCACACTGACCCCCACCCCTGCTGCCACCTCATCTCCTGGTCCCAGGCCCCTGTTCCCCTACCCCTGTGTCCCCAGTCCTGCCTCTTTTCCTGACTCCTTCACCCCACACCTTCCCATGTCCCTAATCTGACATTAGGGCCCCGGTAGCCTATGGGGGTTGGTGACAATGCATCTGGCACCTCCTCGAGGCCCCTCTGGGAGGGCAGGGGTGAGTGGGTTTGGCCTGATATGCTGGGCAAGGTTGGGTAAGATAGGGCTGCCCTCTAACCTGCTACCCCTCTTGCTGTGTTTCAGGGTGGACAAGTCCTTCACGCCTCGCCGGAGTGTGTGGTAAGTACTGGGGGCCCTCAGGAGGGTCTGAGCTGCTTGGCTAGACCCTGGGGACACTCCCAAACCATTACCACACTTATAATGCCAAACCAGACCCCACCAACCCTCCAACCATCCTCTCCAGGTGATGGGGTGGGTGGGCCCTCTACCACCTCTGCCCCCAGGTAGCCTCCCCCACAGTTCTTTCAAGAGCTCCACCTGGGAGTTAGGCAAATCTAATTAAATGTCAACTCTGCCACTGCCTGTGTGACCTGCAGCAATTCATTAACCTCTCTGAAACTCAGTGTTTTTTTGTTTGTTTGTTTTTTTTTTAGCTGAGCCATCCCACCACCTGTTGGCAGCTCACGGCTGCTCAGCTCGGGCTGACTCGAACCACTGTTGCTCAGAGCTCAAACTCTTGAGCGAGCTCTTAACCAACNCTGTTGCTCAGAGCTCAAACTCTTGAGCGAGCTCTTAACCAACTGAGCCACTCAGCCGGCCCTTTGAAACTCAGTGTTTTTGTCTGTGAAATGGAGATTAAAATGCCTGTTTAACAGAGTATAGCGTTGTAAAACAAACAAAAAAACTAAAACAGGGCCTGGCATATTGTAGGCCCTCACTGAAAGTGTTTTCTTCCTTTGTCTCTTCTCTATTCCTTCCCACCTCATGGTGGCTTCGGGCTGGGCTGGGGGTGCCCTTAGCCATTTTGCTGACCCCCAAACCCTCTAGTCCTACTCCACACACAGCCTTCAGAACCCTCTCCTCAAGCCCATTTCCTAAGTGTGAGGCTGCCCTCTCTTTGGAGGAGGAGAGAAGGAGGCAGCTGTGTCTGCAGCTTCCCCAACACGGAGAGCGGTGGGTGGAGGTGCAGCCTCACCCTGGGATTCACAGCACCCCCTGGGCCCCAGCAGGCGGGCACCTCCCTGCTTCCCTGGCACCAGCATCACATGGGCCCGGCTGGCTGCTTTTGCTATCACTTCATCTCCAGCAGGACAGCCCCCAATTGCTCTGTCTCCTGCTTCCTGCCCCTGCTGAGGGCTTCCTGGGGTCCCTGGGCCCTGCAGTGCCCCCCAGCTGTTGGATAACTCCTATCTGGCACCATTGCCCTACCTGCTGCCAGAGTCTCCTGGAAGCCACACGTGGGGTGGGAGGCACATGGAGTGCCCAGGCTGAGCTCCGGGGCCTGCCCTTTTATTTTCCTTTGATGCTCTCTGTGTAACCTGGGGCCAGTTACTCTCCCTCTCTGGGCTTATGGCCTGCTGCTGTGGCCAGTAGATTTGAGCCTTGACTATGTGCAAGACGGTGTGCTAGGCCCAGAGCAGGGGTAGGGTGAGGTGAGGAAGACTCCATCTTTTCCTTCAAGTTCAGTAACAATATCCCAACAACTGCCATTTATTCAGCACATGCTGTGTACCAGGTACTGTTGGGCGGTTGAACGGTATCATCTCACATAATCTTTCCCACATCCCCGAGTTAGGGACTGTTATCTCTAATTATAGATGAAAACAATGATGTACAGAGGGGGGAAGTGACCTGCCCAAGGTCACACGGCTAGTCAGTAGCAGAGCTGGGATTTGAGTCTTAGTCTTCCAGGCTCTGCAGAGCCCAGAGTCTTCCCCACCCTGTCCCAGGGCCTCCGGGCCACAGCGCAGGGCTAAGGGAATGCACTTGAGGGAAGACTTGAAGATGGAGGGGTGACCCAGAAAGCCCACTCTAGGGAGCCTTGAAAGGAGAGTCAGAGATGAGGGTCCAGGACTGATAGTAACTAACCTGCTGTGTGATGTTGGGCAAGCCCCTTCCCCACTCTGGGCCTCGGTTGACATACCTATAAAGTAAGATTATGCAATCACCAGGACTTGCCTATTACCCACAATGCCTTGCCCTACACCCTCCTTGTTAGAGCTGCTAACCCCAAGATGCTCACCCCTATGCCCTCCCTTCCACCTCCACCCCTGGAAGCCAATTGCATAGCTTCCAGCCTGTGCCCGGCATAGAATTAGTGTAAAATGAGGGTCATTTTGATTATTAATTATGATTTCCAGGCATTCAAGGCCTGTCTCCACCTCCCTTTCTAGCCTGGGACTAACTTCTCCTGTGCCCCTCATTTCTGGTCGATGGGAATATGGTCCCGGTGAGCACCATCTTCGTGTTTTTGCTCACATTGTCCCCTCCCCTTGCTGTGCCCTCTCCATTTCCACAAGCCCTTGCCACACCTCCACCCCACCGTTGTCACTGTTGAGTGTTTTCTTTCCTTATTCCCTCCACACACCCTATCTTTCTCTCCTTAGCATACCTCCCCTCCTGCTTACCACGCCTGCAGAGCACACATTAGCGCTCTTTCCTGGGGCAGTGGGAACAGCGTGGCCTTCGGAGCCTGACAGATAGGTATTTGAATTTGCCTCTGCCACATACTAGTGGTGTGACCTTGGGCAGGTCACTTCCCCTCTCTGTGCCCCACTTGATGCTCAGTGAGTATTTGTGGAATTGGATCTTCCAGTGAATTAACCTCAGTTGAGATGAACGTGTCCACATCACATTGCGGTGCGAGGCAGGCTCTGAGGTCCTTGAAAGCAGGGGTTGCTTGAGTTACTTTTCACTGAAGCCCACTTTCCAGCATGCGTTCCATTAAAGCTGGGCTGTACTCTCCTTATCTCTCTGTTCTCCACACAGTTACCCGAACCCAGTGAATGCTTAATGAATGTTTGTGACATTGAATTGAATGTGTCCCGAGAGTGGAACAGGTGACACTTTGTCAAGTAGGCTGGGAGGGCTTCCTGGAGGAGGTGTGGCTTCCCCCTTCCCTTTTTAAAAAAACTAGTTAAGAGATTGGGACTTAGATCAGGGGAGCAGTGAGGGCTGGTAGAGGCCAGATGTGATCAGGGCTGGATTCCCCTGCTCCCTGTCCCTTGTCAGCAAGTTACCTGCAATGGAGAAGCCCAGAACAAGTGTGCAAATGTCATAGAATTGAGGCCCTGCGGGAGGATTAAGGGCCAGTGGGACGGTGGATGACTCTGGTTCTGCAGCCCTCTTGGGGGATGGACATTTAAGGTGGCTTCAAATGGTGGGGAAAGAAGGAGGTGGAGCAGTGCCAGGATGGGAGCATGGCAAGATGCAGTTGTGCAGGGAAGGGGGGTTCTGGAAATATCCTGGGAAGAGGAGGCTCAACTTTGACTTTAACGCTAGGAGCCTGGGAGGAGGACGCTGGACCCAGCAAGGATTAAGTGCCAGCAGTGTGCTGGGTATTTGACTGTGGTCATTAAGCTGTGTCCCCATTTTAGAGGACCAAACCAGGACTGAGAGCAGTGAAGGCTCTGGCCCAAAGTCACAGAGCTGGCACGGGCTGCGTTTGAAACCAGATTGTTTTCCTGCCAAGGAAGGGACCTTGGCCAGAGACAGGGACGCCATGGGAATGAGGGAAGTCCTGGTTCTAAGGTGGTTGGGGGAGAGTGAGATGACCCCACATACCTCCGAAACAGGGGTCACGGCCCAGCTCCATTTGCCCCACCACGAGGGCCCACCTGGTCACTGAGTTATCTACCCTTGCCAGTAATGGTACCAGTTGCTCCCATCTATGAAGCATTTCCTGAGTCCCAGGCCCTGGGCCAGACACTTCATCTGAATTATTTCATTCCATCCTTATACCAGCTTTACAAAGTAGAGACTATTACCACCTCTCTCCCTCCATTTTACAGATGAGGACACTGAGGCTCAGGGGTATACAGTCTATGGGTGGTGAACCAAGACTGGCAGAGTGGTCAACCTGAGGCCGTTCCTTTAATTCTCGCTCTCCTAGATGCTGCCTGTGCCAAGTAGGGGGCTTGGGTGGGCGGCCCCTGTCCTCAGGTGGTTTCTCTCTGTCATCACCGAGGCACAGGCCCTGGGGGTCTGTGTACCACTGCAGGAAGCCCAGGCTGGCCTCATTAGTGTCTCTGAAATGCCAGGCAGGCACAGCCCGCTGGGCCTCCTCATCTATTATGCATCTAGTGGGCAGGCCCCCGGCAGGCAGCTGGCAGAGCACAGGATGGCAGAGCGAGCAGCCGCTTCTTGAGCCCATACCTGCCACCAAAACTCTGGGCAGGAATCCCCCAAGGTGAATGCCAAGGCAGCTCCTGCCTCATCCCCTTGGCCCAGCTGGGGTAAAGGGTCCCACTGGGGATCGAGGCATGGATGCTGGTCCTCAGCTTATTAGCCCTCCTGTTCCAGCAGCCACTTCTGAGAGAGGCTGGGACCTTGGTTGAGCTGGGGGGTCTTCTGGGACTAGGGTGGGTAGGGGCAGGCTGAGTTAGAATCTTAAGTGCACAGGCTCCTGGCTACACAAAGCCTCAGAGTGATAGAGTCATGGTCATTGATTCATCATTCCTTCATTCAGCCGCAAGTAACTACTGAGCAGCTACTCTATGCCAGGCACAGTTAGTTCTAAGGACTGTAGATGCTGCAGAAAATGAGACACGTCCAGTCCCTATCTTCAGAGAGCTTCGTTTGGCCAGCACTTCACCTGTTTTTTTTTTTTTTTTTGCTGAGCCATCCTGCTACCTGTTGGCAGCTCAGCGGCTGCTCAGCTCAGGCTGGACTAGAACTGCTGTTGCTCAGAGCTCAAACTCTTGAGCGAGCTCTTAACCAACTGAGCCACTCGGCCGGCCCTGCACTTCACCTGTTTGAGCCTCAATTTCTTCATCTCCAAAATGGAGAGTAGGGGAGATGGTATGTCAATAGGCGAGAAAACAAACTACGATGGTCGTGCTGGATTTAAAAGCAAGAGCTGGCCCCTACCCAGAGCTCACTGCATGCTGGGCTGTGTTCCAGGGCACTTTCCATATATTGATGGATTTAATCCTCCAACCACCTCCTGTGACGTCCTGTTATTATCCCTGGTTTAGGCCTGAGGAAACTGAGGCACAAAAGGGTTAAGTAACCTGTTCAGGGTCTCTTGGTAAGGGTGAGGTTTGAACATAAGTAGCCGGGCTCCAGTTTGCACATCACCGTGTGGTATATGGCTGGAGGATGATGGGGGGATTCATGGAAGGCCTTTCTGAGGAGGTGGCATTTGAACCAAAACCTGAAGAATAAGAGGAGCTGGGTGTGGGAACAGTTAGCAAGGGAAGGCGGCAGTCCTGACCGAGGGCACAGCAAGTGCAAAGGCCCTGAGGCAGGAACAAGCTTAGTATGTTCTGGGAACAGGGAGGAGGCCAGTGTAGCTGGAGGGATAAGGAAGAGTAAAATCGGGGGTCGATTTGGAGGAAGGGGGTCGATTTGGAGGTCAGATTGAAGCAGGGTAGGCGTTTGGATATAATGTCAGTGACTGACATGCAGCACCACTGAGTCTTAGACTCCTGGCTTTGTAAAATCTTAGCATCAGAGAATTTGAGCCTCCTAGAATCTTTGGAAATGGAAGAGACCTTTGAGGTACCCTCCTGTGGCCTCCCACTTAGCAAAGAACCACTCCTTGGGTTCACGACCCCTTTAAGTATTGAAAGAAGACTTTGGGGGTCTCCTGAGAAATATGCACCTTTTTTTGCAGCAACTTCATGGACCTCTTGAAGCCCACCGTCCCTGGTTAAGACCATCACGACCTCTTAGCAGCTCCTTGGCCGGCCCATTCTTGCTCACTCCTAGTGACAGGAGGCTCACTACTCCATCACTGGGCAGCTCAGACAGACATCAAAAAGTTCTTCCTTACTTGGAACCAGCTACCTGAGCCCAAGTGCACCCTCTTGGTCTCCCACCCCACACAGTGGCCCTTCAATGAGATAAGGATGGGGATTACGTAGTATTTCCCTAAGTCTGCTCTTTTTGGTCTAAACAATCACTGATCCTAGCCCACCCTCCTTTTCATCCTCTGTTCAGCTCAGCTCTTGCAGGTCTCGAAGCCATTTTGTCCCTCTCTGTCTTCCTATGGGGCCAGGAGATGCCCCCTTCTGGGGAAGGCCACGTCCTTAGGGAGGACTCCTGGGAGAGACCCAAGACCAGAGGGATCCCCTCTTCCAGGAAAGTGCTCCTTTAGCTTTTGGAGACAAGATCCCCTCTAGCTGGTTTTGGTCCTGGGACTGGCACTATCTTCCTGTGTGATCTTGGGAAGTGAGTCTCTATCTCTGGGCAGTCTCCCCATGTCCATCTTCGGCACAGTGAAGAGGCAGAGATGGTCGGTCCTTCAGGTTTCGTGCAGCACTAAGTTTCCCAGTCTGTCCGGCCCTGCTGGCCTCTACATCCTGGCAGTGTGCAGGCTCGGGTGGTGCATGTAAATATTTGGGTTCTGTTTTCGGGCAGACCTGAGTTCAAATACCAACTCCAACTTTTCTTACTTCCTGTCAGTCCAGTGCTGTGTCCAGTGCAGGTTAACTTCTCTGGATCTCGGTCTCTTCACCTGTAGAATGAGGACAATAAGAGCACTGACCTCGTAGACGGTTGTGGGGATTAAATGTGGTCATTTGTGCCAACATCTAAAACCAGAGCCTGGCACAGAGTGATGCCAGCGATCCCAGCTATTGCCGTATCATCTTATGTGCTGGGCCCTGCGGAGGGTACAGAGTTGCCACGTGTTGACTCTACCCTCTGGAATCTCACCACCTGCCAAGAGGTGAGACCTGCTTACACGTGAGCATGCTCCCCAGCCTTGGGCACTGACCTTGACACTGGCCCTGAGAATGCCAGCTTTGCAGTCAGACAGGCTTGCACTGAATCCCGGCTGGGTGACCTTGAGCAGTCCCTGCCCTGGCTGGGTGGTGGCAGTGGTTTCTTCCTTGCAGCAGGGGTGGGTACTGGCCACAGAATGCATCGGGCTTTCCCAGACCCACCCTCCCACAAGGTCAGGGGTTCTTGACATGACCCTCTACACAAATCCACAGACACACACACAATTTCCCTAGTCACACTCCTAGACTTGACTCTCGTCTGGACAGCTTTATCATGAACACAGAGTTACATACATACACGGTCACTTGTGTAGCAGATCATGACTGGGCATGACTGTGTGCCAGGCCTCCTAACACATCCTGTTCTCACCTGAGGAGGTACCATTTCTAGTAGGAGAGCCTGATAGTGATTTAATAATCACACTGGAACAAGTGCAAACCAAACTGATCAACCTGTGATGGCCAAGGACAGGCTTCTGGGAAAGCTGGTCAGGGTGCGAGCAGCCTGTCCCAGCCTGGAGAGGGGGGAGGGGTTCCAGAAAGAATGGATGAGAGCACAGCACGTGAAGTGTGATGGGGGAGGACAGGGGAGAGTGTACCAGGTAGAGGGTACAGTGTGTGCAGAGGCCTGGAGGTGGGATGGACACGCAGGGCCTCATGGGCCACGTGAGGCTGTTGAGTCTCGATCCTGCACGCAGTGGGAAGCCACTAGGGGCTTTTAGGCAGGTGGATGATGTGACACATACAAACATGCTCGCATGTAAACCCACACACGCCCCAGACACGAGCACTTTCTCTCCCACCCACATTTCACGTTCCTGCCATCTACATCCTCATCCACAGAGTCACACACACCCTCTCTCACCACCGGGCAGAGCTGCAAAAACCCGGTGCTGGCTGCCAGCACGAGTGTCATACATTTGCCCCACCTGCTTGCTGATTTTGTGGGGCAGGGCCCTCTGATCCAGCCAGGAACGACCTTTGTTCACCCCACATTTGCACAGACAAGTACACGCCCCATGCATACACGTGTAGGATCCTAACCCCCACCCCCTGCATGTGGAAGGTGGCTTCTAGGGAGTACTTTCACATGCATTATCTCATTGAGTTCTCCCAGCAACGCTGCAGGGAAGAATTATCAACATCATTTTACAGCTGAGGAAATGGAGGCTCAGAGAGGTGAAGTGACTTGCCCTAGGCCACAGAGCTGGAGCTTGACATAGCAGAGAGATGAACTCAGGTCCATCTGACTTCTAGCTCTGTTCACTGGCCCATCTGGACTCAGGCGCACGCTGCTGTCCTCATCACCTTTCTAGGCTCTCACTGAGAAGGTGACAAGCAACCTTCAACACCAAATTCGTCCCGCAACAGGTTAATCAACATGGGAAATTATTTAGAGCCCCAGTGTGTGCCCACCTGCCTAGTGACCCTGCAGCCTCAGGGGGTAGTGCCAGGGGTGGGGCCGGGCACCTGCCAGCGTGGGGCAGCTCAGGGCATGCATGGAGCTGGAGCCAGGAGCAGAGCCTGTATTTGCATTTGCAAATGAGGCAGACAGCCCTGTCCACGCGCACACGCTAACCTCAGCTGGCCTGGCTCCCAGGACCTAACAGCTGAAGTCTCAGGCCATAGCCCTCTGCCCAGTTGCCTGGGCTGCTGCTCTCCTGCCTTCTCTCTTCCCTGACCCTCAGAGAAGGTTGCCTAATGCCTAATGTAGGGGAAAGAGTATGGGCTTCAGAGTGAGCCAGAACTGGGATTACAGTCACCTCTGTCACCCCTGACTGGGGGACTTTGGCCATGGTATTTAACCTGCCTCTGTGTCAGCTTCTCCTTGGAATAAAGAGTGAAGAATATCTCCTTCTCAAGATGCTTGAGAAAGGTAAAGGAATCGGGGACTCAGAGAGCTGACTGTAGTAAGTGCTCACTTTTAAGAAATCTTTCATAAGCTTCTTTCCGATTATAAAAATATTAATAATAAGTGCTCATTGTAAAAATCTAAACAATGTAGAACAATATCTTCTGTAGAAGGCAGAAGTTCCTTGCGGTCCTGTTTCCCAGGGATAACCCGTGTGAACTTTTACATGTAATCTTAAATGTTTACAAGTAAGATTTTTGTTGTGCAACTTGCTTTTTTCACTTAAGCAATATGCCTCAAACCCCTTTTTCTGTCTGACTGGAGACGCCCTTTGTCATCGCTGCATGGTATTCCATGGTTTGCATTTAATCAGCCTCCTTTGAATGGATGTTGGGGTGGCCTCCAGAATTTAGCTATTGCAAACCCTGCTGCAGTGAATGTCCTTTGTTTATATGTATAAACAAAGGACATTCACTGTATATATATTTGCATTTGTGTAAGTATTTTTAGAGGATAAATGCCTAGAAGTAGAGTTGCTGGGCCAATGAGGATGCACATTTTCATCTTCAATAGGAATGGCCAAACAACCCTGCAGAGCAGTAGTCACAATTTGTGTGCCCCCAGCCAACCCAGGAAAGCTCATTTCCTCAGAATAATGGGACTTATTCACTGCTTCTGTCCTCAAACACAGAGACCCTAGTGTCATCAAGAGGCACAGATTCCAGATGTGGGAGGCTCCTGGGAGGTCTAGTCACGCCCATGCCCTTTTTATTCCTCCTGTTCCCATGCTTGTATCTCCCCCTATGTATCCCTGAGAGGCTCTGCCTGCCTTTGCGTGACAGGGAGCTCAGTACCTTACACAGCTGGTGGTTTTACTCCTTGGCAGCTTTATTTATCACATTGTTTTCTACCTTCTCACAACTTTCGCCCGGGAGTCCTGCCTCATTCCTCAGCAGCCTGCAGAGAAGGAAAGAAGGAAGAAAGGAAGAGAGAAGGGAAGGCCAGGAAATGTTCATGGTTAATGTTTATGTATTTACATGTATGAACCCATTTACTCCTCATGCCAACCCTTGGAGGCAGGTACTGTTATCCCATTTCGTAGATGAGGACACTGAGGCACAGAGAGGTTGAGTAACTTGCCCAAGGTCACACAGCTGCTAGGTAGCAGAACTAGGATACAAACTTAGGCAGTCTGGCTCCAGAGCCCCACCTCTGATGTTATACCTCTCTAGGCAGGAGCCTATAATTTGTTGAACACTTACTGTATAGAGTCACGTGCCACTTAACAACGGGGATGCATTCTGAGAATTGCATCATTAGGTGATTTTGTCATTTTGCAAACATCTCAGCGTGCACTTACACAGACCTAGATGATACAGCCTACCCACACCTAGGTTATGGTTATAACCTATCGTTCCTAAGCTACAAGCCTGTACAGCATGTACTGCAGTGAATACTGTAGGCAACTCTAACACAATGGTAAATATTTGTGTCTAAACATATCTAAGCATAGAAAAGGTACAGTAAAAATGCAGTATAAAAGATAAACAGTGGGGGGTGAACGGTGAGCTCAGTTGGTTAGAACGTGGTGCTGATAACACCAAGGTTGCCGGTTCAATCCCCACATGGGCCACTGTGAGCTGTGCCCTCCTTAAAAGAGCCAACTATGCCATTGTAGCATGAAAGCAATGTGTAACCAATGACCATGGCTGTTCCCCAATAAAATTTAAAAAAAAAGAAAAGATAAACAGTGGTACACCTGTATAAGGCACTCACCATGGATGTAGCCTGCAGGACCGGAAGTGCTCTGGGGGAGTCGGTGAGTGAGTGGCGAGTGACTGTGACAGCCTCGGACATTTCTGCCCATTGCTGAAGGCTTTATAAACACTGCACACTTAGGCTATGCTACATTTATGGCACAACAGGAGATTAGATCAAGCACAAAAGAAAATGATGCAATCAAAAGATGTAAACACCAGGCGTATGAGGCTGCTGCTCATATAACACGGCGCACTGTTTTACAGCAAGCTTTGTTTATATATAAGTAGAATGAGTACTCTCCAAAACAGTGATAAAAAGTGTAGCATAGTAAGTACATAAACCAGTAACATAGTCATTTATTATCATTATCGAGTATGATGTACATAATTATCACATAATTGTATGTGCTATTATTCTTTTATACAGCTGGCAGGGCAGTAAGCTTGTTTACACCAGCATCACCACAGACACATGAGTAATGCATTGTGCTACAATGTTGAGATGGCTATGATGTCATTAGGCGATAGGAATTTTTCAGCTCCATTATCATCTTATGGGGCCACCATCGTCTATGAGGTCCGCCATTGACCGAAACGTCATTATGCAACGCATGACTGTACTCAGCTGTCAGCTAGTCAGATTGTACATTATAGTATCTAATGTATTCTGCAGAACAACCCTGCAAAGTAGGTATTACTACCCCATTTTGCAGATGAGGAAGCTGAGGCTCAGACAAGAGAGACAACGTGGAGGAACCTGAGGTGCCCTCCACAGCCCCTGCTGGGGAGAGTAGGCCCTCCAGGGTTCCAGCCCGTCCTCAGCTGACTCAGCTCCCAGCTCCTCATCCTCCCATTCACCCTGCTGCAGAACGTCCAAGCCCCCCTTAGCATCATCTAGTCTGCGTCCCAGTTGCCAGTGGGAGCTGCTTGGGGAGGTTATGGTGACTTAGTCTTGAACATACGGCAATTTAGAGACAGAGCCAGGGCTTTTCCTTGTCGCCTTTGATTAGGAGATGGTGACCCTGTCCAAGGGGGTTTCACCTTGGCCTGGCTGGAACTTCTGCTCACCAGCCTGGCCTGGGGTCCATGAGGCAGCAAACGCACTGACTAGGGAGGAAGATGGATGGATTAAACAAGGCCTCAGCACCGGAGGGTTCAGTGTCTGCGCAGTGAGGCCCAAGGAGCGCCAGGAACAGCTAGAGAACAGTCCGAGCCAGTGTTACTGAGCCTTTGCTTTGAGGTGGGGGAGGCCTGGCTCCCCAGCTCTGATGCCAACACCCAGCCCCATTGTCTGGCCCAGAGCAGGCGTCAGAACGTGTGTCCTGAATGCATGACTGAGCGTGGGCATGAAGGGCAAGCGCGGGGGAAGTGGGGGGGTGATGGAGTGAGTGAGTGAAGGAATGCATGGTGTTTGCAGAAGGGAGACCCCTGGGCTGCAGAGGTGGGGGTGGGGGAGGACAATAGGTTAACGAGGGAGGTGAGGGATAGGTGGCTGTGAGACCCAGTGGGCATCAGGCCCCAGCGTATGGGTGCTGGAAAGGTCCTTCCTCTGGCCCACCCTTCCCTTGGACACTAAGGGTGGGCGGCATGTGCCAGGCCCATCAGTGGGAGTTGTCTTGCGCCGGTGGGGCAAGGAGTAGAGCAGCTGGGTTTGAGGTTTGGGTGTGGTACCTTGGACAAGTCACCAGCTCTGTCTCGGCTGCAGTTTTCTTCCGTGTAGAATGGAGATAACGTTACCTGCCTTAGCTTCCTTGTGAGGCTGTTGAGAGGGTCTAGAATGAAGGCGGTCTGTAAGCTGTAAAGTGCCAGGCTGGGTGAGCAGGTGTTGTTATTACCTGAGCAGAGGCCCCATGGCTAGGTCATCTCAGTGTCACTCCTCCCCCCTGTCCCGTGTGCAGGGAGGATTTCATCCCCCCAGGAAGTGGGGAGGGTCAGGCTTAGGCCACAGCAGGGCCTGAGCCACCTGGGCAGGGAGGCGCTGGCAGGCGGCAGGTGGACGGGAGGCCCGGTCCCCGGGTGCTGCACCCCGGTGGGGGCCAGTCCCATGACCTCCTCTTGGGGCTGCCAACCTGTTGTTTGCTCAGGAGGCCGCTGCCTGGCCCAGCTCCGGGATCCGGGTATCTCGGCGCTCAGCCAATGCAGGGTGAGGGTGGGGGCCCCATGTGCCACCTTCCAGCTCACCTGGAGCCTGAGGCCCTCTCCTCCCACCTCCAGGGGGACCGTGCCAGCTCTACCCCTTGGTGGCTATGGGACCCCAGGGACCATCTGGCAACTTCACTGAGCCTCCGCTGCCTTATCTCTGAAATGGTGTGAAGATAACAGCAGCCCTCAATCAGGGTTGTTGTTGTAAGGATTACCTGATATCACTGCGCTGGGCCGCCCCCACGCTCCCTCTTGAACCCTGGTGAAGGTCAAAGGTACCTGGGAAAAGAGAGCCGGGGCAGCCATGCCCGGTTCCCACTCCACACCCCTCCCCGTGGGCCTGGGAGGAGGAGGCCCGGCTCCCTGGGCTGAGCTTCGGAAACTTGCTCGCTGGGTTGCCCCTGGCCCCCTTCCCTGGCACCTTGGCAGAGCCAGGGGCAAGCAGCGTGGTCAGTGCCAGATGGTTGAGCTCTGGAGACAATGGGCCTCTGTTGCCCCTGGGGAAAGAGGCAGTTCCAGGGCCACCTCTAGTCTCTGGTTTTAGGATATTACAGAGTCTCTCCAGGCCTGATACCATGGGTGGGAGACCCAGGCAGCTCCCAGGCCCTATCCAGAGAGGCCCCTCTGGGTGAGGGGGGGTCCACAGGAGTAGCCCTCTTACCCCCAGCCCCTCCCCCCACATGAATCACCAGGTTGGCAGAACCAGCTGGCCTCATGGACCTCTGGTGACCAGCACTGGGCCGACCTGGACCCCTCAGGCCCCTGTCTTGGGTTAGTCCCCGCAAATCCTTCTCGGCCCAGTGTTCACTGGTGGCTGAGCCCCTCCTCTGCCCTCCAAGCCACCAAGCCTGGTTTTCCCAGCTTGTGTGCGTGCTGTCCAGCGCCTGTCCAGCTACCCTGCTGCCCGTCACAGTCTTCATGCCTTACCTGGTCATATGTCACCTGCTCTGACCACCAGAGTCTCACCTGTTTAAATTGAATTTTACAGCATGAATAGTTCATGAGGCAGTAAAGAAGGAAAGAGGAACCCCCTGCAGAGGGAACAGCCTGTGCAGAGGTTCTGAGTTGGCTTGTTTAGAAAACTGCCTGCAGCCCGTCCAGGCTAGGACAAGGCAACAGGGGCAGGACAGGAAGGGACTATGTGTGTGTGGAGATGAGGCTGCAGAGGCTGCAGGAGTCAGACCCGCCTGGGGGCCTCCAGGCAGGGCAGCTCTCTCTGGGTGGCCAAAGGGCCAAGTCCTACCCCCAGGACAGTCCTGTTTCCCCTCTGGTGCCCTGAAAGGGTGGGGTTTTCTGGGAGAGTAGCTAATACTAATAACAACAATAATAAGAACAATAACAACAACAACAGCAGCAGCAAATGTTCTAGAATGCTCATTCTACTCCATGGCTCACAGCTGCTCTCCGGGTAGGTACATTATCCCTCATTTTGCAGATGGGAGAAAAAGACAGGCGCCTCTCCCCAACTCTCCAGCTGGGTGACAGGTGTGATGCAAACCAGGGAGGCATCTGGTCACCTGTCCTCAGCCTTCCCTGACTCCCCCACCATGCCTAGGTCTGACCTGGGTTTTGCAGAGTGTGGGACCTCCCTGAGATGCCCCCCACCCCAGTGTGACATCCGGAACCCTGGACCGATGGAAGTTCTAGTCCTCAATCTGCCCCCCACCTTGCTGGGTGACCTCGAGGTGGTAGTTTCACCTTTCCCAGCCTCAGTTTATTCTTCTGGGAATTGGGGATTCTAGCAACTGATTATCTCCTGATCCAGTTCCGGTGAGTCTCCCAGGGGTGAGCAGATAAAAAGGCTTTTGAGAAGTACAAAGAGCTGTAGTGACGGCGCAATTACTGTTACCTCGATGCAGAGCGATAAGGAACTGGGAGGAGGTGCAGTGACAGTTGCCAAGAAACCTGGGAGCTGTCGGCAGCGGCTTCTGGCCTGGCCCATCCCACTCAGGAGCTGGGCCACGAGGCTGTCTCCCCACACCCTTACCTCACCCTTTTCCTAGGAAAGATGGGTGCTCTGAGAGGGAGGGGAGCTGGGGCCAGCTGGCTGGTGGCCATACAGCTGCAGGACCTGAAGGTGACCCAGGAATGTGCCTGGCCTGGGTTGGCCCTGGTTTTCTCTGTGACCTTGAGCAAGTCACCGCCTTTCTGGCTACTACCTTTTTCTGTGTCCAGGTGTCCTGTACCTGTAGACAGGTGTCCAGGCCAGACAGGGCAGGATTGGAGCTGGACCTAGGGAAGATGCTTGGCAGAAGGAACGTGACCAAGTTTGGGGAAGTCTGCAGAGGCCAGAGGCAGAAGAGGAGGGAGGAGTGAACTAGAAAGGTTGGGGAAAGAGTGAGAGGTGAGGAAGGCCGAGAAGAGGAGGAGGCATCAGAGGAGGCAAGGGGCTGAGTTTATTTATTCCTTCAAAGTATTTATTGAGCAACTACTACTTACTAAGAGGCAGTATAGTGTGGCCTTAGGGCACAGAATCGAGACCTGGATGGTCAGGGGTTAAAATCCTCCCTATTTCACTTACATTTACTGTCGGCATGACCTTGGACAAATTGCTTAGCCTCTCTGTTTCTTAGTTAACCTCCTCTGAAAGATGAGGATTACATTAAGTTACAAGTGAAGCAGTAGAAGCAGAGCCTGCACAGGGTGCGTCCTGTTGGCTGCTGTCGCTCTTGATACTATGGTTACTGCCTCTTGGACGCGACCTGTTGGGTCCCCAGGGCTGGCTGCCCATGTTATGACGTTCAGATCTTGGGCTCTGGAGCAGCAAACTTGGGTTCCGGTGCCTGCGCTGCCTCATTCACGGCGTGACCTTGGGCAAGTTAACATACCTGTTTGAACCTCAGCTTCCTCCTGTGTAAAGCAGGCAGTTTTTGAGCACCTGTCTCTTGGGGGAGCTGTGAGAACTAAATAAGGTCATGCAAGACACAGGTAGGCTGTGGCTTTTGTTATAACTGCCCTTCGAACCCTCAAGGCTGGGATGATGAGGGCAGGCCGGCCCAGAACTTCCGGTCGCCTGCTCTGTCCACATCCTGGATCCCATTCCTCCCTCTGACCTTTAGGACCTCAGCAATGACCTTTCAGGTGGAGTTGCCTGGGGGGGCGGGGGGAGGGCTGGGCATTGCCTGTGAGGAGTGGGACTAGAGCCAGCCAGGAACGGGTGAGCGGAGGGCTCAAGGCTGGTCCTGGATAGAAGCCAGGGCTCCCTTGTCTTCAGGGACCTCCCTCGTCCGGTGCCAACATGAGCAGTCCTGAGATGGGAATCTGCGCACGGGGACACTGAAGCTGAGAGGGTTCTGGGAGGGGAACCTTTTAGGGAGCTGCTGCTGGGCTGGCCTGCAGTGGCCATTGTCTGGGTCTCGGGGCATGACAAGGGGCAGAGAGAAGAACACCACCCCAATAGCTCTATCATTGGCAACAACCTCCACTTGGCAGCCAGGGCCGTGCCAGGACTGCGGTCCCCACCACCATGGGGGCCCACCCTCACCTGGGCTTCAACCCCAAGACTTCTAGCCCCTGGGCGGCCCCTGCTCTCCATCCCACCGACACTGGTGCTGCTTAGTCAAGGGCATGGAAGTTTAAATGCTGAGTCTGTCACCCACTTGCTAGGGGAAATGGCTTCCCCTCTCTGAGCCTCATTTTCTCCCATCTGTAAAAATGGGGAAAAATCCTAACCGTCCGGCACTGCAGTGTGGAGGTAACAGGCTTGACACAGTTCCAGGCACACAGTAGGTCTCAAAGAAGAGTCCCCATGGCAGCCACAATGGAATGTGCCTGGACCATTTCTATGGGCCTCTCCCTAGTCCCCCATCTCCAGTTTCTCTCCACGTCAGCGCGCCTTGCAATCTACAGGAACGTGTACTTAGGCTGTTGCCTTGCTCACAAACCTTCAGTACCTCCCTACTGCCAACCTTCATTCAGTTATTCTTCATTCAACTGTTCGGCAAATACTTAATGAGACCCTAAGGTGGGGAGCCAGAGTTTATCATGAATGAATATCAAAGAACTTATTGAGTAAATAAGTTCTGCCCAGTAAATAAGCTAGTAGCTGCCCAGGCTCTGGGATGATTTTTTTTTTTTGGAAACTGAGGCTGAGAGGAGTGTGTCACTCTCGTAAGGTTACACAGCAGGTAAGGATGTGGGAATACCTCCCCCACTCAAGTGCCATGGGCCAGAAACGCCACTGTCACCATAGCCATCCTTCCGGGTCAAGACCTCACTTTTTAAGATGCACCCCTCGAAGGTGGAGAGGTATCTCTCCCTCTGGGCCTTTCTCCTGCTGGAGTAGCTGGGCTGAGGGGACTCAGCAGGGATGCTCAGGGCTTTCTCAGGGTCTCTTTCCTGGACCACGTTCCTGCAGGCCCTTCCCCTCTTAGGGCGCGGCAGTCCCTGCTCCACCTGACTCAAACAGCTGTGTGCCTCTGAGGATCATCTGTTGGCCTGAATGACTCACCCTCTGGGGACTTGCCTGGGTTGATAGGACCTGGGCGGAGGTACAGCCACGTCAGGGTGGCCCCAGACGGTGAGCGGAAGCTAGGCGTGCTCCCCCAGCCCTAGGCTCCCTGAATCCCAGGGACCACTGGGCACTTCCTCTCCCTGACCCCAGAGGTGGCCTCCTTGGCAGGCTTGCTGGGGTGACAGGAGCTGACTTCACCCTCGCCAGACCTGTTTCTTTTCCTCAGGGAGAGGTGTGGGTGTGGCCAAAAGGTCGGGCTTGGAGTTCGTCAGGCCTTGTGCAGATGCTGGCTCCTCTGCTGACCAGCTGTGTGACCTCTGCCTGGCTCTAGGTCCTCATCTGTCAAGTGGGAATACCAGTGTGGTGAGGAGTCTGTGCCCTCAGGCCTGGAAAGGGGCTCAGCACAGGGCCTGGCACATAGTAGGCCCAATGAGTGTCAGGCATTGTTACTGTCAATGATAGCAGTAGCCTGGGGGCCTCTCAGCCCGAAGGCCGCTCTCTCCCTGAGAGGTCCATAGAGGCTGGGGCACCCTGCTTAGTCCAGAGGTCAGGGCTCAGCCCTCTGCGGCAACCCTCACTGCCCCCTGCCTCAGTCTACCCATCTTCAGAGTGGGCTGTGGACAGCCTTTCGGCTGGAGTATGCGTGAGGGAAGCTCTCCCTACTGGAGAGCTTGGGGAGACGCTATCCACATTTCTGATCTCTGGGGAAGGAGATGCTGTTTGGCAGCCCCGCTCAGGAAGTCCCTCCCCCCCTCCTCCTGCAGAACCCCGTACCCGCTCCTCCATGAAATCTGCCTTCCCCCATGTCCCCCAACTCTGAGGGTGACTCTTCCTTCCAAAGTTCACAAATCTCCCAACTTGGGGCTTTCCCTGACCTCAGACTCTTTTTGTCTTCCAGGAGGAGTGATGGACAGAACCAGCGCTTCCCTCAGGCACTAGACCTGCCACGAGTGGACTTAGTTCCCCCCAACACTGCTTCACTCTACCCAAAGGCAAGTGTCTCCGTCCCCACTGCCCCTGGTCCGGAGACCCCCAGAGATAACCTAAGAATGACTACTGGGCAGAGGTAAAATGTTCGGGGCTACCACCCTGACCCCGGTACAGTCTCAGAGGTTGGACGGGGGTCTCTAGCACTGCTGGGGACAGGGAAGAGCAGCTGGGAGTAAACTGGCCAACCAGCTATTCTTCATTATATTCATCATCAGCGTCACCATCAGTTTCCTCATCTGTAAATTGAGTATAATGACAGTACCCACTTCACAGGGCTATTGTGAGGATTAAATGGAAAAGTGCCGATAAAGCATCCTGTGAAACACAGTATCTGGCACAGCGTCAGAACCTTATAAATACGGCCATTGTTCTTATCATCAAAAGCAAATGTTCGTGCAGTACCTGAGTTGTGTCAGACTGCCCTGGGCGCTGAGGGGCCAGAAATCCATCAGACGCAGACCCTGCCCTCAGGGAGCCGTAGTCCAATTTAGAGAGAAATAACTAAGTAACTTATGCAGAACATCAGATACTAGTAATAACCACTAGTATTGATTGAAATTTACTATGGACCATGTGGGTACTTAATGCTTTACATGCAGTATCTCGTTTCATCCTCAAACTGTAAGTATTATGTGCTGGCCACTATTATTAGTTCCATTTTGCAGAGGAGAAAATTGAGGCTCAGAGCAGTTACGTTATTTGCTCAAAGACACACAGGTAGGAGGATGCGATGGGACCACGGCCAGAACTCAGGCTGTCTGACCAGAGTACCTGGTCTTGTGGCCTCTCTAATGTAGAGGGGTCATAGCCCTCACGTTTGCAGTATACTTCACAGTTTCTAAATCTTGTCCACAGGCATCATGCTTCTTGGTTCTTTCATCAAACCTTGGGTCATAGGCATTCTCCACATGAGGATCTAGATGCTCAGAGAGGTGAAATGGTTTTCCCAAGGTCACACAGCCAGGAAATAGCAGAGGCAGGATCCGCCAGGCTCCTGTCCCAGCACCCTGGCCTGGAGCAAGGGCCACGCACCTCTCCTGGGCCAGGAGGACAAATGGCCAAGGAATGGTTTCCTTGTGGGGGACCACCACCTCCAAGGGGGTCCCAGGTAGGCATCCTAGAACTTCTGCTCTCTATGCCTGGGCAGTAGCCCAAGACAGGCCATGTAGATGCTGGGTCTTGGCAGAAGGGAGTGACTCGATGGCAGCTGGGTTCATGAGTGAGCATCCGAGAGGAGGCCTGGGTTCTCACCAAGGGCTGTGTGCTCTTGGACCATAGTGTCCCCTCCCCGGGACTCAGTCTTCTCATCAGAAAGATGAGGGTTGGAACAGCCCATCGCCCTGAGTCCTGCCTGCTCAGACAGCCTGGGGCTGGCCTTCTTGGATTAGCTCTGAACTACCTCCCCTCAGGCTTCCTGGCCTCCGCCCAGTCTGTCGAGAAGCCTCTGTTTGTGCCAACACAGCCCGGACTGCAGGCTCCCGCCAGCCCACCCCCACCCCAGAATCAAGACACAGTCTGTGGATCTTCCTCCTTTGACAGGGGAGGAAACCAGGGTCCAGAGGCACTGAGTGACCCGTCTGGATCCCCAGCAAACCAGTGGTGGGGACCCAGGCCCCTGAGGGAACCAGGCCCGTGACACATTTTCCATCCCCCTCCCCAGTACCCCTAACTCTGCACACATTTATAATGTTGATGGAGCCAGTCTGAGGGGCAGGAGACCTCCCTGTACCAGTGGGCACGTCCCTGCCCCTCTCTGGGCCTCAGTTTCCTCCTCTGTAAAATAGAGGTGACAATTCCTTCTCTATCCACCTTGCCAGTTTGCAATTGAGTGATGACTGTGAAAGCAACTTTGGAAAGGTGGAAATTAGGAAGCTGAACTATTATCAGCATCATATATTCCCAGAGTAGGACAGAACACCCTGAAAGGACGTCCCCCTCTTCACTGGGAAGCCACACTTGTACAGACACCGAGCTACCCAGGATCCTCCTACCCTGCCCCGCCATAGGGATTTCTCCACTTGGGGATTCAGAAATCTGCACACATGTATATGTACAGCCTACCCACACCTATGTACGTGGACACAGTCATGTCTGCACATGGATTCAGAGGCTTGCACATGTACACGTGCAAGAGACACATGTACAAACACACAAAAACATACCCAGGATGCCCAGGCACACAGAGCCACATCTACTCTCAGAGTTGCATGCACACACATACAGGTGCATGCACACATGTGCACCCCCTTCACTCTACCTGTCTCATAGGCATCTCCGGTGATAGGAGCAGGTCTTACCTCCTCCCAGTGTGGGAATGGATGTTTCTCTGGGTGCATTTCGATGGGTGCCCGGAAGCATTCAGGCCTGGAAGTGCCTGCATAAATCAATATTTGCTGCTGTTAATTATTAAAAACAAAGCTACACCGTGTCTGGAACACACATCTCTGGGATTCCTGCTGGCTCCCCGGACGCCAGTCTGACTCAGGGCCAGGTCTAGGGGAAAGGAAGGTGCAGTCCCTCCTTCCTTCCAGGAGCCTTTGGCCTTGGAAATGGAGGATGGTGGGCAGCTGCTGGCAGCTCCCTCAGGAAGCCGAAGAGAGGTTGGGCACCGAACTGGTGGGCAGCCTTGCCCCTGCAGGGTCCAAAAGAGCTGGTGTTGACTTGGCCACAGCTCAGGAAGCAATTGCCACTTTCCCAGCATCTGTCTGGGGAGGGGGTGTTGAGGCCCCAGCCCTGCCCCCATTGTACATTGGCAGACACAATGCAGGGTCAGCTGGAAGTGTCTGCAGAGACCATATATTTTACAGATGGGGAAACTGAGGCCTACAGAGGTGGCAGGGATTCCCTCAATACCGTGGGGCCTTTGCAGTCCCTCCTCAGTCACTGTAGTTGTCTCCCCTAGGGTCAGAGACAATTAGGATGGGGGTGGGGGGGGCAGTTAAGGGCCAGGTATGGCATGGGGTCTGGGGAAGGGAGGGAACAGGCCAGCCACTGTCAGGCAAAGAGAAGATGAGGAGGGAGGGGAGAGCAGCTCCAGGCCTTTTCCTGGATTCCTAGTTCTGTCTTTTCCTAGCTGTGTGATCTTGAGCATGATTATTTCACCTCTTGGAGTCAGTTTTCTCTTCTGTAAAATGGGGATGACACTTGTACCTCCTGGGTTGTGAGGATAGCATGAGACTTGCTAAGGTGCCAACATTAAGTAGGTGCACAAGAAAAGTCCTCTGTCTCCAAAGTAACCCCCATCCTCTTCCTGCCGGGCTCACAGCCCATCCCAAGAGCCCCGTCCTGGAGGCCCTGAGGCGGAGTACCCAAAGTCCGGAAAGACAGAGAAGGCTGCTGAGGGGCGCAGCGCTGAAGTTTATATAGCGCTCTGACAAGAGCACGCAGGCGCAGTGGCCGGGCACCACAGGTCCGGACGCTTCGGTGGGCGGGGCCTCCTGTGTCCCCGCCCCGGATCCCCGCAGCCCCGCCCCGGCCCCCGCGCCGCCGGTACCTGGCGTCCCGCCCCCTCCAGGCCCGGCCAGCCCAGTCCAGGCAGCGCGCCGCTGGAAGCCGGAGCCGGAGCGCGGAGCTCGGCGCTGCGGGGCCCGGGCCGGGGCGCGCGCGGGTCGGAGCCGCGGGACCCGCTGAAGCGCCGCCGGGGCAGGGGCTGGGGCAAGGCCGGACTCGGGATGGCGCAGCCGCGGCCCCTGGCGCCCCTCGGCCGTCCGCGGAGGGGCTCGCTGCCCTCTGGAGCCGGCTGGCAGGTGAGGACTCGGGCGAGGATGGCCTGGCCGAAGGGGTCCGCAGGAGCTGCCGGCTCTACCCGACTTCCTCGGAGCCCGGGAGACTCTGACCCAGCCAGGGCGGGTGTGCGAGGCTCCGTCATGGAGGGTGTGTTAGCTTCTGGGTTGACACCCGGCCACGGCGGCCACAGGGCACACCCCTGCCCTGGGGTCCCGGGCCTTGGGTTCTTTTTTGCCGCTGCCCACGAAACAGAGTGCCCGTGATGACACTGTGGCTCTGGGCTACAGTGGCACTGTGTATATGTGTGTACTGGCCTTGGGACCATTTCGTGCGTCCCTGTCCCCTGTAGGGGTGGTCTGAATGTCACAGTGTAACTTTGCATGGTGCCCTGGGCTACTTGGATCACAGCCTTCCATGTGTCAGGGCGTCTGCTGCTCCTGTGAGGCTGTAACTGTGTCACTTGTTGCTGTGTGTGCACTCTGGGTGACAGTGCCGTGTGTCAGTGTTTATGTGGCTGTGACTCCCGGTGCATTGCTCCTGCCCATGTTACATCACCCTGAGTGGGGTGCTCTGGGGGCATTAATGTGCCCCCATCACTGTCATGCTGGCATTGTGTTGGGCACAGATGCCAATGCTGCTGTTGTACAGGGTGTTGGGTGGACAAGCATATTTGTCTACCTGGGCTGTAGGTGTGTGTCTGTGGTTTGTGCTGTAACTGCCTGTGGAATTGTCTTGTCCAAGCTCAGAAGTGTTGGGTGTGGCCATAGGTGACCATGGGTCAGCATCTCCCGTGGACTTCTGGGGTGCGTTTCATGGGGTGGGCTTTGCTCCTGTGGTCAGGCCTGAGTGTGCACATGGGGTGTTTGTGTCTCGTGATCTTTAACAGAGCCGTGTGTGTGTGTGTGTGTGTGTGTGTGTAGATGGGTGGTGTGTACTCAAACGTGTACAAGAGGTGTGTGAGGTTCACACCTGTACCCCTCATCCTTGGTGATTAAACACTCCCACAGTTGCCGCATGCTTTTTCTTTTTCCCCGAACTCACTTAACATCGTGGGATCAAGTCTGTCATGTCTGTTACACAGGGTACGTGACTCGGATGGGGAAGGTACGTGGAAGTGGGGCTCTGTAGCTAAGTTTCCGTGAACTTGCCCACCCATGTCTGTGAGTGCATGTTATTTTGTCTCTCCTCACGCGGCTGGGAGAGTAGTTTTGTGGTGTATGACATGTAGCTTCACGTGCAGTTACTGGTGTGCAGATCTGCACAGGGGGGGCTTGCATGTGTGTGTGTGGCTCTTGTGTACATGGACCTGTATGTGTGTGAGTGGGTGTGCTGTTGTGTAACTTAGGACACCAACACGTGTATTTACGTGTCAGCGTTTAGCTCTGAGTCTAAGAATTGGTGTGCACGGACCCCGTGGGTTTGTGTGTGTTTACTTTCTTTGGTACAGTGAGACTGTTTAAATATTGGTGTGTAGGCCTGTGTGTGTTTGAGCAAGAGAAAGAGTATGTGTTTCCTGGTGCTCAGTCCCATAACACGTGTGTGTGAGCTCAGGCGGTGCCCACACTGGGCAGCAGGAGCTGGGAGGGGCGGGGGAGGGGCACTCACTGTCCTGGAGACTCTGGGGGCTTCCCAGGCCCAGCCCCCAGCCCTGCCAGCCGTCAAGGATGCTGCCTTCCAGGAAGGCTCACAGGGAGTTGGCACTGGAGAGGCCGGAGCTGCCAAGGCAGCTGGCAGATTCCTGATTAACCCTGCATGTGCCCTAGCCTCTGGAGAGGCTGTCTGCAGAGTGAGGGGGAAGGAGTGTGTATGGACTCACACACACATGTTGGGCCAATGAAACATCCCAGCGTCCTCTCCCCCAACAGCCCCCCAGCCCACACTGCTTAGGGGGAGGGTGGGGCCCACTTCCAGGAGAGGTGGGTGGAATCAGACCCTCCTGAGGGTCCCAGCTGGGTTCCTCTCTGGGGCTGAGACCTGGCACCCTTCTGAGGGGTCCATGGGCTGATCCTGGCACTGCCAACCTTGTAGTGACATGGGAGAGACGTGGCTGTCCCCAAGGGTTACATCCCTTTATCTGAGGCACCAGCCTTCTTCTTTGGGGAAGGGGACTGAATGGGGTGGCTCGTCCCTCAGGGGCCCATGCTCTGGGCTGGTAGGTCCAAGATGGTTGGTCAGAACTGGGGGGGACCTGGATGGCTGGGTTGGGTGCAAACTCCTTGGGGGCTCAGCAGAATCAGCTGGACCACTCTGAGGACTGACTTGCTGTCACCCCCTTCTCTGTTGCAGAACACAGATCTGTTTGAGATGATTGAAAAGATGCAGGTGAGGTTGGCTCTGCAGCCTGTTCCGGGAAGACATAGAGGGGGCTGCACTGGGGCGAGGGGCTTGCTATATCTCCAGCCCTACGCCTCTCTGAGGACAGGCCAAGAGCCCTTGGTAGACTGCGCAGGAAGGAGATGGTGGCAGTGCACTGCCCAGAGCCCTCTGTCGGGGGGTCACAGGGTAGAGACTGGTAGTGGCCAACTCCCTATCTGACCGTGGCCCCACTTGCGTCTCCCCAGCTTCCATGCCTGTGTAGGTCCCCAGCAGGGCTGGGGTCCCCACCTCAACCCACCCCCACATACACACACCATCTCCCATCTCCCAAGAGGCATCGCAGACTCTGTAGGATCCTCGCGTAGAATGGGAAGAGGGACAGATGCCAGGGCTCAGGGCAGCCGGAGGCTGTGCTGCAGGTCGCTGGCGGTGTTAACGAGCTGGGCAGCCGGGGCGTGCAGCCTCCGCCCTTCTGACTCCTGCCTGCCCTCCACTCCCCAGCCCTGGGCTTCCAGGCCCCGGTCTGTTTTCTGCAAGGGTATGTGTCGGGAGGTGGGCAGGGGGCTGGCGTGACTTGAACAAACCTTAGGAGCTTTACCTGATGTCAATCTACCCTCTAACCCCTCTCTTCTGCCCCTTCCTCTTCCTCTGCCTCTCTTACTTAGTCTTTCTGTCTCCACCTTTCCCCTCCTCCTCTCTCTCCCTCTCTCTCCCCCTCTCTCCCCCTGTCTCCCCCTCTCTTCTCCTCTCTCTCTCTCTCAACAACACGTATCTGTGTAGATGCAATAGTCTCCCCCTCCACCTCCCCACACACAGGCACGTGTGCACCACCCCTGGCCCCACTCCCAGCGGCAGGCATTCCCGCACAGAGCCCCCAGCCCCTCCCTGCTACAGCTGGGCTCCTGCAGCCCAGGTTACCAGCAGGACAGCCCGCCCTGCAGAGAGGCCTGAGTAACCGAGCACCCTACCCTGGGAGTACCCCACACCAGTAGGCTTTCCCCTTCTACACAGGAAGGGCTGCAAGTCCAGCGGGAGGCAGCGCTGCAGGCAGGGGAGGGGTGTACCGGGCGGGAGGGGTGTAACGGAGGTGTCACCCTCTCTCTGCAGGGAAGCAGGATGGATGAACAACGATGCTCTTTCCCACCACCCCTCAAAGTAGGTCTGAGCCACGACCACCCCACCCTTCCGTGGGCTTCGGGAGCAGCCTCTCCAAAGGTCTTGGGGACCTGGAGGAGGACAGGAAGGGGGTGGCAGGCTCCCTCCCTCGGGTGGGGGTGGGGCCTGGGAAGTGCTGCTGCAGCTGCCCACCCAAACAGCCAGCTCTGGAGAACCCATCGCTCTTTCATGAAGTAGTGCTACTGTGGGGGTACCCAGCCCTGACTCTGCAGGAGTTCCGACATGTGAAGGCTCTCTCCCTTGCTCTAGGCCTTCATTCCAGCTCCTCCCCTCCTGTCCTCACCGCCTCTTCACCCCGCCTCTCCAGGCTTCCCCGTCCCAGAGTTGAAGCCCCGTCCCTCACAAGACAGCCCCTGTAAAAGGTTTTTCCCCTGGAAGCCAGCTGTGATGTGCAGCTGTAGGAAGATTCAAACCCAGGACCCAGGAGGCTTATGCTCTGCTGCTCCCTGTAGCCCCTGCCTGGAAGGCTTGCGGGGGGGAGGGGGAGAGGTGGGGGTGACCTGGTTGACCCCCAACTCCCATGAGGTGACTGACAGGAGGCTGGGGACTGAAGGAGATGCTAGGAGGCTCTTGTTTAGACTCATATTTTTTTGGGGTGTGGCGAGCGGGAGCTGCATAGCCCTTCCAGGTAGGCATCTGGCTCTCCAGTTGGTGATTGTGGAGGAACCCCAACCATCCAGGGAGTGGGCCCAGGGCTGCAGGGGGTGAGGGTTAAAGAGGGTTCCTGGGCATAAGGCTCCTGCTTTGTCCAGGGCAGGGGTTTTCAAAGTGTGGTCCTCAGACCAGCCCTATCAGCACCACCTGGGAGCTTGTGAGAATGTAAATTCTCAGGACCCCCGAGGCCCAGGGCATCAGGAACTCTAGGGGTGGGGTGCAGCCATCTATGTTTAACGAGCCCTCCAGGCCATTCTGATACACTGATAACCACTGGTCCAGAGATTCCTCCTGGGGAGGCAGTGAGCCTCCTTTCCAGGCAGGACGAGCCCCAAGAGGCTGCCAGCACTCAGCGAGCTAAGTCTGCCTGAGCACCTGCCTCATGGGGTCACCCCAAGGCGAGCCCTGCCCCACCTGTGAGATGGGGACATGAGGACACGGCCCCATCCACACCCCCAGCCCTGGAGGCTGGCCAAACAAAGGCGCATTCTGAGGCAGGGGCTGGAAGTAAAGGGCGTGGATCCTGTCCCAGCTGGGCCTCTGCCCTGCTTGTGTTTTGCAGACGGAGGAGGACTACATTCCCTACCCAAGCGTCCACGAGGTAACCAGCTGGGGCCCCTCTGAGCCCATCCTCACCCCAAGCCCTGGAGGCACTCACGCAGGGAGTCAGGATGCCCTGGTCCTCCTTGTCGGAGCCTGACCGCAGTTGGGGCTGGAGACTCAATTTATAGCCTCAAGACGTCAGAGCCCATCTGAACCCAAGGCCTCTGAGCCAGACATTGCAGCCTTTCTGCCACGGTCATGCTCCTCGCTCTACCTGCCCCCACCCCAGCCTTTGAGAATGGGACTTGGGGCTCCTTGTAGTCTGGGACGGATGTTAGGCTCTGGGTTGTCGCTAGTACTCCTTAAGTCTGAGTTGGGGAGGTGTCCCGGGGCCTTTGGTGGGGTGCAGCATGGGTGGCTCTCAGCTGAGTCCCCCTTCAGGTCCTGGGGCGAGAAGGGCCCTTCCCCCTCATCCTGCTGCCCCAGTTCGGTGGCTACTGGATCGAAGGCACCAACCACGAAATCACCAGCATCCCTGAGACAGAGCCGCTGCAGTCGCCTACCACCAAGGTGAAGCTGGAGTGCAACCCCACAGCCCGCATCTATCGGAAGCACTTTCTCGGCAAGGTGGGTGGCCTGCTGGTGTTGGGGGTCTGGGCCTGGGAGGGAGCAGAAAACCCCTGGGCTGGAGCTGGGTAACAGTCCTAGAGCCCTGAATCTCAGGGAGCATTGCATGGTGGATTCACTCATTCGTTCAACAAACATTTATTGCAAAAGGCAGTATTATGGCATAGTGGTTAACAGCAGCGACTGTACTAGGGTTTGAATCCTGGCTCTGCCACTTACTGCGTGGGACATAGGACAAGTCACTTACCTTCCCTGTCCCCGTTTCCTCAACTGTAAAAGTGGAGATGGTGCCGATATCCACCTCCTAAGGTTGTTATGAGCCTTTAATGACAGGATGCTTGTAAAGTGTTTAGAATAGCATCTAGCACAGAGTAAGACTCAATCAGGGTTAGCAAATAATGAGCACCAGCTGTGTGCCTGCCCCTGCTCAAGGCACCAGGTATGCAGCAGCAAACAAAACATACCCAGGCCTGCCCTTGGGCAGCTTGAGGTGGGGGCTGGGAAGACTCAGTAATGTCAAAGTCGTGGCGTGACCTGGATTGATGCAACCTCCACCCCACCACCAGCCCCACAGCAGGGACCCTGCCTGGTCACAACTTGTCAGAGTGTCACCCAGCAGTGTTCAGGCGAGAGCTATTGGGCAAGGTTGTGGGGGTTGGAGGGGAGGTCCCACCGCTGGGACTCTGTATATATCAGATTCCACACCAGGTGCTGTCTCTACATCAGTTTGCTCTGAGTTGGTGGAGTGGAGTGTGGGCTCTGGGGCCTTGAGACCTGAGTGCAAGTCTTGGCTCTTCCATTTATTGATGGTGTGACCTTGGGCAAGTTATTTGACCTTCCTGAGCCTGTTTCCTCATCTGTAAAAATGGGGATAATAAAAATACATTAAAGCATAGAGAACCATGCCTGGCACGTAGTAAGTACTCAATAAATGTTAGCTGTTATTATTACATCTTCATAATCACCTGTGAGATAAGGATTGTCCTAGTTTTTCAGAAGGGGAAACTGAGGCTCAAAGAGGTAAAGTGACCTGGTCAAGGTCACACAGTTACTGAGCTAGGAATTGGACCTAGCTCTGGCTGACCTCCCATTAAGACACACTATGAGAACAGACAACAATATTGTATTATAATTATGCAATGTGATAAATATCACTACAACAGCAATCATTACAATATATGAAAGTAGCAAAGTAACATGTTGTTACTTAATTTGTTACACAGTGTTGCATGTCAAATAATATATAGTTTAAAAATACATGCTATGGGAGGGGTCCTGTTTCTAGGTGTGTGTGCGTGTGTGTTGGGAGGAGGGGTGACTCCTTGGGGAGTTGGGGGGCTCTGTGACCTCATTCTGAGCTCAAGATGTTGGCCTGACCCTGGGGGAGTATTGGTGCTAAGGTTGGGGGGAAAAGGGGTGGCACCCGTTGTGACTGAGACTAAAGCAGCAGGCCTAGGCTCAGGAGCCATTGCCTGGAGACAAACCCAGAACGGGGCACTGGATTCTACCTTTAGCCTGAGCCCTGTGGGTGGAGAGAGACCTCGTCCTGCACCCACTGTTCAGAAGCTCTCAGCTGGGTCCGCAGGTCATGGGATCTGGGGACAGGGGGCCTAGCACATAGTTGGCACTCAGGAAAGCTTTCTGAGGCGTGACAGGTGACAGAATGAAGGTGGTGCTTTGGGCACAGAAGGATCTGAAGAGATACAGGTTGGGGGATCAGAAAAGGCATGATGACCAGGGTGAGGTTAGCAGCATGGAGGGGCGCGTGCCCCAGGGGGCTGGCAGAGCCAGGGCCATTTCCTGACTCCCAAGTAGGGGACAGAGGAGCAGTGGGGCCTGTTCTGGCAGAGGGAGGAGGTTAGGAGTGGGACCCTGAGCCCACTCTCACACTGTCCCTTGGGCTCCCTTGGTTCTGGGTAGGGGTGTCGGGGCAACTCCCCACCCTGAGGGCTTCAGTGCAGCCCCCCTTGCCAAGTGCCTGCCATTCCCTCTCCGCAGGTGGTACCAAGCATTGAGGGGGTTGTCACTCTGTGCCCAGGCAGGGCTGAAGGGGCCCGTCTGCCCCAGGTGCCCTCAGACTAGCCCTGAACTGCGGATTTGTGGAGACATATGCCCCAGCCCTTGCCTCTTTCTCTTTCTGCCCTCTGAGCACAGGTGTTCGTGTTTAAACAGGACTTACTTCCAGGATGACTCCTGGGGCGGGTGTGGCTGGGAAGCCCGCCCCACTCCCAGGGCCAGGCTGCGGTGTAATCTCTCAGCACTCCTGGCCCTTGGCTGTGGGGCTTTCCACCTGGAGGTACCAGCCCTGGGCTCCTCTCTGAAGGGACCGTCCCTGCCACGACCCCTGCTGCAGTTTCCCTTTGGGTCCTCTGGGCTAGTTCTTCCCAACCTGCAGCTTCTCCTGGTGAGGCAGGAGGGTGGGAACCTGCCAGGTCAGCCCAGTGTATTCATGAGATGTTTCACTTCCTGTTCTCACGGGTCCCTGGCTTCAGGGGCCATAGGTTGAGCAATTAGTCTGTTGGCATATTTGTATTGAACCCCTACTGTGTGCCCAGCCCTGAGAAGGGCAGGGCTGGGAGACAGGTATGAAGATAGAAATGTAGTCTTGACTTTGATGAGGACTAAGGTTTCTATAAATTTCATTGACGACCTACTCTGTGCCAGGCACTTCATCTCTTTCAGTCCCTGCCACCATCCCACAAGGTAGGTGGCCTCACTCTTATTTTATAGACTAGGAAACTGAGGCGCAGAGAGGCGCGGCGACCTTCTCAGGCTCCCCAGCTGGCAAGTGGCAGAGCAGGATTTGAATGTGGGTCTACCTGGTGCTATTAGCCATGACACCTGCTGTTTGATGAAGGACCCCCATTGGGGAATGAGTTGGCTTTTTGATCTGGTTTCTGGAAGCCACACACTCAGCCTTACCCGCTCCCTTGGCCCCCACCTCCCACCACAGGAGCATTTCAATTACTACTCACTGGATACTGCCCTGGGCCACCTTGTCTTCTCACTCAAGTATGATGTCATCGGGGACCAGGAGCACCTGCGGCTGCTGCTCAGGTGAGGGTGGGGTGAGGGGCCCTGTGACAGTAGTGAGGGCTGAGGTCTTACAATCTGAAAACCCATCTCATTTTACCCACTTTTCTAATCGAGGCCCAGAGAAGGGCAGGGATTTACCTGAGGATGCACAGCATGTTAGTGCCTGAGCCAGGCCTGGCCCCCAGCATCACTGCTGGCCCTCTTTGGTGTCTTACTTTGTGTTGAGGGGCTCACACCTCCCTTTCCCACTGCCTAGCCCCTCACCGTGGGCTTTCTTCTCCCAGGACCAAGTGCCGGACATACCATGATGTCATCCCCATCTCCTGCCTCACTGAGTTCCCCAACGTGGTCCAGATGGCAAAGGTGAGGCCTCTGCTTCTTCATGCTGGGCCCCCTTCGGGTTCTCCAGATGGGCACACAGCTGGGCTGCAGCTTGGCCTCAGCACACCCTCATCTTTAGCTCCAGGTCCTAGCCCTATGTGCTGCAGCCCTGTCTCTGAGATCCTGCCTCTCATGTGTTCCCATGATGTCCACATGCTGCTATGTGTTCTGGGGCCCTGTCCCCTGTCTGTGTGCTTTTGACACTCTTTAAAGCACCAGTGGGTACAGGGAACCCCAGTTCTGTGCACCCCATTCTGAGCAACTCTGAACCCACAGTCCTGCTTCAGCCTGGTTGTTCCCTCTCCTTTCTGCTGCTGTCCTCCCCCAGACCTTTGCCTGGGAGGCCCAGAAGCCCCAGCCCCTCTTCCTGGCCTCACCCTTAGGTACCCCCTTATCTCCTCCTGCAGCTGGTGTGTGAAGATGTGAATGTGGATCGATTCTATCCTGTGCTGTACCCCAAGGTATGGCTGGATCTGGGCCATGCTCACTGAGGGTGGGTGGGTAAGTAGGGGACTGAGCATTTGTTGGGCACCTGCTGTGTGCAGGGTACTTTTCCTGAGTTCTCTCATTTAATCCTTACAATACCCCTGCAAAGTCGACAGTTTGCAGAATAGGAACCAGAGGCCCAGAAAGGTTCTGTGTCTTACCCAGGGATGCACAGCAGACAAGAAAGGCTTGCATTTAAGCCTAGTGTTGTCCGCCTTGGAGGCATGCCTTACTTACCTCTGGAAACTCTCAGTGTCATTTGGAACCCTCCCAAGGGCAACCTGTGCTCCTGCGCCAGGTGACTCCACTGGCCTTGTGCCCTGACCCCAGAGGGGACCTGGCAAGAGAGACTAACACAGGCACCTCCATAACTGCTGCCCCATAGACAACAGCTGCATTTCCAGCTCTGCTGCTGGGTGCTGGGTTTGAGGTGCTGTGACAATGTGGAAAATGAGATAGGGTCTTCTGTCTTCAGTGAGGCAGGAGGGCTTCCTGAAAGAGGTGGGCCTTGAAAGACACATAAACCCTTGTAGCTCTGACTGAATTCTAGAGCAAGATGCGGGTCCCTGAGGGGTGACATCATCTGGGAAAGGTCCCTGAGGAAAGGGGCCTCAGAAATTAGATCCCATCGCTCAGTTACAGAAGAGGAAACCGAGGCCCAAGGTGTGGAGGGGAACTTGCTCAAGGTCCCATAGCACCGTGGAGGGACTCAGCCTGGTTTAGAATAATGAGGTGGGTTTACAGCAGAGCCAAGGAGGGAGCTGTTATAGAGTGGAGTAGGGGCAGGAGCTAATAGGCAAAACTCAGGAGCAGTGAGTTTGAGCTTCGTGATCCAACAGACCCGAGTTCAAGCCCCGGCTCTGCCACATGCAAGCTGTTGACCATAGTCGAATTAAGCCCTGAACCTCGGTTTCTTCATCTGTAAAATGGGGACAGCCCGAGCGTCTCCCTCAACGGGCTTGTTCCGAGGATTAAATGAGATGATGCACGTGGAGTGCCGAGCACAGAGCTCGGCACATAATAAGAGCAAGCAACCGTTTCAGCACTGTTTCACCAACTGTCCCCTCCCCGCAGGCTTCCCGGCTCATAGTCACCTTTGACGAGCATGTTATCAGCAATAACTTCAAGTTTGGAGTGATTTATCAGAAGCTTGGACAGGTGTGCTCACCTCCTCCTCCCTGCTCCCCCACCCGCCTGGCCGTTTATCTGGGACCTCTGACCTTTGCCAGGGAGAGGAGCACCTCCCCAGGGACTCAGTTTCCCAGGAGCTCAGGCTGCCAGAGGTCCCCCTTCCAGGCTTCTCTGGGGTGGGGGAGGGCGGCTGCTCAGCAGCTCCAGTTCTGTGACCCCTACCCTCAATGTGTCCCCAGACCTCTGAGGAGGAACTCTTCAGCACCAACGAGGAAAGCCCTGCCTTCGTGGAGTTCCTCGAATTTCTTGGCCAGAAGGTCAAACTGCAGGACTTTAAGGGGTGAGCATTAGAGTGGGATAAGCAGAGTACAATCTGACCCACGTTCTTGGGCACGGAGGGAGCCCCCATCCTGGCCCCATGGAGGCCTGGCTGGGGCTGGAGACTGAGCCGTGGCCTGGGGGGGCCTGGGGCAGGTTCCGAGGAGGCCTGGACGTGACCCACGGGCAGACGGGGACCGAGTCTGTGTACTGCAACTTCCGCAACAAGGAGATCATGTTTCACGTGTCCACCAAGCTGCCCTACACAGAAGGGGACGCCCAGCAGGTAGCCTGGGCGCTCACCCACCCACCTGTCCTCCTGTCCCCCGTCTACCTGTCCGTTCAGTGTCTGCCACACCAGGCTCAGTGGGCCCCACCCAGGACATAGAAGATGGCAGTTACCCAGTCCCTTCCCCCACCCTTGTGGGCTCTAGTTGGGACAGGGGAGAAAAGCTGTTAAAATGTTGTGAAAGCCTCAGTTTCCACATCTTTGAAAATGGGCATAATAATGGTCCTACCTCATAGGTGAACATAAACGGGGAATGCACATACAGTGGCTCGAAAAGTATCTAGTGCTAGCAAGAGCTCAATAAATGTGAGTTTGTATTTTTATAGGGCGTGAAGGGCATTGTGGGGTCATGTGGGGGGCTGACTTGGCAGGGGTGGGAATCAGGAAAATCTTTCAAGATAAAGCGCCTTTTAGGCTGTGAAGGGGCTGGGAGAAGTGAGGGGGGTGGGGGTGTTCCAGAGAGACCAGCTTCCGCAAAGACCTGGAGCTGAGGAAGTGTGGGGCCTGTTCAGGGAGCTGAACTCGGACATTTGTCACCTTGTCCTCAGCTTCCTGCAGGCCTGTCTACCTTACCCCACATCCCCAGCCCGGGGGGGTGAAACGGTAATGTGAGAAAAATGGCAGTCTTTGTTCCTTACTTTTAGAGTCATTTTATTTTCTTTCAATAAGATTCTCTGTTCATTTTAGCAACATGAATCTATACTCAGTGGAACTGTTGTTCAAGAAGGGGCCATGTTTGGGGTATTTAGACAGGAGAAGGGCTGAGCATTAGGGCCTGGGGACCAGGAGCCCCAGGTTCGAGTCCCCTAACTCACAGCAGGGCCCTGAGTCACTTCTCTCTTGGCCTTGGTTTCCTCATCTGTCACAAGATTCCAAGAAAACAAAAGTAATTTCAAGACAAGTTTCTCACCACATTTTTTTGGGGGGTGGGGAGAAGCAGATCCTTAGATGTGCCCTCTGCCTACCCCAGGCCCCCCGCCACATCCCTGTGGGCACCCTCCCCTGCACCCAGTGACCCCTCTCTGGCCAGGGTGTGAAGGCCTGTGGCCCTGTGCTCAGTTGCAGCGAAAGCGGCACATCGGGAATGACATCGTTGCCGTGGTCTTCCAGGATGAGAACACGCCCTTCGTGCCCGACATGATCGCGTCCAACTTCCTGCACGCCTATGTGGTGGTGCAGGCCGAGGGCGGGGGCCCCGATGGCCCCCTCTACAAGGTGGGTGATCTTAGAGCTTCCCAGGGCTGCGACCTCAGCCCCAGCCCCGCCTCACTCACTGTGAGGCCCCTCTGAGCCTCAGTTTTTCCAACTGTAAATAGGGGGACTGTCCCGAGGGCTCTAAGCTCCCCTCTTGCTCTGATGATAGAGGATTCCTATCCTGTCCTCCCTGCTCCCCAAAGTTGCCAGCCCAACCCTGTCAAAGAGGCCAGTTAGCTTCCTCTGCCTTCATCCCTGATGGCTCTTGAGATCCTGCACCCCTTCCCACCGCTTAAATGCAGGGCCAAGGATGGAGGAGCTGAAATGCTGGGGTTCAGTCATCCAGTCAGCAGTCACGGAACCTCCCCCCCACCAAGGGGCAGGCTAGGGAGGTGAATTAGGAGTTTCAGGGTGGTGTGGGGACCCCACAGGGACTGCTGCCCTCTCTTCCAGGTCTCCGTCACCGCCAGAGATGATGTACCCTTCTTTGGGCCCCCGCTCCCGGATCCCGCTGTGTTCAGGAAGGTGAGGGGGAGCCCCAGGCCTGGTCATGGGCAGAGCAGGTCTCAATGGGTCAGGACTGGGTGAGGGCACACATTCTGCCATACGAGGTCCTGAAGCCCCGTGTGTGCCAGGGCAGCTGGGCTCCCCTAACTGGACCGGGGGCTCATTTTCCTCTTCCTCTTGATAAAAACTAACTTTTATTTACAAAGTCACAGAATAAACTATATCATAGTTTTACATTTTCCATAGCAAACTCTGTGGCCTTCCCTTATTTCTATCAATATTATCTTTTGGACAATTATAGTCTTCTTTCTTCCAAAATGTTTGGGGAGGGGGTGCACGTCTCTCTCACCTCTCAGAAGCCACACTTGGAGCCTTGGCTTCAGCACCCTCCAGACGGAGGCAGTAGGAGACCCCCAACTCAGCCCCTTAATCTACGGGGTTTGCTCCCCAGAGGGTGGGCAGCCGTGAAGGCCATAGGGGACCCTCACAGTTGCCGGGAAACTGAGCCCAAGAAGGTGCCCTGGGGGTGAAGAGGGCCACTCCCCGGGCCCCTGACACACTGGGGCTTACAGCCCCTTGTCTCTGTGTTCTCTTGACCCCCCTTTTTCCTCTCCTTCACACTGGGGGCTCCCAGGGGCCTGAGTTCCAGGAATTCTTGCTGACAAAGCTGATCAATGCTGAATATGCCTGCTACAAGGCGGAGAAGTTTGCCAAACTGGAGGTGAGGATGGGCTGTTCGGGCTGAGCCCCTCCTGCTAACTTAGAATTTCAGCCCTGCCCTTTGGGAAGGGAAAAGCCACGTTCAGATCTTGGCCTGAGGGAGGGCTGCTTGGGGGAGTGCGGATTTACAGATAAGTAGGGCTAGGGGCAAGGGAGGGGACGTAAGGCATTTCTAGGGATGCATGACGAGTGCCGGGGAGGTGGACAGACTGGCACAGAGGATTGCGTGGGAGACAGGGAAACTGGGGGTGGGGACATGAGGCCAGATCTTGGAGGGGCCAGAGAGAAGCCCGCGTAGGCTTCCCGGGACCCAGGCCCTCTCCCCACTCGTTCAGAAGGTGGCCTGGTTTCGAACTGTGGGACGAAGGGCTGATCAGTGGGGTCTGTCCTCATGGCCTGGGCCTGGCCCACAGGAACGGACACGGGCCGCGCTCCTGGAGACGCTCTATGAAGAGCTACACATCCACAGCCAGTCCATGATGGGCCTGGGCGGTGACGAGGACAAGATGGAGAACGGCGGTGGTGGTGGCGGCTTCTTCGAGTCTTTTAAGGTGAAGGGTAGGGTCTACCTGGGCGCGGAGGGGCAAGGACATGGTTGGGGTGGGGTCAGGGGTGGGGTTATGAACTGGCTGAGGGGGTGTGGCTAGAGGCAGGCTCCCATTGGAAGTGCAGCGGGATGGGAGCGTGGTCTGTGGCTGGGGAGGAGCTAATGGTTGGAGGCGGGGCCTAGGCTTGGGGGCGGAGTCTGCCTGGGAGTCTGCTGAAGGTTGGAGACCTCAGGGTGGCAACAAGGTGCCTCTGGTGCCAAGGGTGGTGGCTGCCTGGTCAGCAGGTGGAGAAGAGACGAGTCAGCCTCTATCCTGATGGAGGTAAAGAAACAGGTCCTGGAAGGGGTGTGTGAACCTTGTGGCTCTAGGAGGGGGACCTGGCCTGTGTGACCTTCAGCCAGGTTGACGCACCCTGGCTGCCTCTGGTTTAGCTTAGTGTTCAAAGCAGAGATTCCCTGGGTTCAAATCCCAGCTCTGTCACTTACCAGCTTGATCATTCTCTGAGCCTCAGTTTCTTTATTGATCAGGTAGTGTAATGGCAACATACATCATACAATTGTTGAGAATTATTTGTAAAGCAGGTAGATTTATGCAATATAAGTTAAACAGCAAAATGCAAAAACACTATTGTATTTTGTTGTCCAAAGTGAGAGGCAGAGGAGGACTTCAATTTCTCCTCCGATAGGGCCTGGATGCCCCCAGGCGGCAGGTCCCCAGGCGGTGGCTTCTTTGCCACTGTCTCCTCCACCCGCAGGAGGACTGACTGCCCACCCTCCAGGTGCTCAGCCAGGCCGGTTGTGCTCCACCCTCACCCCAGGCAGGCCACAGAGCTGGAGATGTGGGTTCACATGAGGAGATTAGCCCAGCTGCCCAGTCCTGTGCTGGACTGAGGCGAACAGACCGTCTTTGAGAAAGACGCCTAAGGAGAGCCGTGCCTCTGCCCACTGGAGATAGGGATGGATGGGGCGAGCATGACTCGGGGGTATCTTCTTTGAGGGAGGGCTGCAGTGGCTCCACATCTGGTGGGTGGACCCGGCTTAGGTCACAGAATTTCTCAGGCAGCAGAGCCCACAGCTCCGGGTTTGGGTTTGGCATGTGGGTTTGAGACTCAGCTCTCCTTTGGTTTCAGCATGTGTGAAATGGGCATGGTAACAGTGCCTCCCTCTGGGGCGGATTGAAGGAGAGGGTGGATATAAGAAGTACCTGGCCCCGTAGTTTCAGTATGGCATTCAGGATAGGCTGGCTGAAAAAAGCAAGGGAGGGAGGGAAGAAAAGAAAGAAGGGAAAAAAAGCTTTAAGATGTTTTCCTAAAAGGAAGAAGCTGAGGTTTCTGGAGGGCTCTCTGGGCATACTTGTGGCCCTGACCCAGTATTTTCTGCAGTTGTCACAACAACCACATGAGAGACTCAGGGGGGCAGAGGGGTGAAGTGGCTTGTCCAAGGTCACCCAGCAAGTTGGCGGCAGAGCCAAGGCCCAAATTATCCTTAGACCATGTGGCCTCATGCGTAGGGACTTCCTGGGGTCACCTAGGAAGAGTGGCATTGGTGGGAAGTGACCTGGGCTCAAGGTGGGGGGCTTATGAAGCCTGTGCCTCCTCCACCCCCACCCCCACCTTCACAGAGGGTCATCCGGAGCCGCAGCCAGTCCATGGATGCCATGGGACTAAGCAGCAAGAAGCCCAATACCGTGTCCACCAGCCACAGTGGGAGCTTCGCACCCAACAACCCTGACCTGGCCAAGGCGGCTGGAATAGTGAGTGCCCTCCACTGGGGGCCCTCAGCTCTCCCCTGCCTGCTAGGCCTAGCCCCACCTCCCCCGCTTGCCCTGCTGTCCAAGGGTTGCCCATTCTGGGCTCTAGACTTGGTCTAGCCACTGCTGTCCGTGGGGTCAAGTTGCCCAGGCCATGACACTGGGGCGCTGAGAGCCTGCAGCCTCCTTCCCAGCTCCTCAGCCCTCCCCTCCTCCTGGCCCCTTATTCGGGTGTGACTTTCACATGTAGGGCAGCCTCTATATCACATTCCTTATTGAGCACCTACTGTCTGTTGTGTACTGGGAATTGCGCTGCTATGTGGGCACCTACTGTCAAGCCTTGAGTTTCTGGTAGCACCTACTGTGTGTCAGGCTGTGGGCACGTACTGTGTATCAGGACCTGGATTTCTGTGTGAGCACCTGTGTGTGCCTGGCTCTGAGATGCTGGTGGGGACCTACTGTGTGTCAGGACCTGGGTTGTTGTGTGGACATGTACTCTGTGAGCATCTACTGTGGGCCTGGCCCTGAGTTTCTGTGAATGCCTTCTGTGTGTCAGGTTCTGGGCTGCTGTGTGGGCATAAAGTCTGTAAGCACTTACTGTGTGCCCAGTCCTGGGCTGTTGTGTGAGAACCTTCTGTATGTCAGGAAATGCACTGCTGAATGAGCACATAATGTGTGCTAAGCCTGGATATCAGTGAATGCTCACTGTGTGTCAGGAAGTGAGATGTTGTGTGAGCATTCACTCTATGAGCACCTACTTCTGTGTGCTGGGCCCTAGGCTGCTTGCTGTGTGAGTACCCACTGTGTGCTAGGGCCTCTGTGGTTATGGCTACCTATTGTGCGTCAGGAATTGGGCTTCTGTGTGAGCATCTCCTGAGTGAGCACCTACTATGTGATTATTTACTGTCTGCCAGGCTCTGTGGGATTCTGCTACTAATACGGGGGGGGGGGGGGGGGGCTGTGAGTGCTGGGCACACAGGATGGTAAGACCTTCAATTGTGGGCCTAGCTGCTTTCCGCCGCCTCGTGGCCACCCATGGTACTGCATCCACGGCTCTGCTCCCCACTTCCCATCTATCCCTCCCTCCCTCTCCCAATCATTTATTGACTGCTGCATGCCAAGCCCTGTGCTCAGTACTGTGAGGCTGTGTCACTTGTGGCAGGAAGGACACCTCCCCTCCCCTCAATCCCTGCCCCATGATCTGGCCTGGCCAGGGGAGCAAGGCTGGCCCTCTGCTGTCCAGCAGCCATCAAGTCCACTGTCATTTGGAGAAACAGGCCCACCCTCCCGTCAACCCAGATTTATAAGTCGCTCCCTTCCTTGCCTGGAGTGGCCCAGCCTCCTGTGGGTGGCTGTAGAAGGGACCCAGGGACAGGGCCAGGCCAGCAGTACCCACCATGGCAGTAACCAGACCCATTTCTGTTTTTGTTTTTTGCACAACTCTCTCCTCTCTTCATGTTGCTTCCTTTTCCTTCCTCTCGCTCCCTGTTCTTCCTTCCCGTCCTCTCTCCCCCTCCACTTGCCCTGGCCTTTCTCCGCCTTCTTGCACATTTACGTTTTTCTCCCCTCTGGCACCTTTCTTTTTACTCCCTTCCCTCCTCGGTCCCACTGCTTTCTCCCTGGGCCCATCTGCATCTGTCTGTCTGTATTTCACTCTGTGCCCATCTCCTGTGTCTGTCCCCCCCACCCCCAACCCCACCCCCGTGTGTCCCTGTCTGTATAACCATCTCTCCTTCCTCCGCCCTCTGTCTCTCCTTCCTCCTCTTCTCTCCTTCCCTTCCACGGCCTCGTCTTTCTCTCTCCCAACCCCCTGCCCCACTCTTATTTGTTTCTCTCTGTCTGTCTTTCCCTTCTTTCCCTGCGTCATCTCTCTGTGTCTCCTTGCCATCTCTTTCTCTCTCTGACTCTCTCTATGTCTGTCTGTCTGTCTTTGCCCTGCCCTCTGCTGCTTGCCAGTCATTGCTTATTCCTGGGAAAAATTCGAGTAGATTCGGACGCCGGGGCAGTGCCATAGGCATAGGAACCGTGGAAGAGGTTGTCGCCCGCGGGGCTGCCGGCTCTGGAGGCTGCCTGCACGCGCTCTTCTCTGCTCGCTCTCAGGACGGAGGCCATATTGGGGACGTTGGCTTCCTTTCCCTGGGACAGGCCCAAGGGTGTGCAGGATGGAGTGCCGGCAGCTCTGATGGCGCTCAGCACCTGCTTTGGGGCCTGGTACTTGTGCCAGAGCCAGTGCCCCCTGCCAGGGGCTTCTGGCCCTGCCCTGGCCCCTGGAACCCTGCCCCAGTCCCTACAAGAATCTGGTACCCAAAGACCCTATGCCCAGCCGCACGTCCCCCAATATCGCTGGTTCTGCACAAAGCGCCATCCCTTTCGTCTGCCCTGACTCCCTCTCTCCACCATGAACCAGCCTGGGGGTTCCTGCCCCTCCATACCCCCTGGGGCCCATCTTCCTGCCTGCCCAGAGAAGCTGGGGGCATGCTTCTGGTGCCTGTGGCATCCCACCCTAGTGTGTATGGAAACGGGGGGGTATCTGCCAACTGCTGGCCCAGAACCTCTCCCAGCCAGTTTGGAGATTCTGAGACAGGGCAGCGCTGGCATGGGGCAGGGGCTTCGGTTGCTATGCCCACTCTCTCCCCACTGCCCTTAGGCTGCAGGTCCCATGAAGCCCTGGGGTGGGGGCGGGGAGCCATCCTGAGGACTTGGCCTCCTCCCATCCCGGCCCAGAGTGGCTGCCAGCACCCTCGGGCCCAGCCCTGCCGTGTGACCTGGGCCCTCACTGGACCTGTTGCTTCCCTCTCTGTAAACTGGGAGGCCTGTCTCTGGAGATGGACATTGTCTCTCATTCTTTCTTGCTCGTTGCCTCTGCTTCAGGGCCTGGGGCAACAGGGCCCATGGTGGCATGTGGGGGACACCAGGGCTCCCAGAGCAGGTGGGCACTGAGTTGGGGCCTCTCCCCGCAGTCACTGATTGTCCCTGGGAAGAGCCCCACAAGGAAGAAGTCAGGCCCGTTCGGCTCGCGCCGCAGCAGTGCCATCGGCATCGAGAACATACAGGAGGTTCAGGAGAAAAGGTGGGTGGGGCGGGGCGGCTGGGTCTGTGTCTCCTCCGACCCCTTCCCTGACCCCCATTCAGTGGCATGGCGAAGCAGGTAGGAGGGAGCACCCTTCTGCTTCTCTGCCCCCCTCCGGTGACAGCTGGACGGTCAAGTCCCTGCCAAGTCCCTGCCGTGCACCAGGCACCAGGGCCAGCTCGTCACCTATCGTGAACTGTTTTTATCCACCGGCAGCTCTGCTGGCTCCCTGGGGTCCACATCTTGCACAGCAGGATGCTGTAGGTCAGGGGGTTCAGGGGCTAGCCCAGGGCACACAGCTGGTGAGGGGCGGAGCTGCGATTTTCTGCCTGGTCTGTGGGGGTCTGTGAGTGCATCTGTGGGGACAGGCAGCTCACTGCATTAGCAGCAGGGCAGCCCCTGAGAAGTAGAGGTTAGTTCCTGGGTGTGAGTCCTGTCTTTACCACACAGGGGCTGTGTGACCTTGGGAAAGTCACTGTACCTCTCTGAGCCTCTCTGTCCCAGTCTGAAAAATGAGGATAAGAACATAACCAACAGCATGCTGCGGGGGGTGCGGTGCAGTGCATATGAAGCAGGGTGGTGGGTGCACAGGCTCAGGAAGGGTGCTGGCGCTATCCCCGTGGCCAAGATAGCCCAGAATCCTGCAAATCCTGGGTTCGAGTCCTGGCTTCACCATGTCCTAACTGTGTATACCTGGGCAGGTTCCCTCCCATCTCTGGACTCCAGTTTCCTGATGCATAACAGGGGGTAATTATACCTGCTTCTGTGGAGAGGAGGATTTGGGGGTGTCCTGTCTTATGTAGGTGCTCCACGGTGCCTGCCCAGGCCTGGCCAGGGAGCCACAGAGACTGCTTTGGGGTTGGCCCCTGAGGATAGAGGGTATGAGTACGAGGCAGGAGGCACCCATGCCCTCCTCTCAGCACGTGAGCCTCATTCTACCCTTGATGCCAGGCCCGGTGCTGAACCCCCCTGCTGCCCCCATGTGCCCCGCAGGGAGAGTCCCCCGGCTGGCCAGAAGACCCCAGACAGCGGGCACGTCTCGCAGGAGCCCAAGTCAGAGAACTCCTCTACTCAGAGCTCCCCAGAGATGCCCACGACCAAGAACAGGTTGGGGCTTGGGGCGCATCAGGCTGGGAGCTTGTGGGTGGTGGGCTCATTCTTTTCATCCCCGCCTGGGCCTGGGCTGCCAGTAGCATTGACACTGCCACACCAGGGCGTTGGCGAGGCCTGGGCATTCTCACAGGTCTTCCTTTGACACACACCTGCTGCCAAGCTCTGAAATACAGCGGTGACCTGGGCATACATGGCCCCTGCCTCATTGGAGTGGTGGCCCAGTGTAACATAACCTAATGAGCTATTTCCAGATAGCGATATTCAGACAAAAACAAAGCTGGGGATACAACGAAGAATGACTGGGTAGTAAGGGGTTTTTTTGGGTGCCCAGGGAAGACATCAACATAGGGGTGAGGTTCGAATCGAGAGCTGAATGAGGAGTCAGCCCTGCAGGACTGGCATAGCAGAGGGAAGAGGCTTCCAGGTGAGAAGCACAGCCAGTGCAAAGGCCCTGAGGCATGCTTGAAGGATAGAAAGAAAGGCAGTACATTAGAGCCAAATGCGTGAGGGGCCAGACCCACATGAAGGGCCAGAGACAAGAATGGAAGCAGGGACGCCAGCAAGCAGGCTGCCCCTCCACTCAGCACTTGTTGGTAGAGTCCCCTCTCTGCTGGCTCTGGGGGCGTCAAGAAAACTCAAGAGTCAGGCAGGTGAACAGTGAAACAGGAAAGGGAGACAGGGATGACGAGAGACAAGGCACGCAGGACCCAGAGCGGGGAGGGTCACCTACCATGGGAGGAGGAAACACGAAGGGCCTCCCGGTGGAGGGGGCCGTTGGCTGATTTTTGAACATGAATTTGCTCCTTTTGGGATTTGAGGGAGAGTGAGACTCCAGGCAAGAATCACAAAGGGCCCGAGCATGGGACAAAATTGTGGCAGGGCGAAGAGAGCGGACTGTGAGTTGGAAGGCCTGGGTCCTGCCTGTTCTCCCACCTATGACTGGGTGATTTGGGGCTGCGTGTCTACTCTCTCTGTGCCTCAGTGTCTCCTCATCTGTAAGATGGGTCTAATAATGATAGCAATGAGAGAACTTGGGTTAAAGCACTTAGAACAGGGCCTGGCACAGAGCAGACGTGCGCTAGATGACAGTGTTATTAATAGTTATTATTATTGAGCACCAAGCCAAGGAACTTAGACTTTATCCAGGGATACGGGGACCCAGGAGAGGGTTTTGAGCAGGGGAGGGACACGATCCAATCCACATTAGGACGGACAGTGGCGGGAGGCGGCAAGGAGGCCTAGGGAGCTATGAAGCCACCACCAAGGTGCCAGGCCGGCTGCAGGCGGGCCTCTGGCTGGGAGGGCAGGGCCCTGGGGTCTTGGGCCAGGAGGGGCCCTGAGTGGGTGCTGGCTGATGGGATGCTGTCTGTGGCAGAGCGGAGACAGCAGCCCAGAGAGCGGAAGTGCTGAAGGACTTCTCCCGTTCCTCGTCCAGTGCCAGCAGCTTCGCCAGCGTGGTGGAGGAGACGGAGGGTGTGGACGGAGACGACACTGGCCTGGTGAGAGGCCCAGGAGTAGGGGTTCTGCATAGTGGCCTGCAAGGGGGGGCTCTTTGGTCCCTGGAGACGCTTTGGGTAGAAGCATGAGCCTGGGTGTGGCTGAGATGGGATCAGGAGACCCAGCCCAAAGGAATCATGCAGAATACCCCTCCCCGACTCTGAAGCCTTCCATGGCTCCCCAGTGCACCCCCAAAGAACCCGATCTCTGAGACCATTGAAGATCTAGTCGCTCTCTCCCTCCCTTCCTCCTCAGCCTCATCCCTTACCGCTTCAGCCATTCTGCACTCCTTCGCAGTCTCCTACATGTACCAGGCTGACTCCACCTCTGGGCCTTGGCACGTGCCATTTTCTGTCTGAAATGCCCTACTGCCTCCTCCTTCCCCTTTGTCTGACTGACTCCTGCTCATCCTTCTTGGCTCAGCCTCACATCACCCCCTGTTGAAAGCCTTCCCTGATTTTCTAGTCCCAGGCTAGGTTAGGAACCGCTCTTTATGCTCTCATAGAACCCTGGGCTTTGCCCTTTAGCACCCTTGGTCATTCGTCATTCGACACACGTTTCGTGGGCACCTGTTCCCTGCCAGGTCCTGCTCCAGGTGCTGCAGGGACAGCAGGGGACAGTGCAGACCCAGGCCCTGCCCGATGGGGCGTAGGGTCTAGAATTATGACAGTCTCTTCATAGTCGTCTTGCTCCCCAGGCGTCACGCTGTCTGAGGGCAGAGACCATGCACCGTGTCTCTCGGTAGCTTGGCCCAGGAGAAGATCAGTGAATGTTCGTTGAATGAACAAATGGGAATGCATACTGCCTGTTTTCACTCTGTCCTGTGGTCTCCCTGGGGCCCCCATCCTCTTTGCAGGGGGACAAGGGTGGGGGATTATAGACTGAAGCAGGGGGGGAGGGGCCCTGGAGGGGGACAGGAGCCAAGCTGTGCCGCGGAAGAGGGCTGATCTCCCTCTTTCTCTCCTCCCTCCATCCCCAGGAAAGCATCTCGTCCTCAGGGACGCCCCATAAGCGCGACTCCTTCATCTATAGCACGTGGCTGGAGGACAGTGTCAGCACCACGAGTGGGGGCAGCTCCCCAGGTACCAGGCCAGGGGTGGCTTCCCCCTCCAAGCAGGGCCACTCTCGTGGTAGGAGGGGTCGGGGCTGGGCACAGAGGGTAGAGGCCACTTCTCAAGCCCCAGGTGGTGGGTGGGCATGTGACATAGGGGACAGCGGGTGGGTCAATATCCAGCCTAAGATGACTAGGTGGCTTGGAGGGCTGGTGGCTTCTGGAAGGGTCTTGGAGGATGACTGGGAGGTAAAGCAGGGAGTTAGGGTGGGGCTCCCTGGGGGAGGGACTTGGCGGGATTGGGGAGCACCAGTGCCGACCGCCCATCCATGCCCATCTCCCTGGTGCCTCCCCGCGGCCAGTGAGGTGGCTCCCTCTTGCCCCCCTCCCCAGGCCCCTCGCGGTCATCCCATCCAGACGCTGGCAAGTCGGGGGACCCTGCATGTCCGGAGATCAAGATCCAGCTGGAAGCGGCTGAGCAGCACACACCCCAGCTGGTACGTGCGTGCAGCCGCTGCGGGGAGCCAGGGGTGGGGACTGGACCTAGAGGTCCCCCTAGGCCAGGAGGGGTTGGGCTCGTCCGGCCTGGGCACAGCCAGTGACTTCTGCTTACCTGTGTCTCCTGCTCCCCACTGTCCTCTGCCCTGTCCTCTGCCTCGCCGCCATTCTCTGTCTGTGCAGGGCTGTTAGCCGGGCTCCCCTCGGAAGGTGACTGAGCAGGTCAGACCCAGCCCTCAGCTCCTATTTGGTGGGGAGAGGGTGGGAGTGGGGGTTGGGATGGGCCAACTCCTCCCTGTTCCTCTGTCCCCTCTCTGGGCTAAGAGCTATGTATCTGGGTTCAAATCCTCTGCCACTCAGGTACTGGGTGACTTGGGCAGGTCATTGGCCCCTCTCTGGGCCTCAATTTCCTTATCTGTGCAATGGGGCTAATCAGCGCTGCCTCACCTCTGCCTTAGAGTTGCTGGGAGGATTTGATGGGAGACTGAAAGGGACTTGGGAATTGCTGGGAGGGAGGGGACCGGGGGATTCCCAGTGGGATGGAAAGACCCAGAGCCTGGAACTCCAAGGGTGGCCCCTGCCCGTGTCTGTCTCCCTGCTTCGTGGTGCCTCCATCTCCCTTTACCCTGCAGGTGAGGCCACAGAAGCACAAGGTGAAGATGCTGTGTCAAATCCAGGCAGACAGGACCTCTGCCCCCAAGGCCACCACCAGCCTGTGGACTGCCCCCTGTCTCCCCATCCCTCCCCTTGGCCCACTGTCTGGGCTGTCTCTACAGGGTGGAGCCATCCAGGCCTGGGAGCAGGGACGCTGCTGGCATTACCCTCACACCCCGGACTGGGGGACTGAGCTGGGGCAGGGAGTGATCAGCTGAAGCAGGACTCCAGGCCTGGCCTACCCCCACCTGGGCCCTTCATCACACCTTGGTGCCCGTCTGGTCTCAGGGGGAGCGAGATGGGAGGGGGAGAGTGTGAGATCTCAGTGCATACGGAGCCTGCAGGCAGTGGGATGGGAGATGTGGTGGAGTGAGCACTGGGCTGGGAGTCCTGAGTCCTGGCTTCCAATTAGGGTCCTGCTGTGTGACTCTGGGCAAGTCCCTTTCCCTCTCTGGGCGCCTCTGCTATCAATGGACAAGGTTATGTCAGAGGTCACTAAAGACTGTGATTCCATGCACCTGCCCCAGAATGGGGGATTGTCCTCTCAGGGGCCTCCCATCACCCCACCCTGCTTCATGGATCCCGGGGGCCCCAGGTGGGCTGAGGGGCTGGTTATTCCCACTGCCCCTCCTGGACCCTCAAGCTCTACCTAGATCAGCTGATGCCCTGTCCACTGCCTCCATATGACAGATAAGTGACCCCCTTGTGGGGGAAAGGGAGACCTACCTGGCTCCTTGGCCAGCACCCAGCTTCACCCCTGCCATCCCATCTTCTGGGCGCTCCAGGCTGAGGGGTCTCGGCTGGCCTAGAGTAACAGGTCTTGCCTTTGTGCACCCCCCCACTCACTCCCATGGAGGGGCAGCCAGGCACAGCTGCTGTGAGCCCACATCCTTGTGTGTGTCTGTCCACACTTTTTAGGCGCCACGCCAGCCTTCCAGCCCCAACACCCATTTTGGAAGCCCCTGTGGCCGTGTGTATGTTGGTAACAGTTGTACAAAATAAATTCTATTTATCACTATTGTACCCTGAGTTGGACCTGGCTTTGCATGAACCCTGCCTAGACTGACCCCAGACAGGTCTCAGTGGTACCAAGGGGGAGGGGAGCCTGTCTCCCCTCCCCCACCGGAGCTGCTGGGTCTGGGGGCACCTCCAAGGCCAAACCACGGGCCCTGGGACCACCAGTCCTGGCTTCCTCCCCACGGCGCTGCCCTTTCCTCCAGCCTGTCCGCTGTTTCTCCACATGGAGAAGAACGTGGCGTGGAATCGCAAACCCAGGTTTGAGTCCTGGCACCGTCAGCTAGTTGGATGGCATTGGGAAACACTAACGTCTCTGAGCTGCAGTTTCCACTTTTGTAAGATGGGAGATCAAGAGCAATAGTACCTCCCCCTAGGGTTTGTTAGGAGGATTCATTGAGCTGGTGCGTATCAAACCCCTACAGCACACCGTGGGTGCTCTACCATCAGCTTCCTTTTCGCTCATGCTCAGTGAAGCCAAGACGTTCCCTTATGTGGCCACCAGGGGGCGACGAGGGATCACTTACTGGGACAGCTGGGGCTGAGTTCCTTCCGCTTGGAATGAGCTCACAGTGCGGGGCAGTTACAGTAAAGGGTGATGAGTGACATGGGTCCACAGGAGCAGGGAGCCCACCCAGCTTAGATGAGGGAGGCACAGGGGACGATTGGAGCAGTGGTACCTGAGCGTCCTGGAAAGGCTTAGCAAAGTGTCCCTGGGGGAGGGATTATAGAGGCAACGGTATGGAGGGGAGACAGTGCCTGGAATTGCGAAGCTAGCAAACAGTTCTGAATGATGGGAAGGTGATCATGGAGGGGACAGGGAGACGGACAGAGATGAAGCTAGAGGCCATGCAGCCTTGAATGTCAGACCAAGAGGCTAGGACTTGATGCTGAGGGCCACGGGGAGCCATGGAGGGTTTGAAACAGGGAGACCCAGAAAAAGAGAAGCAGGGTCTGCTGGTGGAGACTGGCTGGACGGTGTCAGGGCAGGGATGGGCGGATTAAGGAGACTGTTGGGGACAAAGGGTGGCCCGGAAGGTGTTGGGAGGTCTGAGCACCCGGATCAAGGTCCTGATGGGATGTGGGACTGAGGGAGGGGTTGAGGAGACTCTCAGTGATCCAGCCTGGGTATTGGGTGAGGGGGTTGTCTTCTCTGAGGTAGGAGGATGGGAGAAAGAACAGGTTTGGGATATTGGGCTTGGGGGTGGGCACAGAATTGGGGTCCAGTGGGATCAGCCCTGGCCTTCCCGACAGCTTTGCAGCCACCCTCCCCCAGCCCCACACCCTCCCCAGGACAATGCCCAGTATCCCCAGGGGCTGCCATGCTTTTCCTGACAAGGCCCTTCTGTGACCCTCAGATGTCTGGGGCCACCCAGGGGCTGTTACAGCAAAACCCCTGCCCCCCCCCTCAGTGTGGCTCTAGACTGCCCTGGGCTCAACGGGTCCCCTCCTAACCCCAGCCTCACCCCTGTTGTCTAACCCTCATGGCCCCTCCTGGATCCTGGTTGTCAGAACTCTTCCGCCTGAGTCTCTCACCTGTCTCCTCCCAGCCCACCCCAAAGGGCCAGCAGCCACATTTCAGCACTAAGGTCAGGAGCTTGGCTTTGAGGTCATTCGCCTAGCTCTGTGACTGGCTCGCCGGGCCTCCGTTCCCTCATCTGTACAGTGGGAATGCTAACAGTCCTGACCTTGGTACCCCAAGGTGAGGATTCAGTAAGGTGATGATACTTCATAAAGTTCTTGGTGAAGCCCTGGCCCAGGGTGAGCACCAAAAATAGTGCGTATGGGGGCGGGGTGTGATGAGCCATGAATAAGGACCACATCCGTAACCCACATCAAAAGGTGTGGGATCGTCACTCGGGGTGGAGGATGGAGTCACTGGTGCCGGCCCGACCCAGACGTCTGACGTGAGGCTTTGCGATGGACGATTGTCAGTTGCTTCCTTGACCTTCAGCTTTCTGCTTTTACTGGGGTTGATGATCTTTTTATAAAAGAGCTCGGGCACCCCCACTTGTACCCCTTTACTTCATGATCTGCCCCAGCCCACGGCTCTGACCTGCAGCTGAGCCAGAGCTCTGGGGTTTGTTGTGGCAGCTTGGTGAGCAGTACCTGCCTTTGTCCCAGGTTGTGCCAGTCCCCATCTGTGGGAAGGGCAGCCTCTGGGCTGGGTTCAGCCGGGCCCCCACCCTTCCCAACCCTCCTCTAGGCTCCAAGGTGGGGCTAGAGGGGCTGAGGACGAGTCTGGCCTCTGGGATCAAAGTATCCAGTGCTGTTTCTCTTGTTCCCGCGCCAGCTCCATGCTTGCCCTGGGTTCTGAGGTGAGGAGGGCGAGCCAGGACACTGCCCCAAGGCTGGAGTTAGGGCTTGGGTGGGGGGCACCAGGTTCCGGAAAGTGCTGGACTCCGAAATAACTCTGGTGGTGGGAACAGCAGCCAGAGGTTTCTCCAGACGCAGGAGGCAAGAGGCCTCCCGTGAAGGGACTTGGGTGCCCGGCTGACCCGTCATCTCCATCTCCCCGCTTCAGAGCTGGGACCTGTCCCTCTAGGCCTCAGTTTCCTCACCTGTAAAATGGGGGCAAAGCCCTACCTATTGCTACGAGGAGGCTGTCATGGTCTCTAAAGTACCTAGCATAGAACCCATGCCCAATAGGAGGGGCCCGCCCCTGTCCCCCCACCCCTACCCCAGCTGGGTTGTCCCTGGATGTCCATGGCTTACCCTGGGGCCACTTTGCCAAAGAGACAGCCACAGGCACAGGCCCGCCCAGTGCCAAGGGACTAGGACCTGGAAGTTCTCTGCTGCTCAGGCCACAGGGGTGCTTAACCAGGGACCCTGGAATGTGGAGGTCCCTCCCTGCAACCGCCCTGCCAAGGGGACAGCCAGGGACGGAACCTCCTGAAATAACCAGATCTGGTTAGCGGAGCTAATTTTAAAAGCCACTCTGGCTGCCCCATGGGCCCTTCTGGGAAGCCATGAATGTCCCTGTGTTTGCCCCTGGGAGGCAGGGCGAGGGGAGAGCAGCAGGGCTTGGGGAGAACGCCCACCCCTGACCACCGGAGCAGGAGACCCCGAGCTGACTCCTAGGGCCTGTCTGTCCAGGGCCCAGAGTCCCGGGGCCCAGCCTCTGCCCTGATCCACTCAGGGCAAACCCTGGTGGGCTCTTGGGACCCTCCAGCCCCTGCCCTGGTCTCCCTGGAGCAGTCCTGGGCAGGGGGCCTTAAGCTCTCTGTCTCTCTACGTCTTGGCTCTCTCCTGCTGTCACTGTCTGCTCACTCTCTAGGTCCCTTTATTTCTGTGTCTCTATCTCTCTCAGTCTCTGATACACACAGTCCTCTACAGCTGTGGCTCTGTCCCCCTCTCTCTGGGTCCATCATGCAGGAGGCTCAGTAGCATTCTTGAACTGTGTACGCCAGGTGGAGGAGGGTGTCCACCTGGGAGCTAGGGTTGTAGGTAGGGCATGGTGGGGGAGGACAGGAGTCCTGGGGGCCAACAGGAGCTGCGACTGGGCAGGCAGGGGCCATGTCCAGGCATGACCTGGGCCATCTGGCCAGGCCAGGTGACAGAAAGAATGAGCTCTGGGGTAGGGTTGCCAGATTTAGTAAGTAGAAACACACGGAGCGCAGTTAAACTTGAATTTCAGATAAACAAGGAATAATTTTTAGTTTAAGTATACCTCATGCAATATTTGGGACATAGTTAAACTAAAAATTATTTCTTGTTTATCTGAAATTCAAGTTTAACTGGGCATCCTATATTTTATCTGGCAACCCTGCTCAGGGAGGCTCTGAGTGAGAGGAGAGGTTTCTTAGGAATGTCAGGTTTTCTAGACCTGGGAGCCCAGGCCTAGTGGGGATGTCACAAGCATACCCTGGGGAATGCCAAGTCTCACGGGGGAGGCACAGCTTCTGCCTACGGGGAGCTTTCAGTTTCCCAGGGGTGAGGACAGTCCTCGGGAGCATGGAAGGGCACATGACACACAGACACCAGCCACCTCCTCCGTGGAACCACAGACATCAGGAAGGAGGGTCTGTGTGTGTTCTCTGCTGAGCCCCGGTGCCTAACTCAGGGCCTGGCACATAGTAGGGGCTTCATCAATATTTGTTGAATGAATGAAGAACCTTTCCTCCCCCTCCCCACGGGGTGGGGGCCACCTGGCCAGCAGGGGGCTCCAGCACCCTACCTCCCAAAGCTCCTTGGAGCCAACTGGAGGAGTGTGCACTGCCCCACCCCAGGGGCTCCCCAAAGTGAGCTGCAGAGGGGATGGGTGGGGAGACCAGCGTTTTTCCTGTCCCACCTCCACCCTTGGAGTTCTCAACCTGGAGTTCTGCCTGGGCAAGGGTGCAGTTAGAAGGCAGTGAGGACTAGGCCAGGGTGACCTCTGGCTTCTGGTTGGGGATGGGGGCAGACCAAAAGAGGTATTCTCAGTGCTCCTTGTGGGCGATGGGGGGAGGGGGGAATTGAGACAGCCAGGGGTATTCCTGGGACCCAGAAAGTTGGGGACCCTTATTCTGGGGGCAGGTAAGATGGGCTTTTTCCTGCAGGCCATTAATCTCAGGAGTCTTCCCTGAGGGGGTGACTGTGGAAAGGCCTGTGGCCTTCCCACATCTCCCCAAGGGCAGAGTCCCTTAAACAGCCTTTTCATTCACTCATTCACTCACTCACTTGTTGATTTCCTCACTAAACTGTCGCCACTCACTGAGATGACCTCGTTCCAGACCTGTGCCAAAGGGCCTCAGCGGCTCGCCCAGCCCCAACAGGAACACACCTGTTCTAGGGCCAGCGGTGCCGCTGGTTCCCTGTGTGACCTTGGGCAAGTCACTGACCACTCAGAATCTCAGTCTCCCCTTCTCTACGGGGTAGGGTTGCCAGATTTAGCAAGTAGACACACACAGAGCCCAGTTAAGCTCGTATAGTGTGTGTGTGTGTGTTTGGGGGGTGAGGTGGGGGTGGGGGGACAAAGGCAGCTCCCTCACAGGCTTACTGGGAGAATGAGAGGTGATGCCTGCCCACAGCGAATGCTTCAGAAGCGGGAGCCGTCCTAATATTATTATTACTATCGGTATCATTTCAAGGCCCCTGTGGGTTGGGCAGGGAGTGGTCAGCTGGCCCCAAGGCCCTGGCTCCATGGCCAGTGTCACACTGAGGCCATTCGGGCAGATCCCACTTCCTCTTGGGGCTTCAGCCATGTCAGCCTCCGTCCTTTTTCAAGGAATGTCGGCTCCTTCAAGGTGGCTCTAGCTTCTAGATGCAGCAATAAATCCTTCGGAGAAAAGCAAGGTGTGGGGCCAGAGCTCGGAGCGGCCGTCAGGAGGCAGGGCTTGGGCCTGGCTCTGCCTTACCCCGCCACGTGAGCGGGAGCTTGTCCCCTCCTTCTCCAGGCCTCGGTTTCCCCAGTTGTATAGCAAGGGAGCGAGGCTGGACATCCTGCCATGCCCGGGAAGGGGCCTCTCTCTGTGTCATCCTGTTAGTAACGGTTTAGCTCTGAGCCTATAATCACATCGGCCCTGGGAAGAAATAACACAGCGTTTCTTCAAATTGGGCTCTAATTGCGGCTTTTAGTGGAGTCAGATGCGTCCCCATCTCCCAGCTGGTCTGAATCAGGGAGGTTGCCCCGGCCTGCCCTGCCAGGCCCAGGAATCCCCTGACACGGTTCTGGCTCCCATGAAGCCAGTGATGGGTCAGGGACTGCTGTCCCTTGAGGACCTACTGTGTGCCGTGCCCTGAGGCAGGCACGTTCCATCCAGGGGACTCCAGGTCATCTCACCACAGCGCTGGGAGGCAGGGACGACTGAGGCCATTTTTCAGAAGGGGAGACTGAGGCACAGAAGAGTGAAGCCACTTGCCCCAAGGCCACTCAGCGAGGATATGGCAGAATCCGCATCTGTTGGATTCCAGGGCTTTGTTCTCTGCTGGAGGACGAAAGACGTACCCCACCCTGGCTCGGTGAGGCCTCCGCCCTTGAGGGGCTCCAAGGGGGTGCCTAGGATCATTTGAGTCTCCCAGTCCCAGCCTTCTTTGTCCACATGTGACCACAGTCATTCTGCTCCTTCTCCGCTGCTCAAGTCTGGAGAATGGGGGGTGGTGTCGGTGGAGGAGGTCAGAGGCAGCGCCCCTCCTGGGGTGCGGCCAGGGGGGTGGTGGGGTGTTGGGGGGAGGCTGCGGTTTGTTCTGTTTGTTCTGGAGATCCCAGCTGCTTCCCTGAGGAGACAGCTAGTGGTTCCCAGGCCACAGTCCCTCGGGTGGAGCCAGACCACGGCTGGCCAGCCTGGGAGCACTGCCCGTCGGCCCCGCCAGGCTCCACCAGGCCCTGGCGCTGGGTGGTCTGGGCAGAGGCCAGGGGTGGGGGGGCCTCGATTTTGGCTACAGGGCAGGAACCACGACTGGAACCAGACTCAAGGCTGCCTAGCCAGGGACCTAGAGGGGCCTTGAAGGCCGCGGATCGGCTGGATAGGGGTAGAGGCAGGCCTGAGGCAAACGTTGCCTTGCGGGGAGCCCTGAAGGGAAGACCGCAGCCCCCAGTTCCATCTGAGGGCCTCGAGAGAAACATACCCCACCTTCAGGAGTGTCACTGTTGGATCGTTTCAACTCAACCAATGAGTTGGTTCAGGTAGGAGCCCACCCTAGAGGCTGGTGGAGAGGTCAGGCAGAGTACCAAGATCCCAGCCCTGCCCGCACCTGGACCTCAGTTTCCCCATCTGTACAATGGATAGCTCGACAGGGGCCCCTCCAGCCGGACAGGCTCTAGTTGGGAGGTGGGCAGCCCATGCTGGAAAGGGTCTTAGTTGTTCCCAAATTCATTTTCAGGGGCTTCTCCTTGCCCCCCAGTCTTGGAGCCCCCCGCCATACCTCAGGAAAAGCCCCGTTTATTCCCAGCTCCCAGAGATGAACACCTGCGGGAGTAGGGAAAGCCCCTATAAGTTTGGGAGTCTGACAGACTCCCGCTCAAAACATGGCCACTGGCTCTCTTGAGCACGTCACATCTTCTTTCTGCCCCGTAGCTTCAAATACCATCATGAGCCTCATCTTTCTATCTCCAGCCTGGGCTTCTCCCCTGAACCCCAGACGCCTTTTCTTGCTGACTCCCTACCAGCATGTCTACCTCGAAATCCAATGGGCATCTCCAAGCTAACGTGATCCAAACCAACTCCATTTTCTCCCCAAATCTGCACTTCCGTCCACCTAGGTGCTCAGGCCAAACCCTCAGGGGCACCCCTGATTCTGCTCTATCCTCGGCTCCCCACATTCAGTCCATCAGCAAGCCCCGCTGGCTTCAGCTCCCAAACATGTCTGGGATCCAGCTCTTTCCCACCACCGGCGACTTGAACTGGTCCTAGCCGCCACCACCTCTACCCCAGCACAGAAAGGCCTCCAGACTGCCTCTGGCAGAGTGATAGTTCCAAAGCTTACACTCGATCCCGTCTCCCTGCATCTGATCTTCCAGCGGCTTCCCCTGACAGAAGATGCGGGCTCCTGTTTGCTCCACACGACACAGCGCCTGTTCCCCTCCCCTCCCCCCACCCCACACAGTCCCCTCCTTCTCTGGGCTCCAGACACATCACCTTATGTCCGTCCCTCAAACGTATGAATCTCATTCCCACCTCAGGATGCACTTGCTTTACTCCTGCTTAGGACAGCCTTTCCTCCAGCTCTTTGCAAGGCCATCATCTTACTAACTGGTCTCAATGCAAATGTCACCTCCTCAGTCAGGCCTTCCCCAATCCCCAGCTACAGCAGAGCCCTCAGTCACCATCTTGGTTTTCTTATCTGTAAAATGGGGCCAGCACCAGTGCCTTACCTCCAGTGTTGTGAAGAGGGTGGAAAGGCAGTTGGGGAGTGGGGACCGAGGTGCCGGCATGAGGCAGGCACTGGGTCCCTGTGAATCTTCCTTTCTCATTGGCACCCACAGTCCCAAGGCGTGGCTGGACCCAGGGTCATGAGGTTGTGAGAGTCTTTTGCTGGAGGGAGAAGCTGGTTCCTCTGCTCATATTCCTGTGTGATTTCAATTTGGTGTCTGACCCTCTCTGGGTTGTCTTCTTCCTCTGGCCTGCAGAAGTCCACTCCAGCCTGAGCTTTGTCTGGGAGACTGGAAAGAGGGCTGTGGCCCAGAAGAGCCCTCAGGAGTGGAGGGCTCAGGGCAGACAAAGGGCCTATCCAGCACCGAGTCTGGCCACGTGCAGAGGTTCAAGCGTGTCAGAACAGCAGCTTCTCATGCCCTGAGAACAGGCAGCAGCCCTTCACATCTTGGCCCAGGGTTTTGGGAGGTGAGGGGTGAATGCTTACATCTCAAATCCCATCAGATCCTGCCCCAGGGCTCTCTATTTGCCCTGACCCAGCCAACTGTCCTCAGGGCATAGCCTTGTAGCTGCCAATGTTCCCCAACCAGGTGACCTGAGTGGGCAGGAGGCTGATTACAGGGCCCTCAGCCAGCGTGTGCAAGTCCAGGCAGACCCCCGAGACCCGGGAGCCAGCCTGCCCTGGTTTGGGCAGGTGGAGACCACTGGGCGTTCTCACCAAGACAAGGGCACAGGCTCAAGACAACAGGGTCTCTGCCCCGGAAGCCCCACCCCAGCCACCTGAACCTTTGTGGAGTTACATTCCTGACCCTGTTTTGCTCCTCACTTTGCCCTACCCCAAAAGATACGACGCACGATTAAATCCTGCTCTCCAGAGCTGTGCTGCTTGGCAGGTCCTGCCTCCTCCTCCTGTTAGTCATGTGACTGCACATAAGTTACCAAATTTCTCTCTGCTTCCATTTTTTCACCTATAAAATGGGGACAGTAACAGCTCCTGCCTTCTACAGGGTTGGGAGGCTAAATGAGTTCAGTGTGCTGTGAGTCGCTAGAAACAGTGCCTGGCACTCAGGGAACCCCGAGAAATGCTCTTCGTCGTGCCTGCAGCCAGGGTTCCCACTGCCCCAATGATTCTAAGTGGCACTGGCTGATGACAAACCCCACCCAGCCTGCCCCCCACTGGGCTGGGGGGCACGTGTGTGCACCCCATCCTGAGGTTCTGAGGTTCCAGTAAAGGGCCTGGGCTGGCACTGTGATCAAGGCAGCATCACAAGGAGTCCGCAGGAAGCCACACAGGAACTTGGGAGCCCAAATCCTCTTCTGAGAACTTGATCCCCACCCCCCACAATGGCTGGTGCTAGATCTCGGTGGGAGGTCCTGGGTTAGCCACTATGACTAATTATAAATGCAGCTTGGGGCTCTCACTACTTCATCAAGGGCTTCTGTGGCTGATGGGTCTGGGTTGTTTTCCTTGGAAAGATTAGCACCCCAGAGGCAAGGCTGGTGGGGGCGGGGATATGGATTGGGAGTCAGGCAGACCTGGGTTCAACTTGTAGTGGTTATTTACAAGCCATGGGCCCTGGGGCAAGTCACTGTGCCCTGCTAAGCCTCAGCTTTCTCTTCTGTAAAATGGGGATGATATTGCTCACCTCACAGGATGGTGTAGGAGTGTGTGTGGAAAATGTACCCTCATGGTGGCAACATCAGTGCCTGGTCTCAGGTGCTTAGTAGGGTGAGTGGTGCATAGTAGGTGTACTATTCCCTCCTGCCTTCAATCTCAGAGCAGTCAGTTTGCTGACAATCTATCCAGTTACATACTGGTCTAGCTTCCTTCTTGACAAACAGGAGCCGGGACTCTCAGGCATCTATTTGGGGCTTGTGCCCTATCTCCATCTCCATGGCCCCAGCTTCTCCTGTCTTGTCTATTGGAGCAACCTCCTTACTCATCTCCCAGCCTCTAGTTCTTCTTGAAGCTGTCCTCAAAACTGGCTGCCAAGATGATCTTTCAAAAATGATGCTCATGGGGGCTGGCCGAGTGGCTCATTTGGTTAGAGCGCAAGCTCTGAGCAACAGGGTCACCGGTTCGATTCCCACATGGGCCAGTGAGCTGCGCCTGAGCTGAGCTGTTGCTGAGCTGCCAACAGGTGGCAGGATGGCGCAGCTGGTGAGAGTACATGCTCCTAACAACAAGGTTGCCAGTTTGACTCCCACATGGGATGGTGGGCTACGCCCACCCACAACTAAGATTGAACATGACACCTTGAGCTGAGCAGCCACAAGCTGCCGACAGGTGGCAGCATGGCAACTGGACTTGGAGCTGAGCTAGCTGCGCCCTCCACAACTAAGATTGAAGGACAACAACTTGGCTGTTCCCCTTCCCCAATTTCCCAACACTGTTCCCCTTCCCGAATTCCCCAATAAGATCTTAAAAAAAAAAAAATGGTGCTCATGCCACAGCTCCAGAAGCTTCCAAGGCTCCCCAGGGTCTCCACGGTCAACTCCCATCTTCTTGGAACGGCACTTGAGGCCCTCCTGCCCGTCTCTCTTCACAATGCTTCCTCTGAATTCTTTTCTGTATGCGCATACCCGGCTGCAGTCCTCCTCTCCTTGTCAAGCCCCAGCTCACTCTGCCGTCTCTGCTTCAGCGCCCACTCCATTGGGCCCCCAGCTGGTCAGATGCCCCATCCTTGCTTCCATGGCTCCTTGTTTCCTCACCCACCCACTGGGATTGCCTCTGGCAGACTCTGCCACGAGATACGGGCTTCCGGAGGACACAGCCTCGGGCCTGTTCACTATTGTCTCCCACATATGGCACAGAGCAAAGCAGGGGCCACAAGCTCTGTCTCCACCAGGACCAGACAGGTAACATCTGTTCGAAGGGCCTTAGTGTAAGAGTCCAGGGGACTAGGGCAAACAGGAGAGCTACACACCAGATGGGCAGCCATCTCTCAGCTCTGGCTGACCATTGCCCTGCAGAAAAATGGGGCAATGCCAGCCACACTTTCCAATTTTTCAAAAAATCTAGAAATCCAAGCCCTACGTGAAAGTTCTCAATATTTTAAAAGACTGAGGATGCCCTATGATGTCTGAGGAGCATGTGAGTTGGAAAGTGCTCTGAGTATGAGCGTAGCTGAGACGGAACAGCCTGTGGACCACTCCAGCATCCCACACCCCTTTTTCACTATACAACAGAGGTTCTCATCTGGTTGGAGGGTGTGATTTTGCCCCCTAGAAATCTAGTGAGTAGAGGCCAGGGATGCTCCCAAACATCCTACAATACACAGGACAGTCTTCACAACAGAGAAGTATCCAGTCCCAAGTATCAATAGTGCCCAGACTGAGAACCTGCTACAGAGTTGTTGGTGGCAAGGAGCTGCCCCATCGAAAACTACATTTCCCAGCCTCCTTTGCATCCAAGTAGGATCATATGATTAGTTCTCACCAATGGACTATGAGCGGAAGTCATATGTGTCACTTCTAGGGAAGAACTGGTTAAAAAGCGTCTCCATTTGCATCCCCGCATCAATGTTCTGGTCCCATAAAACTTAGTAGGTGGAACATCTGTTTCGACAGAACATCTGGAACTTAGAGGAGGGAAGAGCCACATGATGGAAAGAGCCTCGGTCCCAGCCAGCTGGCCAAAGGCACCAGCAGAGGTGTGCAATAGAAATTAACTTCTATTGTGTTAAGTTCTGGATTTCTCTTTACCACAAGGCAGGGTTGCTTGAATAAACTGAAGAGGATTTGTCAGCTCATCTTCGTGCTTCCTCCCTGAGAAAGCATCTGAGGGCTGTGGAAACCTTTGTGCTGTCGGGAATGTCACCCTTAGCTTCTAGTTCCTCGGATGCTGATGCCTGGCGCTGGGACCACTGCCTCGGCCCTTGGCTTTGATTAGGACTCAGAGCCCACCAACAGTTACAATAAAAGGTGATGAGAGACCTGAGGGTGCAAGAGCCCAGCCTGGGGGAGGGAGGCCTGGGGGAAGACTGGAGCAGTCAGTGCCTGAGCATCATTGGTTCTTCTTGAAGGGCCCGTCAGCCCACAGCCTGGACTCCGGGTGGGAAGAGCTCCTAGTAGGATCCTAAGTGCTGTCTCTACGTTCAGGTGTAGGAATGGCACGTCAGTGAAGTTAGAGAACTTGCCTGAATTCATGGAAACGAGAAAGCGATGGAGTAGCCCCCTCCCTCTGACTCACTGCCCATATTTTTTAACCCCATCAGTGTATCCAAAGTTTAAGATGCTGTGGGTGCCCTGTTTTTTATCCTTTGAGCATTTACTATTTCAGCACACTCCTGGGGGGCTTTCTCTCAGCCCTTTCAGGGGCAGGTTGGAAGGACCAGGGTATTGATCTTCCTGGGAGCATCCCTTAGCCAATGAGGCATAAGGCTGGGAGAATAAACAGTCCAGCTGCCTAGCTCCGTGGTGGGGTAGCTCTCAGGCGTTTCTTCCACCCTGCCTCCTAGAGGCCCATGGTGGGGTTGAGCCCTAGTTACCCACAATGGCAACCTGTTTGGTAGCACCCCCTTTATCGGCCTCCTTCCCTTTCCTGTCTCACTGCCCCACTCTCTGCCTCCTGCTTTCTGGGTTCCTTTTACAAACCACTTGCACACAGATTCTTGTCTCAGGTCTGCCTCTGGGAAACCCAACCTAAGACACAAAGTATGGTTTGCACAGCCCTGAGATGTGTCAGTTGATTTCAGGTGGTGCTGATGAACTTGTAAAAATGGACTGCTCAGATGTGAATTGGAAGAAGTTGTTAGGAAATAATAGTACAGAGATATGACAAGAATCATGAAGATGGTATGAGAATAACACCTGAAAACACTGCACTGTATCGCTCATGAGGAACTTATCTCTTTGTCCCGGCAAGAAGGTAGGCATGAGGTTTCATTTTTTTTTTCTAGTATCAGCTTGGTTGTACTTACCTTTTTGCCAGGATGGCTAGGAAGCTCGGAGAGAAATCTGCTCAGTTGCATTTTCATTCCCGAAGGATGCCCCACTTTTGACATATGGTTTCTCATCTTTCTGAGTCCATATTTAACTGGGAGTGTGTGATGGGTCATTAGTATTGGCTGCCTGAGAATTTAGTTGGCAGGAGGTTGGAAACACATTATAGATAAAGAGTGTGATTAAGTGTAGAAGCTTTCAAATGGGATGGACCTGGATTCAAATCCCAGCTCCACAACTTGGAAGACCTTGGGCGATCTCATCACCTCCAGCACCCTTGGTTTGCTCATCTATAAATGTGGATGAGAGAGGCCTACTTCCTGGTAAGGATTAAATGAGCTGAATCCACGTAAAGCATCAAGCACAGAGCTTGGCAGATGGTAAATGATCAACATTGTTATTATCATTATAGGGCCTTTCATTCCAATGAGGCAAGAAGAAAAAACTCGGGGAAATCTGTATGTCCCCAGTGTCAGGTGCAATCCTGGGCCCAGTACCCAGGCTTAATTAACAATCAGGAATGGAAAGAGGTCACAATCGCCAAGCTAGGCTGAAGCTCTGTGATGGCAGACAGCCTGTCAGTGTCGTTCACCATCTAATTCTTCAGACCTAGCACAGGGCCTATCATATACTCCATATTTGTGAATGAATCAATGAGTGAATGAATGAGCAGCTACAATGGGCCAGGGTATGTAGCTCTGTTTGTGGGCTCCATGCAGCAAGGGTGTCATGGGGCTCTTGAGGCCTTCCTGCTGTGGGTTTTAGGGCACAGAGGCATTCTTTAATCCTCACAGCAACTCAGGAGTGGGCTGCCTACCATTTTACAGGTGAGATAAACGGAGACGCAGAGACACAAAGCAATGGGTCCAAAGTCACCTCGGTAATGAGTGTGAAAGCCCCCAGGCCAGGAGGAGGCCCTTTCCTCACCCCCAATCCCACCTCTGCTCCTGGGTCCTGAGTCCAATTCTTCCCAGAGAAATGAGCTTATTTCAGTCTCTTCCTCAGTGACCACAAAGACTCAGCTCTGTCCTCAGAAATATTTGGAAAGTTTTATTTAAATGTTTTGTGTTTCCTTTTAACCAACACCAAAAAGAGAAAAAAAAATTTTTTTTTTTTTTTTGCCGTTCCAAACAGGAGAGTCGCTTCAGAGAGGAGCTGGCATGTGTGTTGGGAGCTGGGACGTGTCTGCCCGGCCAGGCTGCTCCTCCCAGCCCAGGCCACCCTGGGGTTGGACAGGCAGTCCCAGGAGCCAACTTCCTGGGAGCCCTGGGCGGCCTTGGAATGAGTGAGTGAGCAAACCCTGTCCTGAGGAGAAGGACTTGGTCTCCCTTGCAGGCTGGGGCATGAGCATGGTGGGACCTGGTGGGTCCCAGATGGAAGGAGAAGGGAATGGGAAGGTCAGATCTGGAATGTTCCATGGACACTCCAGGGCCTCCAGGTGTGGAGAAATATGTTTGCTAGAAAAATAAGATGCTTTGAGAATTTCTGCAGTCTGTGCTCTCTGCCTGCCCAAGAGAAATCTACCCTATTGGCCAAAGGGGCATCGGGGTGAGTGCAGAGGCAGCAGACCAGGAACTGGTCCGGCCCCAGTGGAGAGTTCCAGAGGGAAGCAAGGTGGGCAGCAGACTTTGGTTTCCCGGGTCCCCTTTCTGGCAGCTGCAGAGGCTGCGGAGGTTCCCACCTCCTTGCCCCTTGAGGTGTGGGCTGCCAGGCGGCGTGCGGCGCTGGGAGAGGGAGGCTGGCCATCTGTCATGGGCTGGTGGGCGCTCGGGCCCTGGGCCTTCAGAACAGGGTGCCCAGGGGAAGCAACGCCATCAGGAGCAGCAGGGGGCCTGGGGAGGGGCTGCCCGATGAGCTGGCTGAGGCACAGTGGTCGCGGTTGGCACCGATGCAGGCCGCGTAAGCCATCACGTGAGGGATGTAATTCTGCTCGTGGACGCCATGCAGCAGGTGTGCCATGGGGCCCTTGGCAAAGACCGCCACGTCCTCCCCGCCGTGGGTCTCGTGGCGCAGGGGCACGGCAGACTGTGCCTGGTAGTTGTTATGCGCTGTGGGCCAGAAGAAACATTTGCCGAGAGCCTACCAGGGGCCTGGCGCTATACAGCAGCTTTCCCACGCCTCTTCCAGGCTGGCTCAGATGCCCCCATTTTATAGAAAAGGAAACTGAGGCTCAATGCAGGGAAGTCATTTTACGTAAGGCCACAGGACTCAGGCCTGAGTCCGTTCTGACACAGAAACCTGCACTCTCAACCCCCAGAACAGAAAATCAGCCTCACCCGGGCTATTTGGATTAGAAGGAAAGTGTCAACCCGGAGAACCTCTTACCACTGGCTATACCATTAGACGCCCCCCCCCCAGGGGCCTCTAGGGACATTGAGAACAAATGAACATTCTACAATATGAAATTGGATGAACACACTGGGAGGGTTCATATACTGGAATATTATACAGCCAGTAAAAATGACAGTGTAATACAGCAAGCACCTACATGTGCCAGGCTCCGTGTTAAGCTCATCGGACCTATTTAATCTTTCAGACAACCTTGGGAGATAGGGCCTTTTTGTGGAGAAAACTGAAGCTGAGAAAGATGAAGTGATGTGCATAAAGTCCCAGAGCTACGAGATTGTAGGAGATTCAAACTGAGATTGTTCTGACTCAGTCCTGGCTATTCTGACATCCCTGACCTTGATCACAAGCCTACATTCTGTTCTCAGGCCCATCCCCGAGGGGTGCCCTGTCCCCTCCCAGCCCTGGGTCTTGGCAGTCTCACCGTAGTCCACCATGGAGACATTCTCTCGCTCACCGCCCACCACCTTGTAGCCAGGCCCATTGCCATACAGGATGGCAGTGAAGGGCTTCTTGTCCGTGTCGCTTACCATGGGGGCGAGACCTGCACAGGAAGACATTGGTCCAGGGCTCATGCTGCAGCATCAGTGTACAGTCCCTTTGAAGGGCTCCAACCCACCTCTATGAAGCCACCTTCCAAACCCAATTTACTTCCATCCAACCACCCCCTCCGCTTTCCCTGTGCCCACATCCCTTCCATCTGTCAGTCTGTCCATCCATCCATCCATCCATCCATCCATCCATCCATCCATCTACCCATCAGCCCTCTGTCTCATCCTTCTATCCATCCATTGTCCAGGTAGCCACCCATCCACCCCTGGACTCACCTCACTCTGTCCCTTCACCCTGCATTCCCCCACCAGTCAGTACATTTTCCTCTCTCCCCACTTTCCCACTGAGTCCCATCCGTGCCAGGCACTGGCCTTGCTGGCTCTCCCATCCCATTCCTGCTCCCAGAGAGGGCGACCCTGGGAGTGCCCAGTGCCCAGGCCAATGGAGGCCCACCTACCAAAGATAGAGTTGCCCCGGGGGGTGTACCCGCCAAAGGTGAAGACGTGGGAGTGGTCAGCAGTGACGACGGTCATCGTGTCTTCCAGGGAGGTCATGTTGCCTGCCTGCCCGATTGCCTGGTCCATCTCCACTGCCTCGTGTAGCGCCTGCTTGGCCTTGCCCTCATGGTGCCCATGGTCAATCCTGCCTCCTTGGGACACCAAGGCAAAGGCCTCAGGTGAGGGGGAAGGGAAGAAGATCGGCACCCCCGAGCCTCCATACGACTGCTGGGTTCACCTTTCATTGATGGGGAACTGCCACGTGCCAGGCGCCACACCAGACTTTTATACAGCCATTCAGCCTGTCCAGCAGCTCAGGGAGAGCGAGTTGCTGGACCCAAGGCCCATGCACGGAGAGTGCAAAGCCAGGATATAAAGCAGGTCCACCTGCCCGAAAAGCCTGTGCTCCTTCCACCCCCCCAAGCTGCTCGTAGGAGCCCTTGAGGCCTTGGAGAGGCGGGGAAGGAACCAACATGCCTGAGTGCCCCCTAGTGCCAGGCATGACATGCTGATGTCTTGTTTCCCCTTCACAACAGTCCTGGGCAGAGACGGATGCAATCAGCCCCATGTCCAGATGGAGCAACGGAAGCCCATCCTGGGGCAGGAACGCGCCCAAGGTGGCATTTGCTGGAATTTGAATTCAGGTGTGACTCACTCTAAAGCTCTATTTTTCCATCTCCACTTTGAGTAGTCCCCTCTGAGTGTAAAGCACAGTCCAAAAGGGTGGTAAGAGTCCTCAGTGCCTGGGCAGGGCCCACGGCAGGCTTCCAAAAAGGCCT
>NW_017731890.1:994807-1028369 GCF_001890085.2 Hipposideros armiger
AAGACACTGCGGTTTCTGCCTTGTACACTTTTGGATTTCTGGGGGAAGCCAGCCACCATGTTGTGAGGACACTCAAGCAGCTCTATGGAGCGATCCATGGGGCAAGGAGCTGAGAGTCCTGCTATCAACAGCCTGCACCAACTTAGCCATATGAGTGAGCCATCTTGGAGGGGCCAGGCCTACTCAAGCCTTCAGATGACTACAGCCTAATGAGAGACCCAGCTAAGCTGCTCCCAAATTCCTGGCCCAAAGAAAGTGTGTGAAGTAATAAAGGTTTACTCTTATATTAAACTCTTAAGTTTTGGGATAATCAGTTATGCAGATAGCCTATACAATGCATTAGCTCATTTAATCCTCATGACAGCCCTTAGGTAGGCCCTATCATTATGCCCATTTTATAGAAGAGTCATTATACCGCCTTTATAGAAGAGGAAAGTGAGGCACAGAGAGGAGAAATCACTTGCCCAAGGTTGCACAGCTCACAGGCGGTAGGAGCTGGATTTGAACCCAGCACTCTGGCACTAAGAGGCATGTGTGGAACTGTCATGCTCCCTGGGTACATGCACAGCTCTACACAGCCTGTGTGTGGTGTGGGGTCTGTGCCATGTGACCCAGGTGAGCAAAGGGCTGTGTGTGCGCGTATCCAGCGGATCCTCCAGACGCCCAGCTCTGAGCCCATAATCTCTAATGACACACCTAGGACTTGGGAGCTGAGCTTCTTGGGAAATGTTTGTAGGAGATTTTGCCACCACTTGCTGGGCACAAGAGCCAAGTGGGAAGGAGGACCCAGATGTCTGCATGGTGGTGCTCAGGTCTCATTCCACCTAGCCTAGCGCTGCCCCGGGGCCCCACCCCTGCCCCCCACTCCCTGGGGAGGCGGGGGAAATGCCTAGTCAAGACCAGCAGAGACCACCTGGCTGGCTTCTGCCCTGGCCACCCAGCAGGGTGGGTTCCAGATACCCCTGCCCTTAGCCTGAGATCTGCTGAAATCCCTGGTCCAGCCGGGGCTCAGACTCACCTGGGCACGCCCATGTTGCTTCCTGTCTCTTAGCTCCAGTCTCCCTTTGTGCTCAGTGGGGCTATTCACCTTGCACACCCAGTAAATTTCCGGCCGAAATTCTACGAACCAGAACCCCTTCCTCCCCCCTCCCAGATCCTGGAGCCCGAGGACAAAGGTCCCTAGGTAGGGGGACAGGCCGGGGGGCCTAGCCCCCAGGGGCTGGATCACACAGCCCCAGGCCCAGGGCACCCAGCCAGGTATCCTCCACTCCAACGTCCCGACCCCCTTACCTAAGAGGTAGTCCACGGTGTTGGGGTCGAGGGCCAGGAGTTCAGTGCGATTCCAGACGTAGTGAGAGTGCTAGGAGGAAGAGCCTGTGTCAGCCATGCCGGGGCTGGGGTAGTCGGAAGGACCGACCCCAGCTGGTCTCAGAGCCTGGGGCATGTATTTGTTTCCTTCAGCCCTTTTACAATTTCTCCCTGAGGATCTACCATCCCTGCCCTCAAGAAATGACAAATAAACAGGCAATTCTAATGCAGGGGGGTGAGAATTCCAAGAGACCAGGGGGCGCTATGAGCTCACAGTTGGGATTAGGGAGGACTTCCTGGTGGAGGTGATGTCCCAGTGAGGTCCTGGAGGACAAGTAGGAATTGATCAGCCTGGGTTCAGGAAGTAGAGTTCGAACCAAGTAGAAGAACACGGGGCATAGAAGGGGCAGGCACAGGTCACAAGGGGCCTGGGAGTGCTCACTGTGAGGTATGGGCTGTGTGTTCTGGGGGCCGTGGGGAGCCAGGGAGGAAGAGAAGCCCTAGCTCTGTCTTGGGGACCCCATATAATGGGGCAATAAAGGAAGGGCTGCTCTCCCAGGGCATAGAGGCCACAGGAAAAGGCCAGTTGGCTTGTCTGGAGATGGCGCCCTTCAGGGCCTGGAAGGGAGGTCCTAGCACAGCCAGCAATCAGCTGTGTGTCCTCAGGAGTCCCTTGCCTTCTCTGGGCAATGGCATTGGGACCCGTGGTTTTCAAACCTTAGGGGCTGTTATGGGAAGAAGGGTTGGGAAGGCTAAGAAAGTGGGGCTCTGTTCCCCCACTCCCACCCCTCCCTTTGCTTCCCTGAGGTGTGTTATCTCATTTAATCCTCACATCAGCCCTATAAGGTAGGTGGTATTATTCCTACTTTATAGATGAGGACACTGACATACACAGAAGATGTAGCTATTCAGTGGTAGAGGTAAGACGCTCTAGAACCTACTCTTAAGGCGTGATTTCGAAGGAATGGATAGCCTATCTGGGACCTCACAGGGATACCTTGTCCAGTCCAGTGCTGCAGGCCCTCTTCCTCCCGCTTGGAGTCTAAACTGAGCTCCAGGGTAAGCACCCCGATGGGCAAGAAAGATTAAGCTCTGGTCCCATGTTCCAGGTAGAGAAACTGAGGCTGGGAGGGGTGCTGCCTCTCTGGCATGCGTAGGGAGAGGCTCTGGCCCAGCCTAAGCTGACTCAGAAGGAATGGAAAAGATTCAAAGCAGCTCAGTCTCACCCCCACCAACCCTGTGGGGGCCATTCCCCGGCCCCTGCCCCCACTTCACCCTTGGCCCAGCCCCATCCCACAAGGCCTCCCCCAGGGCCAGTCCTGGAGCCCTCAGAAACCCAACCCCAGAGTGACATCAAAGTGGCTGCCAGGCTGCTCCCCACTGTCTTCAGCCGTGACCACAGTCATTTCCAGACCCCAGCTGCCCCAGGCCCAGCGGCCAGCAGCACAGATTTAAAAGGCCAGAGATGCCCCGGGAGCCAGAGTTTGGGTCCTTCCCACGCTCCAGCCCCCCTTCCCCAGCACGTGCCCCCACCGTGACCAAAGCCAACTCATTGTGGAGGGGTTCTACCTCACGCCATGCCACCTCTGTCGGCAAGATCCCCCGGTACTGCCTCCTCTGCTCCCCCCTCCAGTCCCCCCGCCCCGTCAGGCCTTCTTAGCCCCTCCCTGTAGTCTGTCCCCTCTGGGTTCCCATAAATCCTGGGCATCCCGCCATCCAAGCACACAGCATTGCATGTTTCCTTGCCCATTTAATTTATCCTTTGGACCTCACGACCATCCAGGGGCCCTGCACACAGTAGGGGCTCAGGTGGACTGAATGTCCATGCAGATGGTTTCTTGGCCCACCCTCCTCTTTACTGCCTAGCTTTTTCCGTTGCCCTCCCCTAAAGGAAGGAAATGATTGATCACCTACTATGTGCTATTCATGTATCTGCTAGACCATCTGAGCCCTTTGAGATAAGAATCATGACCCCATTTTAGAGGAGAAAACAGATTCAGAGAGGGCTCTCCGGCGCCACCCCCACTGCAGGCCACCCCACAGCCATCTGGCCCCTGAACGGGCTACCTTGTGTCTCGGCTTGAAGCTCTTCCAGATGTCGATGAGGTTCAGGCCATCCAGCCGTGTGCCCCTGGCCTTCTCGTCTAAGTCATACTCCACGTCGGTTCTATTCTTGGGGAACATGTACTTCCGGCCTCCCCCCATGATCACCTTTTAAAGGGGACAAGAGCCATCAGTAAGTGCCCTGCGGTTCCAAGACACCCTGAAGCCCCATGGTGCCCACCTGGGGAAAGTGTGGATGCTTCTCTAGCCGGACAAGTCCTGGGTTCAGTCCACCCTGCCCTCCCAGGACCTCCATTTTTCCAGCTTGGGGAGGTGACATCCTGAGTCTCCTGGGACCGTGGTTGGACTTCTGGGTGAACTATTGGAGCTACTGATAACCTCCCGTACCTGGCTTTCTAGAAGCCTGACACATAACTCCCACTTGTGTAAAAAATAATACCTTCTACAGAGCACTGTGTGTCAGGCACCAAGCGCTCAGACACATTATCTTACTCAACTTCACACTGAAGCCACAGGGAACCTGTGGTCACGTCTTCCAAACAAAGGAATGGGTGCAGAAATGTGATTTCTTTCCCCTAAGGCCACACAGCCAGTAAGAGGCAGAGCTAGGATTCGAACTCCGACCCTGGTGGTACGGGGGGGGGGGCCTTGCTGTGTCTGCAGAGCCAAGAATGAAGACTCCAAGAGGCTCCTCTGCCCACTGTGAGAGGCAGAGTGCCTGCGGGCCAGAGGACTCAGCCAGGGAGGTCTTGGGGCAGTCCAGCTGGGAGCCTGGGCAAACAGCAGGCCAGGGCTCACGTCTGTGTAGTCACCGCCAGGCTAATTTTACCCGCCGCGCTGCCTGCGCGGGCGGAGGGACGCGGGACTGTTTGTTTTCCTTGGGAGTCCATGTTTGAAGTCCTGACTATTTTTAAAATGGGGCCAAGAGCATAACAGCTGCCGCCCACAGTTACCACCACACCGGTGTCCTCCTGTCACCACAGGCGTCAGCCCAGGCCACCGCCCCTGGCTGACACCTTGGGAGAGCAGAGCCCAGCTGTGGTAGGCCCCCAGATCCACTGTCCCTGGACCCGGCATTTCAAGGCCCCCTTCTCTACCTTCCATTTCATTTTCCTCCTGGGAACCCAGGTTCTGTGGAGAGTCTAGGCTGGGAGCCGAGGTGGGGAAGGTGCCCCAGGACCAGCCTGGATCGTGGGGAACTGGAGAGGACATGGCTTTGAATCCTGACTCTATCCCTTCTTGACCAAGGGCCTGTCACTTATCCTCTCTGAGCCTCAGTTTCCTTACCTATAAAATGGAAAGAACACCCCCCCACACACACACACACACCCTCCCCACGGGACAGTCACAGCCACAGGATTGTCACAAGAAGAAATGCAGTTATGCAGCGCAGCGCTGGCACCCAGGGGTAGCCTCCATGGAGGGTACTCTACTGGCACGGAAGAGCTGGCGATCAAAGTATTCCCACAGGGGCCAGTTCCTCACTGCCAGCTGCAGCCGGGAGCCCTGGGGGCGGGGCAGGCCCTGAGAGGAAAGAGGAGACGGGGCCCCGGGTCACCGGCCCTTTGCCCCCCTACATTGTTCCCACAGAACCTGACCCCTTGGCATTTTCCGAGTGGAAACGAAGCCCCCAATCTTCCTGCGTGGCGCCTCCTCATTTCCAGCCCCAGCAGAGACTTCACACGGGCTCATTAAACTCCCAAATAACAGGCTCGCTGTTTGGCTTTGGGGTTTGGGTTTGTGTCTTTCTGTCTTTCTTTCTTTCTTTCTTTCATTTATTTATTTATTTTTTGTTTTTTTAGCAAAAGATATTTATTTTCAGGGCGGACACCAGGATTTTTGTTTCATGTACAGCCTGGGGGTTGGGGGGCTTCGAGGCGGCTATGATACAGGGCAGATGGGCGAGTCAAGGATGAGGAGAAAGAGTCAGGCGAGCAGGGGCAGAGCTCGCCAGCCGGGGCCCCGCCGCCTCCCTTTCGCCCTCACTCATCCCCCCAGTGGCCCCCGTGTTCATCCCCAATCCACCCCTCACCCCCGCTAGAGAAATCTTCCCTTAAGCTCCTGTTCCCCCTCTCCAGCTGTTCCTGCCAAAACTCTCTGAAGAGCAGCTCCGTAATTATAGCCTCAGCTTGTACAACAAATGTTCTCACATCCATGACCTCATCCCGGCCTCCAGCGGCCCTGTGAGGGGGCAGGCGGGGCGTTCTGCTCTTGTACAGGCAGGGAAACTGAGGCTCAGGGAGGAAAAGCGACGGGCCAGCACACGAGTCAAGTGGAAGCCAAGTCAGGACGGCGGCTTTGCCTTGAATGCACGCTCACTAGGAGTCGTCCACAGGACTGCTTGTCCTGAAAGAGGTGTTCAGTCCACTGCTCAGAAAAGGGAAGTCAGGGCTGGTGGGGGGGGCCAGGTGGCACTTAGAAATTGGGCGGAAAGCATGAGGGGCAGAGGGTGGGTCTGGGAGCCAGCGAGTTTTTCTGGTGGGGTTAGAAAGAGAGGCAAGGGGTAGGCAGGACCTGGGGGGTTCCTCTGAGCCTCAATGAACCCCCATTCTAGGCTCAGGGGGCCCAAGTCCCCTTGCTCCCTCACCAGACCCTGCAGTAGGTAACAAGAGCCTGAAAAGGAACAAGCCAGAGGCTCTCATTTAAGGGGGAGTGGGGTGCCATCTGAACATCTGGCGGACAATGCCTGAGCTGTGTGTGCTCGCCTATATACCTGAACCTGCTCAGGATTCAAAGCTTGTGTTTCGGGGCTGGGACAAGTGGCTCCTGCATAAATGCTGCCACTTTCTGAGCACTGACTAGTGTCAGGCCCTAGGCTAAACTCTACGGGGATTATTTTATTTAGATCTTGCAGTGGGCTTACGAGGTAGGTGCACTTCATAAAGGGGTTGTAAAAGGGAAGGCTCAGAGAGGTTAGGTAACTGATGCAAGGTAACACAGATAGCAAACAGGAGGGCAAAGGTTTGAACCCAGGAAGTGTAAAATTGAGAGCTTGGGCGAGCCACCGTTTCCACCACCTTTTCTCTGGGCATGTTGGTTGAGTGCACGAGACAGGTACGTGTCTGCGCACGTGGGAATGTATTGGTCAGGTACTCCCCTCAGATGGCCACTCTGCCACCCCCGCCTCCCTGTGTTGTGAGGGCGTGGCGCCAGGTTCCAATTACGGAATGATCCCTGGGCGCCTGGTTCTTAAAGGTGTGGTGGAGGCCACATCAGGGTTTATCCCTCAGCCACACCACAGAGAAATCCTACAGAGCCTCCCTGCCCCAACCACAAATCCCATAATGGGCTGGGAGCCCTCCCAGGTGTGTGGGGAGCCAGGCCAAGCTGCTTCTCCCATGCCAACCTGTACCTGAGGCCTTGGGCCCATCAGAGGCCCTGCTTCACAAGGCTGCCGGTCCCCGTTCTGGCCACATCCCCCGAACTTGCCTCAATGTCCTTGATGTTGTGCATGAGCTGGTAGGCAATGTCCTTGCAGCCCTGGGTCAGGGCCTCTGGGGGCATCTCATTGTCCGAGTACCAGTCCCGGTCAGCAGAGTGGGCATAGGTGGCACTGGGGGTGGCGTGGTTCACTCGTGTGGTGGTCACGATGCCCACGGATTTTCCTGGGGTGCGGGAGAGGAGGCGTTGGCTTTGTCCGGAGGTGGGGTGTCCAAGCTGCCTTTTCCCTCCGTCCCCATCAGTTCCACCGATTGCCTGGGCCTCAGGCTCCACATCAGTCCTAAAGTGGGCGATGGCGGCTTCCGAGTACCCTGGCAGCTCAGACACTCTTCCTCTGTGACCTGCTCCCCTCCAGCAGGCCCTTGAGCTGTGGGCTGGGGTCCTGTCCTCCACGAAGGACCCCAAAGAACACCTCTCCTACAGGAAGCGCCCCCACCCCCCCACCAGGTGCCCTGCAGGGGCCCCTCCTAAGGGCTCTCTATGGGTCTGTCACCTGTGTCAGCTGGTCCCATACCCTGACTCTAAAGTTTCTCGGGGCATGGGCCAGGGCCTCCTAATTCCAGGAGAAAGGGAGGACGAGACACTTATTGAACCCCCATGAGGCTGGCGCTGGGCTAGGCCCCTTGCCTTTCTCATACCAAGTCTATGAGGGGGCTATGTTCTCATGTCCATTTTATAGTCAAATGAATAGGCTTAGGGAACTGCGCCAGGACCCAAACCCACATCGGAGTGGGTTCCTAAACCACTAGGCTGCCATGTCCTAGATGGGATTCCCCTGAATATTTCACAGGATCCCAGAACACTGGAGCTGGAAGAGCCCTGGAGAGGTTTTTCTACCCTCTCCCCATTGTACAGCTGGGAAGACTGAGGCCCAGACAGGTCACAGAGCTGGGCCGCCTTCCCCGCTGCGAACCCCACTCACCGGCATCCTTGGCCCAGCGCAGGATGGAGGTGACCTCGTTTCCCTGAGTGGTATTGCAGTAGGAGCGCTGGGTGGCTGCGCTCACCCCCACCGTGCCTTCGTTGGCCTTCACCCCACACAAGTAGGCGGTGGCCGTGCCTGCGCTGTCAGGGACCTGGGCATTGGTGTTGTACGTCTGCAGGTGGGGGACGAGGGTCAGGCGACGGCCAGGCCTTGGCCTACGCTGCTGCCTGCCCCACTCCCACTCACACCATGGGGCCTGGGGTATGGGGGAGACAGAGAGGCCTCCTGCACCCTTGGCCGAGCCCTGCTACCCACGTGGTCCCCCCAGAGCCACCGGATCACCTAGCTGCCTGCTTTCTGCTCTCACTCGCCCTGCCCTGGCAGTCAGGGCAGCAGGAAGGGGCAGGAAGGCAACTCCCCCACACATGGAAACATGTGCAGAAGAGTGGGGGCTGGGTCAGCTCAGGCCTTTCTCTGGGTCTGGGGTTGGGGAGCCAGCAAAGGGGAGGGCGAGGCAGGTGAGTTCTGGAGAAAGGAGAGAGGGGACTCCTGAAGGAGCGAGAGAGGTGGGCTGGGGGAAGGGGCGGGAAAGCGATGGGGAGGCAGGATCTAGAATGCGGAATTGGGGAGGAGGACCTCCCCACCACCACACATACCCTGCAGACCTCTAGTAGAGACCCCGAAACTGTCTCCCTTCCCCGTCAGCCTGAGAGCTCCTTGAAGGCACAGAAAATGTTTCAGTCCCTTCTGTTCCCCCGAGTGTCTAGAGGATCTTTATTACAGAATACCACCACCACCACCAACACCAGTAACAACAGCTACCACTTTACACTCGTAATCTAATTAACTCCCGAGCCACCTGGGGAGAGAGTGACTACGACAGAACCTCTAGGAGAAGCATATAGACTGACGATTCCGTAATTTATAGCAAGTACAAAAGGAGGAACGTCTAATCTATGGTGTTAGAAGTCAGGGTGGGTAGGCAGGGGGCTGGGGGACCGGAGGGGCGTTCGGGAGGACCTCTCGCTTCTGTCATGTTCCGCTTCTTCACCTGGATGCTGATTATGCCAACATGGGCAGCTCGTGAAAATTCAAGCTGTGCCCTTGTGCGCTTTTCTCTGTGTATGCTATCCTTCAAAAGATTTTTGTAAATCAACGAGCTAAAACTGTCAAAGTCTTGGGATGTAGCCGCAGCTGTCATCATTTCACAGTGAGGCCACAGAGACCCCAGGAGGGCTGACCACCCTGCCAGGGCCTGCGGCAGCTGGAGAGGTGGAGCAGACCCCGCACCCCTGCCCTTTCCTGCAAGCTGTCACGCTGAGGAGTGGGAGGCTTGGGCCCAATGGGGTAGGGGCTGGACCTCACCTTGGAGAGGGCCACGTAGGGGAACTTGTCCATCTCCAGCCTGGTCTCCTCCCCAGGGTTGTGGTGCAGCTGACCCTTGAGGATGCGGGCGGCCGTCACAGTGGAGACACCCATCCCTGTGGTAGGGAGAGGGAGGCCTCAGTCCCTCGGGCTTCCTGCCTCTCCAATCAACCTTCTCAGGCACCCAGACCTCTCGAGTTTGGTGCCAAGGCAGGCTGAGCAGTGGGCACTAGAACATGTCTCTGTAAATGTGACTGCAGCCCCTCTCTTCCCTTTCCCCCCCAGATCTTCGCCTAGCACAGCAGATCTCTTGGGTTCACAGTTTGCTCTCCGACCCCCATTCTCTTCAACATGCTCCCCAGGGCCCCAGGCTCTGCAACATGGCCCTCTTCACCTCTGCCTGGCTCCATGGGCCCCTTTCTAGGCATATCCCACGGGCCTCACCATCTCCCAGGAACATGATGACATTCTTAGCCACGTTGGTGTTGAGATTCTGAAGTGTGAGGGCATATTTCAGGGTCTGCTGAGCTTGGTCTCTCCAGTACTTGGGGTCTTTCTCTTTCTCTGTATAGACAGCGAGGCAAAGTTATTTGGCAGGTAGTAAGGGTAGTTTCTCATGCCCAGACTTACAGATACCCCAACCTCTCATGCCTAAGGGCAGGCAGGGCACCAGGACTTGGGGAGAAAACAGTAGTTGCCCATCTGAGAGCCGCCATGTGGTTTGTAAACATATACCAATCTGATCCTCCAAACAAGCCTGTGGATCCTGGGTCTTCTCCCCATAGTTCAGAATGAAGAAACCAAGGCTCAGAGACACGAAGCGCCTCGCCCAAGGCCACACAGCACTGGCGGACACTGGCATAGCTGGGCTTCACGCCAAAGCCCAGGCTCTTTCAGAGACATTCTGCTAAGGCAGCAAATGAATTGTGCTAGTGCAATTAGGAAGGTAATGTTTAAGCCGTTCAAGGGAACAAACTATTTCCAACTGCTGGGGTCCCCAGACGTATCCAGCCATCAATTATAAACTCTGCTTGGCTTACTCATTAAAGTAGGTTCAGCAGGAACCTGACTTAGTGACAATGTTAACAGCAGTGCTGCAAAGCAAGACTTGTCCTTTGCTTAAAGACTTGCCTTTTGTTTAATGTACCAAATTTAAAGTAGCCACAGAGAATCCTGTTAGGATACATTAGCACGTTCTGTATTTCTAATCTTGAGATAAAATGGGAACCAGGAACGCTCTCTTCTCTCTTTCTTTATCTCTCGCCCTCTCCCTCTCCCTTCTCCTCCCCCACCCCTCATGTATCCAGTCAGTAGTCAGTCCTCCAAAGCAAAGCACACAGCTGGAGTGCCTGACAGGCCTCAATTAAACCCCCTGCTGTGCCAAGTGTGCATAAGTCACCTCCCCAAGGAAACCTCAGTTTCCTCCCCTTCAAATACGGTTGTTTGTACCTTCCTCTCAGGGTCTTATGAGGACTGGATTAGACAAGGGAAGTGACACACCTGGCCCTCAACAGAGGATCAAAATCCCACCCTCTCTTCCCCTAGTAATTCCATCGCCAGACCTGGACCCCTTGTTCTTCTAAGCAGAGGCCCAGGACCCCTGCCCACAGGCGTCAGGGTCCTTCCCATTGTCTGCTGGGCTCTCCTCTGTTCTTAGGCCCCATCAGACCTGCCCAGCAGAGTACAGAAGCCTGGAGATGGAAGCTCCTTGGGGAGTCTCTCTCCATGGCCTCCCACTGCATCGAAGGGGAGGCTGAGGCCAGGAGGGGTGGGAGGGTCTTGTCCAAAGGCTTGTTGCATGCTCATGGGCTGAGGGCGCGATCCTCATCCTTTGGACCGACTCAGGCCCACGTTGCCTTCCAGGGCAGCTGTGGGTGAAGAGCACAGCTCTCCTTTCTCACAAGCACGGTTTCCAGGCAAGTGCCGGGTGCTTCGCACACAGCAGCAGCTCCTTCAACTCCCGTCGGCCTATGGGGTGGCGGCCATTATCTCCTCCATGTTACAAAATGAAACTGAGGGTCCCAAGATCAGAGCCACAGAAGAAAAACAGGAAATCCACACATCTCTGGGGCCGTGCCTCTGCCTCAGATGGGCAAAGAGTAGAAGGAAGCAGCTCTCAACCTCAAGCCTTGAACCTACCCACCCTCCACATCCCTTTCCCAAGAGGCCTCCTCTTATGTCACCCCACCCCCAATTCCTTAGCCCACCACCTTCACCCTGGCAGCCCCCAGCAGCACCACTCTCTTCTGAAGGTGTCTGCTGAGCTCACCAATTTCAGACCCTGCTGGCAGAGTCCCCAAGCTGGAGTCTGGACAGCCTTGGCCCTTCCAGCCAGCTAGCTGTGTGTCTACAGACAAGTTTCGCTCACCCGAGTTTCTGCCTGGGAAAACGGGAGAACATAGCTACCTACAGGTAGCTTTAGGATTAAAGGAGATAAAGACTGGGAAAGTGCCCGGGCCAGTGGTTATGATCAGGGATCCCACTGGCTCAGGGCTGGCTCCCGTCCCCTTCCTCCACACACACCACAGTGCCAAGGCTTTTTGGACATTTGGGTGCCATCTGGGTGGTGGTGAACTTCTATCCACCTGACCACCTACAACCAGCCCTCCCCCCCACATCAGCCTACCCTGTATCTGTGGCTCCTTCTCCACAAAAGCTCTATGACCAGTTTGACAAGTTCCCCGCTGTGTTTGCTTCCTGCAGAGCCCTGTCTTTTCCACCAGAGCCACCCCAGGGCCTGTCCCCAGAATGGCTCAGAGGCTATCAAACTGACTTCATGGTCAGAGAGCTGAGTTAAGCAGTGATGGTTTGGGAAATTGAGTATCTGGAGGCCACTGTTGTCAGAGGCCATGAAATGACATGCCCAAATGCTCATGAAATAATGCTATGTAAAGAGTACTTTGCCTGGGCTGGCTGAGAGGTGCATTGGTTAAGAACTGGCTTGGGACGCCAGAAGGCCTGGTTCGGATCCCACATATGAGGGCCAGTGACGCTGCCCTCTACAGCTAAGATGCTGAACAACAGCTCAACCTGGAGCTGGGTTGCCGTGAGTCACCGGTGACGGCGTAGGCTGCAGCCCCTGCTGCAGTGGGTTGCCATGGGCTACCATACGTAGCCAGCAACCAGCCGTGAGTGGCCGTCCAGAAGACGGCGACTGATCTGCCTCACCTGGGAAGAGCGCAATGATGGTGCCAACTTGGGCCAGTGAAGCAACGTCCTCCACGGCTAGACTGAAGAACAAAAAAAGGACAGCAACTTGTCTGTTCCCCTTCCCCCAATTCCCCAGTGCTGTTCCCATCCCCCAACTCCCCAATTAAAAAAAATCTTTAAAAAAGAAAAAAAAGAGTACTTTGTCAATATGTACTGTGTGATTCCATTTATACAAAGTTCAAAACAGACAAAACTCATCTATGGTGGCAGGAGTAGGCTTAGTCACTTCCTTTGGCTTGGGGGTAGGGGTGGGGTTGGTTGGGGGGAGGGTCGGGCTCCACGACTGGAAATGTTCTTTCTTGATTTGAGTGGTGGGTACATAGATATCAAAATACGTAAAAACTCATCAAGCTACATCTATAAGATTTGTGTACTTTAGTGTAAGTTATACCTAATTTAAAAAAGAAAGAAAGAAAGCACAATGTACTATCACCCATCAGAATGGCTACAATGAAAGAGATACAAAAACACTGAGCTGCTGAATATTTGAAGATTTTTCATTTTTATCACTTTTTCATTCTTTCACTTTTTGTCCCTCTGCTCCCCTTTCACCCAGGTGGGTTATGAGTGCTAAGAAAGCAGTGACTCGGTTCCAGAGTGACCTTGGGTCCCCAAGGATACACACCAAAAGGTGCCATGGAGTCACAAAGGGAGGAATGGCCTGGGAATCCAGTAGCTCAGGCTCTATTCCCAGCTCTGCCACTGATTTGCTGCATGACCTGGGAGGGCCAGTCTTTCTCTGTACATCAATTTCCTAATCTGTTGCAATATTGTCTTCCTAAGAGTCCTCACTCCCTGCCAGACACTATGACTGTCCCTCATCATCCCACAACAGTCTTAAGGAGGAGGGATTATTATCTCCACTGAACAGGTGGAGACATGAAGACTCAGGGAAGGCAAGTGGGGGCTTCCAGCCACATAATGGACTAAGCCAAGGAGGGCTCCCCTCTCCAGCTGCAGATGCAAAAATGCTAAAAACAAACAAACAAACAAACAAAACATAAAAAACAGTCCACAGCTTGAAAAAGGAAGACAAGGGGGAAGGATATCCCCAAGAGGCAGACATTAAGAGGGAATTCAAAACCAGAGAGGTAAAGAGGAGCTAATGCTGAGAGACCTTTGGGGTGTCAGGCCAGATACAGGTCTAGGTTGAAGCTGATTTAATGGACACGTTTGACCTTAGAGCTGTGGAAGGGATGGGGAAAGAAGGTTAGTCATGAGAAATGTGGGCTCAACTCCAAATGTTAGCCATGTCTAAGTGGGGTCTGAATTTATAATGTAAGAACCTCAAACTGAGAAATTAATATAAAAACATATTATCTAGAGTTAGTTGAAAAACCCAATACAGTATATACTGCACTGTAGAAACACTTCCATATGAGTCTCCAATAGAAAACAAAACAAACTCTTATTGAAGATGAGCTTGCAAGCAAGAATTACAAGCCACAAGGAAATGTACTACTCCATGAGTTCAGTAGACAAAACCAACAGAAGGCTTAGCATACCAAGACTTGGAAGAATTTATAAAATATGTTATATTTCAGATTATTGGAGAGAAGAGAACCCCTAATTAGAGAACAGGGAACTATAAAAAGAAAAAGAGTGGCTGACAACACTCGCACATGCAGTAGTTGAGCTGGGGTTTCCCACCCTGAACATTTGTGTCCAGCTCTTAAAAACTTGGGATGGAACATAGACACGACCTTCATTCTATCCCACCTGTCCAGGTCTCCCCATCCCTCCCCCTGTACCCCCCAATCTTACCTGGCACGAAGGAAGTGGTAAGGCAGGTGCCAATGGCCAGCACTAAGAATGGTGAGATCATGGTTCACTCCAAGACCTGCTCGCTTTCTCTCTCTCTCTCTCTCTGGAGCCCAGAGATGCAATCTACGTGGATGGGAGGGGGTGGGCTGACTGTGCTCAGCTGTTAGCTGATGTTAGCTGATGTTCCAATCCTAGAAATGAAAAAAAAAAGACAAGTGGGACACAGCTCCGGAGTTCATTTGTTCATTCACTTATTTGTTTGTTAATTCATTCATGCATTATTTCTTGGGCACCTATTATAGACCAGGTGTGAGGCTAGGCATTGGGATGCAAACCTAGGTGGCCCTCCCTCAGGAAGCTTTATCACACAAACAGTTGCAGAAGTATAAAGGAGCACCACGCTGCAGAGTGGTTCCTTCCCATCTCCCAAGTGAACTCCCACTTTCAATCATCTGAAGCCCGGAACCCACCAGACACCAGATTTCGGTCTTGCTGTGAAGCACTCCTCATTGTAGCGTGCACCAGAATCTCTTTATTAAGAGGGCTTATGAAAACAGAGTCTACCCCACCCCTACTCTCACCCAGAGGCTCTGATTTCACTCCCAACAAGCACGCAGGCAATGCCCCTGCTGCTGGTTCCAGGACTGCACCTTGAAATGCACTGTTATAAAACATCAGTCTTCAGCCTTTTTTATTTTTATTTTATTTTATTTTTTTCATGCAGGAGTTGAACTGGCAACCTTGTTGTTAAGAGCACATGCTCTATGCACTAAGCTATCAGGGCAGCAGCTCAGCTCAAGGTGCCAAGTTCAGTCCCAGCCTTGGATGGGCATAGCCCACCATCGAACAGGCAATCTTGTCATTAGGAGCACACATTCTCACCAGCTGAGCCATCCTGCCACCTGTTGGCAGCTCAGTTCAGGCGCAGCATCACTGGCCCATGTGGAGATCGAACCAGCGACCCTGTTGCTCAGGGCTCGTACTCTTAAGCAAACTCTTAACCAATTGAGCCACTCGGCCTGCCCCAGTCTTCAGCCTTTTAATTACCCATGTCCCAAGCACATCAGAGACAAAGAGTCCCCCCTTTTTTAGAGGGATGCCTACATTTGCTATATTCTCTTCTAGAGCTTGCTATTTATGGTGAGAGATATAAAAACTATAGGTGTGACATACAGGAAAAGACTGGCTGGTAAGGGTGGCCATTACAGATTCTGAACATTACAGATGGCTCCGATCGTTTTTTCTGCAATTCCCAAATTTTCTTCTGTGTTGAGATGTTACCTTTATAATTTTTGGAAAATGTTATTAAAAAAAAAAAAGACTGGAAGGAAATACACCAAAATGTTAATTGTGGCTTTTTCTGGGCAGCAGGACTATGAATGATTATTTCTTTTTTATTTTGATTTTTTTTGACTTTTCCAAATTGACTAAAATGAGCATGTATTAATGGCATAAGGATGTTTTTAAAATGTGGTCATCCTGTTTGGTTCACAAGGCGTAACGTAACCCCATTGGCAGCTAAGAAATGTCCTGCCCCTGTTGTGTATAAATGCTACTGGACGATGACGAATTTTAAATGGCAAGAGTTTCAGTGGGAAGTAATGTTATTATTTCCACCAAAACCAAGATAAAAATGATTATTCCATTTGTTGTGAGTGTTAACCGAAAAATTAAAAGTGAGAGGCAACCAGCATTTATTTGGGATCCAAAAAGAACTGCAGTTCTGGGAAGCACTGATTCAGGCGGAAACCCAAATAGCGTGAAGGAGGGAAGACAAGGGGTATTTATGAGGAAGGGAAGGAACAATCACACGAATAGAAGGAAGGAGTTTCTATGGGCGCAGATAGGCTATGGAAGGAATTCCTCTATAGGTGCAGGTAAACTAACAGTGATGCTAAATCTAAAGAAAATCGTTAAGGTTCAGTCATAATGTCATTGTCATAACATTTGCTTTCCTGTTATCTTTGCAAACAGTTGTTTGGCTACAAGGCTGCTTTGGGTCGAGTCCAAAGGCCATTTTGCCCACTTTTAACATTCCCGAGGCTTGAGAAGTAAGATGTGCAAGGCAGTTCCTCTGGGATGGCAGCTGCGACTCCTTTTTTTTTTTTTAAAGATTTTTTTTTGGAAATTGGGGGAGGGGAACAGCATTGGGGAATCGGGGAAGGGGAACAGACAAGTTGCTGTCCTTTTGTTCCTCAGTCTAGTTGTGGAGGACATCGCCTCACTGGCCCATGTTAGTATTATCATTCCGCTCTTCCCGGCTGAGGCAGTCGCTCGCCGGCCATTGGATGAAGGTGCACGCCAGCTGCCGGCCAGCCCCACTGCAGTCTACACCGTCGCCAGCGACTCACAGCAGCCCAGCTCCAGGTAGAGCCATTGTTCACCATCTTACCTGTAGAGGGCACAGCGTCATTGGCCCTCACGTGGGATCCAAACCAGGGCCCTGCTGCTCAGAGCTGGCGTCCTAAGCCAACTCTTAACCAACGTGCCACTCGGCCGGCCCACTGACTCCATTTTGAAGTGGCTCCATTTTTATTATTTTTTACATGAGAAACAGCAATGATGAACAACAGTCTACTGTTAAGAGTGCCATGATAGGGCCAGCCGAGTGGCTCAGTTGGTTAAGAGCTCGCTCAAGAGTGCAAGCACTGAGCAACAGGGTTGCCGGTTCGATTCCTGGCCCGAGCTGAGCTGAGCTGTCGCTGAGCTGCCAACAGGTGGCAGGATGGCTCAGCTAAAAAAAAAAAAGTGTCGTGGTAGATAAGAAACCACTGGAAATCATGATCTTGATTCAGTCTTTAAAACATACATGCTGCACTTCGGTGCCCAGAGGTAAGGGTTCATCTGTACCACATTCCACAAAACACCCAGCGTTCACCAGCCATGCCACCTAATTGCACAGCTCTGTGCTTTCCACCCCTTCTTCATCCCCCTGGTTCCTTAAAAACCCAGCTTGGCAGTGGGGGAGGGGAGGGAAGGTATCGAAAGGAAATACCCTACATCTAACATCTGCAGCACTTAACTCTGGTGGGATTTCAGATGATTTCTATTTGTTTTTTTTTAATTCTACTATACTTTCCAAACATTTCTAGAGTAAATCCTAGCATCATAAAAATTGATATGTAATATCAATACATTAAAATAGTCTTCAAAATAGTTTAAAAACAGAAGTCACCTCTTTCAGGAAGCCTCCAGGATGATCACTCATGACCCTCTACTACCTCTGAACTTCATACCATTTCAATCATTGCACATACCTCCCTATTTTGAAAGTAATAATTCTTTCCTGATCTGTCGCACTCATCACATTGAGAGCTCCTAAGAATGGGGACTTTGCCTTGTTTGTCTGTACTCCAGTGCTTGGCACAGTAAATATTTACATCAGCTGAAAGCTCGTGCTCTAAGGGGGGAGGTGGGAAAAGGGAAGAATCACCCCAAATCCTTCCTTTGTGTGTGCAGAAAAGTCCAGCGTTGGCAAGAATGTGGAGCTACCAGAGTATCTGTTCACCGCTGGTGGGCTGTCGATTGGTACAACCACTTTGGAAAACGGGCAGCATCTACCAGAGCTGACACCACACACATGCTCTCCAACCCATTTATCTCCAAGGGAAAGGAGCATGTATTCACCAAAAGACATGTACAAGTACGTTTATATCAGCCCTGTTCATGGTGGACTCGCGATGTCCATCTTCAGCAGGATGGATGAACACGTTGTGTGGGTTCACAAGATGGAAATTTATGATGAGAATGAATGATCAACGGCTCCACACAGCAGCTTGGATGAATCTTGCAAGGGTGAGGTTGTGTGAAGGAAGCGGACCCAAAAATACATATAGGGCGATTCCAATGATACAAAGTATAAAAACTGGCCAAGGGTGTTAGAAGATAAGATAAAGTCTACACTCGCAGGGGGGGGGGAGGGTGTGGAGACTAAAGGGGGCACAGGGAACTTGTGAGGGGCTGGTAAAGTTCTGTGGATTGATCTGGGTGCTGGTTAATTGCGGGGGCGCGGGGCTCAGTCGGAAAACCCAAAAAGTTGTCAGACACTTTCCTGTCTTCAATAAAATACAAACACTACTTTCTGGGGGATTATATAAACAATCTATGAAGCACACAGACAACATGAAAAAGGCCTGTGTACCACGCTTCATGATTTCTCACTAATAACCTATGAAGTTGAAAGAGATCTCCTTTGTAGATGAGAAAACCAAGGTGTTGAAAGGAGATGTGACTTGCCCAAAATTAGAAGCAAGAAAGTGGCAGAGCAGAACTCTGACTATAGGGCTGCTGCTTCCAGAATTAGCAAGGAGGTTACCACCAGTGACCTGCCCAAGGGTGGTCTCCTGATTTCCCAGCTGTAGAATGAAGATTCCAAAGTTTAACAGGTGTATAGATTCATGTAACCTCCACAACATCAGGATACAGACGGTTCTACCACTCCAAAACAGTCTCTTGTGCTGTCTCTTTGTAGTCACAGAAGCCCCCATCCTTAAACCCAGCTACCTCAGCTCTGTTCTCTATTACTATAGTTCGATTGGTATTGTGTTTACATATTTGTGTTTACCTATTTGCAATGTTCGGTCTTCTAATCATGACCACAGTATATCTCTCCACGCATTTAGTCCTTTGTAGTCTTCAGCATACAGATCCTGTGTTTTGTTAGATTTATATGGCTGTATTTCACTTTGGGGGGCACTATTATCATATCATTATTTTAAATTGTTCATTGCTAGTATATAGAAATACAACTGATTTTTATGTTTTGACCTTGTATCCTATGACCTTGCTAAACTCACTTATTAGTTCCAAGAGTTTTGTGTTTCTGTATGTGGATTCCTTACCATCTTCTATGTAGACAATCATGTCATTGACAAATAGGGACAGTTTTAGTTCTTCCTAATCAATATGCCTTTTATTTCTTTTTCTTTTGCACTGGCTAGGACTTACAGCACCATGTTGAATTGGAGAGGCAAGAGTGGACATCCTTGTCTTGTTCCTGATCTTAGAGTAAAACCATTTAGTCTTTCGGCATTTGGGATGGTATTTTGAGGTGTGAGGTAGAGTAGATTTGATGGGGAAAATAAGAAATGTGGTTTTGGTTTGAGCTCTGAGCAACAGCGGTTTGATGCCTGGCCCGAGCTGAGCAGCTGCTGAGCTGCCAACAGGTGGTAGGATGGCTCAGCTTAAAAAAAAAAAGAAGAAGAAATGTGGTTTTGCACATATTGAGTTTGAGATGTCTTTTAGAAATGGAGAGGTCAAGTGGACAGTTGGATATACGCATCTGGCATTTGTGAGAGAGGTCATGGCTAGCAGTATACACTTGGGAACCCTGGGCATATAGGTAGCATTTAAAGTCTTGATGAAACTTGACGAGATCCTCTAGAAAGAGGGAATGGGGACGTAGACAACTATATGATAAAAGCCCTCAGAAAACCAGGAATTGAAAAGAATTTCTTTAACTTAATGAAGACTTTGTACCAAAATCATACAGAAACCATCATACTTACTGGAGAAACTTTTGGCATATTCCCCTTAACACTGGCTTATAAGAATTTGGGGCAACTTCTCTGTCCATAACTAGGAGAATGAATTAATAAAGGGTGGTGGTGGCAGTATCTATGTGGCAGTGGTATTAAAACCAGAAGTCAAAACAGTAGCATGGGGGAGGGAGGTTGTCACTTTGTGAGGGGTGAAAAGTATTGCACTGTTTTGTACACCTGAAACTAATAAAAAAAAATTAAACAAACAAACAAAAAACAGTAGCATGGATAGAGCTTAAACACAAGATTGAGTGAAGAACGCAAAGAGTAAAATGCAGTTCCCTGTATGTAAATGTAAGCCACACCTACATACAGAACACAGCATAATTTACACGGACACATATAAATTCAAGGACATATTTAACACATTAGCATGAGGACCTTTGGGGAGTGGTGGGATTGGCCATGGGGAGCAGGGCTGAAGGGGAAAACAAATAAATAAAACAAGAACTGAGATCATGATGTTACACCATGCACTGAGAAATATGACTCTTTGCACCTAGGGTCCAAAACAAATAAGTAATAAGGAAAAATAAAAGTGAAGGGTGCCCCAGGGGATTTAAAGGACTCATCCAGCTCCACATGATTATGCTTATTTGTTTATCTCTATTCTCTATTGGACGGATGCTTTGTGAGAGTAAAGACCATCTTATCCATCTTTGAATCTCTAACCCCAGTGCACACGGAAGCAGCTCTATAAATACTGGCTTAATGAAAGACCCCATGGTAATGGCTGGAACATTCTGGATTCTGGCCCCAAGGATGTGGCATTGAGATGGGCTTGTCCTGGAGGCTGACAGGTACCTTCTCTCATTGCCTCTACTTGGAAAAGGAGAGGGGGTGGGGATCCGGAAACGCTTCAGAAGCCATAGTTTTCCTTCTCAGCCCCCACCCCCCACTCAAAGGCTCCAAGTCTGTTCTCTGGCAGCCCTGGGTGATGGGCTCCGTGGGGCCCAGTCTGGGGCTGCAGGGGCCCCAGCTGCCCACTACCCTCTGCCAATGCTCTACCAGCTAAGAATGGAACATCTGGGTGTGTGCCAACCCCATCGCCCCCACCTCCCAGCCGGATCATCTCTGCCAGCCTCCCAGCTACGTGCCCTGATTATTCATGACAAGTGTGCAGAAGCCCTGGCTGGCTCGAGCCCCAGGAGAAGGAGCAGCGACCGGCAGGTCAGAGGAGGGAGCTGAGAGGCTGGGCCTTGGCTCTGAGACCTGAGTCAGCCTCCTGGAGCAGAGGGCACTGGAGCCCAGGGAGCCTGGCAACAAGTCAACCCTGGGTGGGGTCTCAAAAGGTCCAGGACAAACGACAGAATAATAGAAGTAATAAAATCACTCCCATTTCTTGGGTACTCTTGTACCAGCCCTGTGCTGTGTACAGCTGTGAGCTCACTTAATCCTCACAAATGTTGTTAGCCCCGTCTTACAGTTTAGTAACTGAGCAAAGGCTCTCAGCTTGTCCATGGCCAAGTGCAATTCAATCCCAGGCTGGCTCAGCCTCTCTGGGCCTCAGTTTCCCCACCACAGAGCAGGAGAGAGGCTGGTGCCCACCCTTTCGCTATCCCACAAGAGCAAACAGAAACCAAAGGAGTTTAGGGCGGGAGAGTTGGCAGAGGAGGGATTCAGGCCAGGGTGAGCTCTCCTACCTGAGCGGCCTGGCCAGGCGGCAGGTGAAGAAACACAGCAGGCCCAAAACCAGGGCCAGGAAGAGGAGGCTGAGCACTGCTGTGAGGACCATGTCCAGGGTGGGAGACAGGAGGGCCATCTTGGGGCGAAGAGGGCTATTAGGAACAGCCTCCACACCCTGTACACGCCCAGTCACACTAGTCTTGCACACTCACTCCAAAGCCCTGGGTCAGTCAGTGGCCAGTGACATGGCTTTGTCCCCAGGTTAATCTTTGGGGGATTAGCTCAATAAGCGCCCCTCCCCCAGCCCAGTCCTTCCCCACCTGATGTTTGTTTACTCACCTTTGTTTATTCATTCTACATTCGCAAACATTTACTGAGTGCCTGGTGTGTACCTGGTTCTGTTCCAGGTACTAAGGATTCAGAGGGAACAGGACAGACACAGTCTCTATGCTCCTGGAAGTTCCTGACCGGCCAAAGTGGAAAAAGCGCCTACTATGTACCAGCACTGTGCTGGCACCTCGTGGGATAAAAGAACAGCAGGAAAGGAGCCCTTGGCCTGGGCCACAGTCAGTTTTTCCGCAGCAGCAGCAGCGGCTGCTCCACCCCCATTTACAAGCCCAGCAGTCTGAGCCTGCACTGACCCAGCCAGACGGGCGAACCCATGTCCAAGAATACGAGGAACTGTCCTCACTGGACATCAGCTGTGTGCCAAGCCCCATATAAGCTAGGTACTAGTGTCCCCATTCACAGCAGAAGCTCAGAGGTACGATGGTGGCACAGGAGTTTGAACCTAGCTCCCCCGGCCTCCACAGCTGTAACCCCAGCTCCATCCTGCATCACCTGGGAACTGGGATGGCACCAGCCCTGCAGAGGAGCTAGGAGGCTTCGGTCAAGTCTCCACCTGGTGTTGGCCCAAAGCCAGTGGGTCACCCGAGAGTCAGAAACAGCCTGGAGGTAGCTCAGCTGCCACCTGCCTGGAGCGGCCCTTTCTGCTCCCCCTTTTCCATTCTCTTTTGGGTTCCGACAACATTTCATGAAGTCAGGATGGTGATTATGATTCCCATCTTACAGACTCAGAAACTGAGGCTCAGCAAGGTAAAAAGCCACTTGATGAACACAGAACCTGGAAGCAACGCCAGCTGTGTGCCCGGGAGGCCTGGCCTTTCCCGATCATACGTCCGTCCTGCCTCCTGGGATACCTCAGGTCCCATGGTACAAAGTACCCAAGATCGGAGGAGATGCTTTTCCCCTCTTGGTGCCAAGGGAGATCCCCAGAAAGGCCACATGGGCCTTTGAAACCAGGAAAACCAGCCACATTACTCTAGTACCTTTTTCTTTCTCAGTAGTCTCTTCACTTGAATTGCATCAGATCCTCACAACATCCTAGTGACACAAGGCAGGGTAGAGCTGATGAGCCCCATTGGCATATGGGGAAATTAGGGCTTATCAGTGAAGTCATTCAGTCAGCTGCCACACAGCCAGCAAGCCTGGTCCAAGCCCCAGCTCCAGCACTTCCCAGCTGGGTGATGCTGGGTCGGTCCCTGCACCTCTTATCCATCCAGCATCCATATCCCATTCAGGAGAGCACCCGTGGTGTGCTATGGCCCAGCTGACCTTCTTTTAATCCTCATTAACCACTTGAGAGCTAGATACAGTTGTCCCTCTTCCCAGGTGAGGGAATAGAGGCCTAGGAGGCTGTGATGGAGGTGACCCAGGGTCACACAGATAGAAGGAAGGTGGTGAGCCAAGCCCTGCACAGGGATCTACCCAGGGGTCACCCCTGCTCCAGGCTCTCTCCATCACAGGGATGCTCTCCGCCCCACCCAGCCCCCGAGCTTGGACATCCTCTAAAGCTCCACCCCCACCCAGCCTAATAAATTGATATGAGACCCAAAGGAGTGTCACGTTGTGCTTCCCAGCCATACCTGGCTGGGTTAGAGGGGCAGTTATTTGTCATTAGGGAAACCCCAGTCTAGAGGTCACAATCCTAGGATGTCTGGGTTGGGGAGGGTCCTTTGAGCAACTTTCCCCAAATGTACCAGGCCACCGAAATCGCCTGGGGTAATTGTGGACATAGTCCTATTCCCAAGTGGTTACCTGGGGAGCGGTATAGACTGGGAAGAGCATGAGGGAACTTTCTGGGGTGATAAAAGTGTTCTTTACAATGACTTGGGAGGTAGGTAAAAAGTATAGATACTATTGGGTTGTCAGAAAAGTCATGACGTATTTTTTTTATGTTTTTCGCTGCAAAAATGCATCGTGACTTTTCCAACAACCCAATACATGTAAAATTCATCCAGGGGCCAATAACCCCACCCCAGCTATTTCTTTAGGTGTCGTGAAGATCTGCTAAGAATTAAGGGAGCACAGGGGTAGAGAGAATTTAGTTTAATGGAGCGACTGTATTCCAATTTAAAAAAAGAAATTGAAGAGATATAACAACCCCCCAAATAAATTCCTGTTCCCCTCCCCCCAGGTCTATTCAGTCTACATCTCCCAGGCAGAGACTGGCGAGTCACACTGTGAGCAGATTCACTTAGCAAAGTTTGCCTTAGAGATCATCCCATTGCCCAGATGGGAAGACTAAGGCCCCAAGAAAAGAAAAGACTTACCCTGGGTCTCCCAGCTCCTACTCCCCTCAGATACACACAGGGAACAGTGAGAATCGGCCCAGAGCCAGCTGGGAACCAGTCCTCTGGGCTTCCGGCTGGGCCTTGTTGGCTGTTCCAAGGAGCTGAGGCTGCAGAGAAGTGTGGAGTGCTCCCTGTGCTCTCCGTAGGTGAGGGGAATGGGATTGGGTTTGGGGGACTCCTGCAAGACCAAATGGGCTGCAGCAGCTGCCCAGAGAGGGAGCACTACTAAAGACCAGCCCAAGAATGTTTCAGCTACAGGGTCAGAGACAGGGGACATAGAATCCCTTTCTCAGCCCAGCCCAGTGTCCCTGGCAAGCCTTAATAGCCGGGACTTTATTCATTTACTGTCGGAAGTTATTTAATGCTACCATGAAGCAGCCTCTGGGTGCAGGGCTCAGGAAGGAATGTGTGGTGGTCAGCGTGGGCTGCGGGTCAGACCCAAGGAGGGACTTCCCCAGGGGCCAGTGGGCCAGCGCTGGTGATAGAGCACAGCTCAGACCTCTAGCCACTGACAGCACCCCATCCTGGCAGAAAACAGACATGGCGGTGTCCAAGGAGTCCTGGTGTCAGCCTGCTTGCTGCCAAGCCATTGCGTCTTTAGGGCTCTGATGAGAAGCCAGCTGTCCCGAGCACCTTCAGCCTCAATACCTCTACACACTGCGTTCCCTGGTGTGGAATGTTCCCTGCTGTTCACTCGATGAAGTCCACCCACCATCCTTCCACCTCGACCTCAGCTCTGCTGGACTGCCCTGCACCCCACCCCAACCCAGGCAGCAGTTACAGCTCCTCCCCAAGCTCTCAGAACCCCCCACCCCAGGCAGGCGCTCAAGACCTTGTTGCCTTTATCGGTTTTAGTGTTAACCCTTCACCATAGCATGAGCTCCTAGAGAGCAGGGATCTTAATCTGCTGATGACGGCAGCCCCTTGGCTGGGCAGAGCCTGGCGCACGGCCGGTTGGGTGGGGAATGGCGATAGGTGGGTGGAAGGGTGGCAGGGTCGATGGTGAGTGGCTGCAGAGGCAGCTCAGCAGCAGTAAAAGCGAGCTCTGGAGCCAGGCCTCCAGGTTCCAATCCTGCCTCTGCCCACATCGAGGTGAGCAGCTTGGGGCCAGTGACCCACATCTCTGTGCCTCAGGCTTCTCACCTGCAAAGCGAGAGACTAATAGAAGCCATAGGGCGTTGTAAGGATTATATGAGTTAATACATGGAAAGACTTAACATAGAGCCCAGGACACGGTCAGTGTTCAGTGAATGTCAGCCAGCAGCTATGGTTACGGGGCAGGGGAGGATGGACTGATAAGCAAATGGGGCAGATAAGGGGCTGCAGCTGCCCGCTCATCAGGCAGCCATTCGACCCTGGACTCCCCAGCAGACCTGCTCACCTGGAAGGTCCCACAAGGTTTTTCAAGCTCTAAGACTCTAGAAACCAAAAACTCACCTGCCTACTCTGCGCCTCCACTTGGTGGGGGGCATTTAATTAAGGGGTAGAGGCCCCAGTTCTTACAGTCAAGGAGGTCTGTCTCCTGAGAGGACCAGATCTGTCTGTCTGTCTGTCTATGTCACACACACACACACACTTGCGTGGGACGAAACAACCCACCAAGCAGTCTGACGTTTTTTTTCCTCTTGAAGGAGAGAGAGAGGAACATCCAGGATCCGCCGGGAAGGTTCCATGGAGAGGGTGGGAGGAGAGCCAGACTGGAAGGGTTGAGGTGAAGAGAGAGAAAGGCCGCTCCTGACGGGAGGACCGGAATGTGCAAAGGCCAGAAGGCAGGAATGCAGGATTTCGAGGTCAGGCAGAAAGGCAGGAGCTAACAGTTGGTGACAGGGAATAGAGAGGCAGCCTGGACTGACCATGCAGGGCTTTGCTCCCTGAGCTCAGCCTGGTCAAGAGCAGACCCTTTGCATGCACGCTCCGCCTCACTTACACACCTCATCGCCAGTCCGTTTCACAGGTGAGGATGTTGAAGCTCAGGTGGCCTGCCACTCGCCCGAGGCCACACAGCAGAGCTGGCATGGGAAGCCCTAAGAGGCTGGGTTCTGGAGCCAAAGATTTTCTGGGGCTTCCTGGGGTGCCTGGACAGTCTTGATGCCACAAACTGGCTTTGAAGACAGAGGACTAAAGCCAGTCAAGACTCAACTGGTGGGAGGAGAGCTGGCAACAGGGAGGTGGAGGAGGGAGATGGCACCAGAGACACCACGCCTGAGGCCTTCCGTGGCTGGAGCGCCCAGGCAGAGGAGGGTTAGGGATGTTTGTTCTTGGGGCACACAGGCTTCCACCATCCCACGGAGAGGACATGTTCTGTCCCAGGCTGCGTCACTCTGCATCAAGCCTGGAAGCTAGGTGAGGTGGGGGGCGGGGCCTGCATTGTGCTTCTCTGAGGAGTTGGCCACCCTCCCCCCACACCACCCTGTACTCTGGTAGGTCACTCAGCACCCCTGCAGCAGGACCCCGTCTGGTACCAGGAGATGTGACTTCCCCATTTTTGCTCTCACAATCCACAATAAGGAAGGCACAGAGAGGGTACATGACCTCCCCAGGGTCACATCAGTGGCAGGGATAGATCTCCCCAGTAACCAGGATTTGGGGAGCTTTTACTAGAAGCACAAGGCTGTCTGTGAGGCATAGTCTGGATGCTAGTGTCTTGAAATTCTAGACATTAATAATTTGGGTCAATTGAAGAGAATATTTCAAACAGAGACTGTTCTAGAAAAATCCTTATTTCTACACTTTGTCATTGTATTTTTAATAATAGCAAAACTTTTCATACCCCTTGCTATGTGCCAGGCATTGTTCTAAACATTTTACCTATATTAACTCATTTAATTCCCACAACAACCTATGAAGTAGGCACTATTATCCCCATTTTACAAAAACAGAAGCACAGAGAGGTTAAGTAGCTTGCCCAAGGTCACACAGCCAGTAAGTAAATGAGCCAGAATTCACCATTACTTGTGGATGTTTCTGTCTCCCAGAGCCAAGTATAAACTCCTCAAGCAGCAGGCAAGCCTGGAAATGAACCACATTTGTTCCCTCTGCAATGTGTACATTATGTATTTGTAGATGAATGGATTATATTATTTGACTCATACTTGCTATACACTTTTCTCCAATGTCATTTCACTCCAATGTGAATCACAGCCCCCTGAGGGAGAGCTTCCCCTTTTCCCTACTTTATAGAAGAGAGGTGAGGTGAACTGCCAAGGCTGCACAGTGTGCGAGGGGCCAAGAGTCCCATCTAAGAAAGACGGACTTCAAACCCACGATCTGTGCCCCACGCCTGTGGCCTGCCCTGCAGCAGAAGCACCTGCAACTTTAAGTGGGGAGACGGGAGGACCTTAGGCTCAAGCCCTGGCTCCACCCCTGGCCAGACCAGTGACCCTGGGCACAACCCCTCCTCCCCTACAATCCCCTACTTCAGCTGTTCCTCACACAGGACACTGGACCACCATGCCTCTCCCCACTCTTGGCCCCCGATGCCTCCCATGCCCTGGCAACCCTCCCCTAGGAGAAGAGCCTCTGTTCCACAGATAGCCCCACATAGGCGTTGCATGAGGAGGCTGAGGCAGCTCTGGATTGTGGGGAAATGGGCCATGAACTTGTAACCTGCTGGGTGGTTGGCCAGCACAAGTGGTATAAGCAGGGGGCTTGCAAACGCTCTGCTCACGTCAGAACTGGAGTGCACTGATGTTCCCAGAGATAGCGTTCATTGCGGCTGGGTCCACAGATAAAGGCGTTCCTCACATTCCCAGAGAACCTTCCAGCCGGCAGAGGCTCCTGGGCCATTACTGTATTTGATGTTCTCAGTGACCCTGAAAGTGACCCCCAACCCCCAGACAAGAAACCAAGGGCACATAGCTTGGCAGAGCCCCCATGGCTTACTGGCTTCTTCACCTTGGGCACATCACTTCGCCTTTCCGGGCCTCAGTTTCCTTACATACCCAACGGGGATAATCACAGCGAGGGCCTATGTCACTGTGCTAGTGTAAGAATGAGAATTCAACAATAAACAATGAGATAAAGGCCCAGGGTTTGGCACGTATTAAACACTCAATACATGTTCGTTAATAGTGATCATGAGTGTGCCAAGCACTGTTCTAAATGTTTTACATGCCTAAATTAGTCACATCCTCACAATAACGCTCTGGGGTAGGTGCTATCATTACTCCCACTTTACAGTTAAGTAACTTGGCCAAGGAGACATGGCTGTAAACAGGACACCCTGAAGGGGGATGAGGAGAAACTCTTAATGAAGCACCTACTATGTGCTGGGAGCTTTTTGTCCAGCCTTCCAAGAACATCAGCCTCGGGCCAGAAGACAAACCTGAAGCTCAGAAAGGGGGAGGGAGGTGCAGGGTTGCACAGCAACAGCGTGGGAGGCCTGGCATCTAGGCCACACCTGTCTGGCTCTACATCCAGTGTGCTTATTACCTGAATCCCAGTCACACACCAACTTGCGTCAAGGATGGCAGAACTGATGCCTCGGCCACTTCAGGTACAAGGATCCCTGGGTCAACGTGTCGGGTCATCTCACTCCACCTGTGTGTGTGTGTGTGTGTGTGTGTGTGTGTGTGTGTGTGTGTGTGTGTGTGTACGCGCGCGCTAGAGTCCCGGGAGTGAGCACTGCTGACATGAGCCAATTAATTCTCCTTATTGTTTGCCTTGGAATTTGTTACTTGGAACAAAGAGTCTGACCTCAGGACTCCAATTCAGCTAGTTTTTCTCAGCCCCTTACATTGTAAGCAAACACAGCCAGCTGTCACTACCAAAGAACAAATCTTGCAACCAAGTTAAAGTCAGGTCAATCAGTTCCAAGTGCATGGTAAAATAAGAGTCCATCTGAATACCAGTTAGGTTTTCTTCTTGGAATCTTGTAAAACTGTGGGAGGTCCTTGGGTGGGATTTGCCTAACAGCCCTACTCTGTGTGGGACTCAGACCCTCCCCTTCCATCAGGTCAGTTGAGTGTAACAACTATTTGACCACTAGGTTCTAATTGCCTACTGTGTGCCTGACCCTGCACTGGGGGCTGTAGGTACAAGCTCTGCCTTCTAGGTCCTTCAGTCTAGAGGTGATTGGTCCTGATACACATTTTTACTGGGTTTTACACAAAAGCCCTATGAGGTTGTTGTGCACGGATAATACTTCTGCACCTATTTCAGAAGAGAAAACAGAGCTCAGAGAGGTGAAGTGACTTGCCCAAGGTCCCTATGCTAAAGAGGGGAAGGCCAGGCCATGCCCATGGATTAATCTGGTTTCAAATCCAGTGCTTTTTCTCCTAGCACTTGGGGGGGGGGCGGGCTCTGGTCATTTCTCTGAGATGGTTTCTTCCACTTAGGAGCAGTCAGAATGGCTTATAAAGCTCAAGAAAAGAGGAAAGCCAAGTATCATGGGCCTCCTGTTTGCCAATAGGTCTTTGTTCCTTGAGAAACCCCAGTTTTCAGACCCATCCAACTTTACTCTCCTATAGGGCTCACCTTCTCTGCAGGCTGTGGGATCAGGCACTACTCTGAAATCCAGGCCACAATGCTTTCATGGGCAGCCCTTGGCACCCCAAATGAGCTGTTCTGGCCTCTCCCGTGCCTCTGCCCTCCATCTCTAAGATCCAGCTGACTGACACTGACTCAACATCCCCCACACACTAGGGCCTTCCCTATATGTTATTCAAGCAACATTTGGTCAACCGCTGTTTATTGAGCACCTAGTATACACCAGGGGCTGTTCTTGGTGCTGAGCAAAATAGCCCAGTTCCTGCTGGTGGGGAGAGCAGACAACAAGAAGTAAAATCAATAGGCTGTCAGGTAGGGTACGTGTAATGGAGGGAAAGAAGGCGGGGAGTGGCATGGAAAGGAGAGACAGTTTATAGAGATTTAAACAGACAGGTCAGAGAAGCTCTCACCAAATATCATCCCTGTAGCCTTGCAATAATCCCACGCAGCTGGGAATGTGACTCCCAAATTGCAGACAAGGAAGCTAAAGTTTCAGGATTACATCTCAAGTCTATGCATGCCAATCTAACCAGCTGTGGAACTGGCACAGGACTGCCCAGCTCCCACTTGCCCTCTCCCCTAACTGTAACAAATGGTACTAGGAGCCCTTTGGCAGACGAGGAAACTGAGGCTCTGACAGGCGCTGCCACATGCCCAGACCCGCAGGAGGACATGGTGGGGCCAGGGTTCAGCCCCAGTGCCGCCTGCTGGAACTGCCTCTTGGCAAAGCCCACATCAATCTCCAGCTTCAGCTCGGAGCTTGTTGAAACTCGATCCTCCTCTTTGCTGAATCCACGTCCTCCAAAAGTCCTCCTCCCTTTCCCAGAGTCCCTTTGGCTCTCAATCCTAGGTCATGTGAGCCCCTATTTGTCCAACCCACCCTTGTTCTGCCTCTTCAATTAACTTCTGGCCCATCACTAAACCCACATTTGCATGAAACCTACAAAAGACATCTTGTGAATGGCCAAGGGCAGACAGACCGCTGGAGTATGCGTGGAAGGGGGTGAGATAACTTCTCGCTGAGCTTTCCCATCTGAATTTGTTCAGTAATCCCCAAACCCCAGTCTAATCTTTCTGAACACTGCAGTGCAGTGGAAAGACCCTGGCCATGGAGGAGATGGTCATGGGTTAGGTCCTGGCCATGCAGCTTTGAAAGCGACCTTATGCCTAGGGCTGTAGGTTCCTTATTTGTAAAACAAGACTAGTCATCCTTACCTTGCAAGGTCGTTATAAAAATAAGAGGTGAAGGAAAGTGTATCCATTAAGAGATAAAATGTAATAGACGGTGTATTGAGAAAACACTTAGCAGACTTTGGCAGACAAATATCAAGAATTTGTTGAACTGAATGGGGAAATCTGGATAATGGTGAACAACCACCACTAGCAGAATAGCTGCATGCATTGAACTCCTACACTCTGAGGTAGGCACTCTTAGTATCAATCCCATTTACAGAAGAGGGGGAAAAAAGCACAGAGAGGTTGTCACTTGCCGACAGTCACACAGCAGGCAAGTGGCAGAGCTGGGATTATGAACTCAAATTGCCCACATCCAAAGTACAAGCTCTTAGGTTAGTAAATTGAGGCTTTGCGAGTTGAAATAGCCACTCACTGGAACACAGTGATTAAGTGCAGACCCAGGAGGGGACCATAGCCAGTCCCATTCCAGAACCTTTGTTCTTAACCTCCCCACCAGCTTGTCAGAGCTAACAGGGAATCTAGGAATAATCTAGCCCTACCCAACACTCTCATTTTTTTCCCCAGCAGGAGCGCCTGAGGTCCAGAGAGGTACTGTGACCTGCCCAAAGTCACAGAGCCAGTTAGTTGAAGACTCAGGACAAGCACCCTGGTTTCCTAACTCTACAGCCCCATGCCATCACTGAGTATCACATTGACCATGAGGGGCCATCAGGGAAGGAGTCTTGAGGATGCTCAAGAATTTTTCCAGAAGTGGAGGAAGGCAGTCTAAGCAGAGGGAACACCCCATGCCAAGGCCCGGAGACCAAGAAGGTCTCTTTTTAGAGAATAGTGAGCTGTAAGGTGTGTGCAAAGGTTGGGGCAGGGGCAGATGATGAGGCTGGTTTTTCATATTGAATATTTCCACTTGGTTCTTTTTTTATTTTTTTAACACTTTCTTATTATCTTATGTTGCTAATATCTTTCCTTATTTCTTTTGCATGTTTTCTAAAGCTTATTTAAAATCCTTGGTCCAGGGCCGGCCGAGTGGCTCAGTTGGTTAAGAGCTTGCTCAAGAGTTTGAGCTCTGAGCAACAGCGGTTTGATGCCTGGCTCGAACTGAGCTGCTGCTAAGCTGCTAATAGGTAGCAGGATGGCTCAGCTTAAAAAAAAAAAAATCCTTGGTCCATCTGTTCCAATATCACTGACTCTAGAGGTATCTTGAATCAGTTTGCTATTTTTCTTGTGAAGCCATTGTGCTCTGGCAGGAGATGCCGTGCAGGTGTGGTGTGTGTGTGTTGGGTGGGATGGGGTGCACACAACTCTGCCCTAAAACTAACAGTGAGATGAAGGTATATGGCTCCTGGACCCTCTTCCTCAAATCAACCCCCAGAACAAAATATCATCGATCCTAGGAAATTATGGAGAAAACAGAATCTCCTGGGGAAATAGGTGGTTTTAAATTGGTATGTGTAGGGTGGGAGGGGTGCTGCAGCCAGGAGCAGGGGCAGGGCACTGTCTTTAGGGTGGTGGAGAATATTGTAGGAAAGAATATCAGGGTTGATTTCTGCTCTTGCTGCCTCTTTGCATCATAACTTCCCCAGCAAGCCCCCACCCACGCGTACGCACGACACACATGCCCACTGGCCTGGAACAACCGAGGCTAGAGCTCTCACTTGGACATCAGCAACCCAGACAGATGGCACAAGTGTGTGCTGGAATAAATTCAGGGCAGTATAGCAGGCAACATGGAATTGCACGAATCAAGAGGAAACCAAGGACCAGCCGAGTGGCTCAGTTGGTTAAGAGTTCGAGCTCTGTGCAACAGGGTCGCCGGTTCAATTCCCACATGGGCCAGTGAGCTGCGCCCAAGCTGAGCTGCCGCTGAGCTGCCAACAGGTGGCAGGATAGCTCAGCTGATGAGAGCACATGCTCCTAACAACAAGGTTGCCGATTTGACTCCCGTATGGGATGGTGGGCTACGCCCACCTGCAACTAAGATTGAACATGGAAACTTGAGCTGAGCAGCTGTGAGCTGCCGACAGGCAGCTGGATGGCGACTGGACTTGGAGCTGAGCTAGCTGCGCCCTCCACAACTAAGACTGAAGGACAACAACTTGGCTGTTCCCCTTTTCCCAATTCCCCAACACCGTTCTCCTTCCCCAATTCCCCAATAAAATCTAAAAAAAAAATAAAAAGAGGGAACTGAAGGGCCTCCATAGTCACTCTGCGACCCCTTCCCTTCCAGATCTCCAGGCTGCTGGATTCTGACCTGGCAGACAGCCCCCTCCCCTGGAGGCTTCTTTCTGAGGTGCTGGAAGTGAGGCCCAATGCTGTGGGGTTACTTTGGGGGTGGAAGGGTGGCGATGCTAAACCCAGTGAGGAGCTGTGTGTTTCTGGTGCCTACGGGTCTCCACTCTGGGACTGTCATCCACTTGGACTCATTGGTGATGACAGACACTAGGGTCAGGCTTCGATTCTTAACCCCATACACAGCATCAGACAGACAGAATAGCTGAAGTCCCCCAAGAAATGAGCTCTTGGGTTAAATAAGCTTTAGAAACACTCGAAAGAAATAAGGAAAGATATTAGCGATACAAAACAGTACAAGAAAATAGTAAAGGACTCAAGTGGAACTATTATATATATAGTGCGGTGGTGGGGGCGGCAGGCAGGATTAAGAGACAGATAACATGAAAGAAATGGTAAAACGTCAGTTAAAAGTTAAAACATAAACCGCAATCTTACTCCATTAATTTGAAATGGATTAGAAACCTAATTATGAAACCAGAGTTATACAGCTTCTAGAAGAAAACATAAGAGGATATTTTCATGACTTTGGGGTAGGCTAGGAGTCCGAGCTTCATAAAAGAAAACATGGATAAACGGGACTTCATCAAAATTTAAATTTTCTGCTCATCAAAAGATACCATTAAGAAATTAAATAGAGGGCTGGCCGAGTGGCACGATGGTTAAGAACTGGCTTGGGACGCCAGAGGGCCCCGGTTTGGATCCCACATATGAGG
>NW_017731890.1:1031729-1034216 GCF_001890085.2 Hipposideros armiger
GAGAGAAAGACACAATTAATTATTATGGAGATGAGAAATACAGTAAGAACATGCTATAAGCAACCTTATGCCAATAAATTTGAAAAAGTAGATTAAATGCACACATTCCTAAAAATATAACTTACCAAAACTGTCTCAAGAAGAAATAGACCTGAATAAAAAAAAATTTTAAACAGTAGTTAAAAATCTTCCCACAAAAACAATAGGCTGAGTGATGATATAGGTGAGTTGTACCACACTTCAGGAAACACATTGTCTCAATTTTACCTACATTTTTCCAGAGAACAGTAAGAGAAAATATTACCATCTAATTCCATAAGGCCATTATAATTGCAATACCAAAGCAGAAAAGTACAATATAAAAAGAGAAAATTAGAGGCATCTTTTATTCATGAAAATTGATATAATAATTCCAAACAAGGTATTATCAGACCATGACCAAATATATGCACAATGAACAAGTTAGGTTTATCCTAAGAATACAAGGATGGTTTAACATTAGAAAATCTATATATGTAATTACCAAATTAACAGATTAAAAGTGAAAAACCATATAATCATTTCAAGATACTTCTTGAAAGCATTTAGCACAATTCAACACAAGTTATTACTTAAAAAAAACTCTCAATAAGTTATAAATAGAAGAGACCTCCCTTAACCCAAATAAGCAATTTATTAAAAACCTGAAACATATGTATTCTAAGTGGGAAAACTTTAGAACATTCTCTCTACAACAAAAAACAAGGCAAAGAGGGCCAACCCAGTGGCTCAGTTAGTTAAGAGCCTGCTTAAGAGTGCGAGCTCTGAGCAACAGGGTCGCCGGTTCAATTTCCACATGGGCCAGTGAGCTGTGCCCAAGGTGAGCTGCTGCTGAGCTACCAACAGGTGGCAGAATGGCTCACCTGGTGACAGCACGTCCTCCTAATAACAAGGCTGCCTGTTCGACTCCCATGGGATGGGATGGTGGGCTATGCCTGCCTGCAACTAAAGACTGAACTTGGCACCTTGAGCTGAGCTGCCGCCCGGGTGGCTCAGTGAATAGACCGTGCGCTCTTAACAACAAGGCTCCAGGTTTGACTCCCGCATGGGATGGTGGCTACCTGCAACTAAGATTGAATATAGCACCTTGAGCTGAGCGGCAGCTGCTGATGGGCAGCCAGATGGCGACTGGACTTAAAGCTGAGCTAGCTGCGCCCTTCACAACTAAGACTGAAGGACAACAACTTGGCTGTTCCCCTTTCCCAATTCCCCAACACTGTTCCCCACCCCCAACTCCCCAATAAAATATTAAAAACAAAAAAAACAAGACAAAGATACTTAATATTACTATTTTTATTTAAGATTGCACTGGCAGTCCTGGGCAGTGCAATAAGATAAGAAAAAGGTTAAAAGCATAAAGTTTAAAAAACACGAAAGAAAACTACCATTATTTGTAACTGATTGTCTACATAGAATCTACAAATTGAAAAGAGTTTAGCAAATTAGCTTGATAAGATCAAAATGAAAAAAAAAGCCTATTGCCTTTCTATACATCAACAACAAAGAGAACTACAAAACATAAGAAAAAAAATGGGTATCTAGATGAGGAAAACAATTGAATTGGATCCCTGGGACCTTACACCATACACAAAATCAACTGCACATGGACCAAGGTCTTAATGTGAAAAATAAAACTTTAAAACATTTAGTAGAAACTGTAGGTGAATAGCTTTCTGACCTTGGAGTAAGGCACACTATCTTTTAAACAATACTGCAAAACACTAACTATTAAATAAAACATTGTTAAATTAGACTATATTCAATTTTAGAATTTCCATTTCCACAACATGATTAGACTCAGAAATATAAAGAACTATTACAAATTAATATGAAAAGAACAAATAGAAAAACGGGCAAAAGTTGTTCCCAAAAGAGGATTCACACACATACTCATACACTTATTCAACCTTATTGGTAATCAGGGGAGTGCAAATCAAGTCTACAATGAGAAATCATTATACTTATTTAGTTGAAAAAAATTAATAAGTCCAACAATACTGTGTATTGTAGAAGATGCAGAATAGCAGGACTTTTTATATATTACTGGTGGGAGTGTAAACTGATAGAATCATTGTGGAAAACAGTTTGCTCTTGTCTTGTTGTTATCTACTGAACAAATTTTCATAGACCCTATGACCCCAAAATTCCACTCCTAGGAATATGTGAAGAGAAAAATCCCTAAACGCATGCATTAAGATGTATGTACACGGACATTCCACACTAGCAAAGACCTGAGAATAACCCAAATGCTATCAACAAGAAACTGAATTAGTGGGTGGCCGGTTAGCTCAGTTGGTTAGAGCACAGTGCTCATAACACCAAGGTTACCAGTTCGATCCCCACGCCCTCCACAACTAGGTTGAAACAACTACTTGACTTGGAGCTGATGGGTCCTGGAAAAACACACTGTTCCTCAATAAAAAAAAACTATTAAAAAAAAGAAGAAAT
>NW_017731890.1:1036881-1047747 GCF_001890085.2 Hipposideros armiger
CTGACAGGTGCTGAGAAACAAGCACCCAAGTGAGCTGACCAGAAAGGCCACTCCAGGCAGGAACTTCCTAGAGTAGGGGCAGCCCCTTTCGTCTCCCAGCAGGAGCCACTTCCTGGCAGTGAGGGGACAAAGCCCAAGGGTAGGGCTGCCTCTAGCACAGGAATCATCTGGGTCCTGGCCTGGCAAAGCTCACAGGACAGGCGGCTTCCCCATATTTTGCCCTCACTGATTGGATGAGGAGGTTGGCAGGCCTGCCTCGGAGCCCCAGCGAGAGGCCTTGTGTGGCTGAGCTCTCCCTGGCCAGGGGCCAGTTGAGAAACACTCAATTATTCAAATCATGTAGCTACAGAGGAAAGGATCCACTCCCATGAAAAGTGAGGCATGCAGGCCAACCCAGGCACTTGGGTGTTGAAGGAGGAAATATCAGAGCAAAGTTGTCACACAAGCCAGTGTGCTGAGATTTCCCACCCCAGGAAGACACTGGAAGCCTGTGACAGGAACCCTAACAGGGTCAGGCCCGAGGCCAGAGACCTGGACTGAGGTTTCTGAGCTAGCAGCAGCTTCAGCCAGGCAAATTGCTCTGGCCTCCCCCTGACCCTGGTCCTGGAGACACCAGGACTGCCTTGCTGTGCCCCCCACCCACCCCCCTGACCTCCATCTCTCCCTTACCCCAGGAATTGCACAGGGGACAGATAAACTCTGCACTCCTCAGCTCATGGTGCCAGGGAATGTCACGTCAATTCCTGCCTCACATCCCCTCCTTGAGTTGGGCTCTGGAAAACCCATCGGGTTCAAGGAAAGTGTACACATCTGGCCTTCAGAGACTTATCTAGTATTAAGTGATTATGTGTCCACACTCTGGAGTCAGGCTGCCCAGGTTCAAATTCCACCTTAACCACTTAGGAGCTGCATGACCTTGGGCAAGCCCCTTCCCTTTGGGCTTTTATTCACTTGTAAAAACAAGGATTCAGTACCGACCCTGTGGGAGGTTAAGAGGATCCAATGAAAAACAGTATAGAGGGCCGGCCGAGTGGCGCATTGGTTAAAAGCTGGCTTGGGACGCCAGAGGGCCCCGGTTTGGATCCCACATATGAGGGCCAGTGACACTGCCCTCTACAGCTAAGATGCTGAACAACAGCTCAACCTGGAGCTGGGCTGCCGTGAGTTGCCGGTAACAGCGTAGGCTGCAGCCCCTGCGGCAGTGGGTTGCCATGGGCTACCGTGTGTAGCCAGCAGCCAGCGAGAGCAGCCAGCAGCCGCAGTGAGCGGCCGTCCAGAAGCCGGTGACTGATCTGCCTCACCTGGGAAGAGCGCCAATGATGGTGCCAACTTGGGCCAGTGAAGCAACGTCCTCCACAACTAGACTGAAGAACAAAACGACAGCAACTTGTCTGTTCCCCTTCCCCCAATTCCCAGCGCTGTTCCCATCCCCCAATTCCCCAATAAAAATCTTTAAAAAAACCCCAACGGTATAGAAAACACTCATTTAGCAGGCCATACATAGGGATTCAGTAATGACAACTCTTACTATTACTATTAAACAAAGTAAGGTTGTTTGGAGGTAGGCCCTGATCTCCGGACCAGCCATCCCCAAGACAGACACATCCTCCCTCACCAGAGCCCAAACCAGCCTGCTTAGCAGATTGGGGGGCAGACAAGAAAGACTCCAGGCTCTGGATTCAAATCCCAGCTCTACCATGCCCACCAGCTGTGTGACCCCAGGCAAGTTACTTAACCACACTGAGCCCCACTTCTGCCTTCTATCTTCTACAGCTCACAGAAATACCTCCCTCCGAGCTGTCATGGACGTTCCCATCTGGAGGGACGCTAGTTCCTGTGGCTGTCAGCCATGGGCAGTGCCAGAGAACTAGAGACCTAGCACATGCCGGGGCTTCCCCAGGCAGGGACAAGGTGACAAATTAGTTCCCCTCCCTAGAAACCTCTGTCTGGGTCCAGCCTCAGGGTGCAATGTACAAGTTTACCAAATACGTACTAAGTGCAGACTATGCACCAGGAAGCATGATACGTATAGGTTTATTACTCTATGGACAGTCGTTACTATTATTATTATCAAAGAAATTAAGTTTTGGCACTGAGGGTGCATCTGTGAATAAAACAGACAAAAAGATTGGTCCCAGGTATGATGTTGGGGAAACTCATACCTGACTAAGGGCCTGAGCTGTCAATAGGGAAACTGGCTTGTCCAGCTGCCAATCGCTAACAAAGCAGTTAGGAGATGGTGTCATCAGTGGGGAGATGAAGACATCACTGGAGATGGTGTCATCAGTGGAGATCTGGGAAGGGCAGCTGGGCTCAGCTTGGGGAGGCTCAGCTGTCAAAGCCAGCAGGATAGAGCACCTTCACAGGTTTCCCCATGGTCACCGAATAGGCTGTGGAAACCGCTGCCAGGTGTGGCAGCCTTTCACTCCCTCAAGGACATTCAACACTTGCTGAATGCAGGTACTTGGTGAGGCACCTGAATCCCCGAATAATTCAGATAGGCTTCTTGTCCTTCAGGAACTCACACTCAGAGTCAGGCGCTTATGTGGATAATCAGGTTCCAAAGGGCTCAAGATTTCCGAGCAAGATCTACAAAAGCAGCCATGATGCCAACTAGCATCACAGGCAGGGAGAACCCTGCCAAGGAGGGGTCAGCAGGCGTAAAGGCAAAGATGAAAGAGGCTGGGGACACACTGGGGGAAGACCTTAGCCTGAGATCCCGACCTGCATTTGACGGCTGCTTTTGCCATCGATTTGATCAGAGTCTCAGCACCCCCTTTCACAAAATGATGATAATACTGTATTGGGCTGTTTTAAGAAGCCAGTGAGTCATGCACAAGAAAGGGCTTTAAAAACTGAAGAGTATGATAGAAGCCTGGCCACTGAGGTTGGGAGTATTCAAGAGACTGATTCAAACAGGAGCTAGGATCGGTCCATCCAGGATGGAGGCGCAAACCCAACCCCACCTCAGCTGCAATGCTCGCAAGTTTCCCTGGGCCATCTGCTCAGCAAGGCCCAGGGGACATGTAGGACACTGAATTCTCTGGTGCAGGGATCGCCATTTCCTCACTGTGTGATCTCAGGCCCAATTTTCTAACCTGTAAAAATGGAGAAGCCGTTTGCTGTGCTACTCCACACGTACGTGGCAGGCTCCGCGTGGAAGAGCATTTTCCACAGGCAAAGGAGTATCACGGTCACAAACGAAAAATGAGGATGGCGCGCTGAGGGAGAGCAAGGCCAGAGTCTGGCAGTCCCCACACTGAGCAGGGGATGGGAAGCAGGTTCGGGGGTGGACAGGCATGAATTCAAATCTCAGTGGCTCCACCGGTTCACCAGCTGGGGCAACTCAGGCAAGGGACTTCACCTCTCTTTCATTTTCCTCACCTGAAAAATGGGCTGTTATATGGATTGAAAGTACCAATGTATAGAAAAACGTTTAGCCGAGCGGCCTGGTGCATACTAAATATTCGGTATATGTTATTAACTCTTATTACTACTATTGGTACTATTACAGAGGGTGAGGGATCTGAAACCAGCCTCCTCCTTTTCAGTCTTCCTTTAAGCCTGGGTTGCGACCAGCCCGAGAAACCAGAGCCTCCCTTGAGGACTGAACATGGGCACAGCAGAGGTGAGATCTGGCACAGTCTAGCTCTGGGTTCCTCCTACTTCCCCAGACAAGGAAAAGAAGACTGCGAGCACGGTGACACTGACCTTGGTGCCACCCTGGGGCTAACCCTTCTCCACCCCTGCCCACACAATAATTAAATCTAATTTGGTTCTGCTTCCATCTGTGTGCCAACTCTAAGTAGTTGATAATGGTTGCCTGGAGGACTGCATTTAGAAGGAATTTGAGGTTGAGAAGGGAAAAAAAAAAGCAGTGGTTGATTAGTGATGTCTGACATGAGTATAGGACAGGGGAGTGGCAGCATGCATGCCAAGTATTTGCCATCCATGAACTAGAAAAGTCCTAAGGCCTTGCCAAAAGGGGGAAAGGGACTTGCCCAAGGTCACACAGCTTGAAATGGCAGGCTGAGATGCAAACCCTGGCCCCTCTGGGTTTCTGAGGATGCTTCCTGCTAGGACTAGCCTCTTTTTGTCTTGACTAGAAGAGGCAGTATCTAGAGCAAGACCCATTGTCTGGGAGAATAGATTCTGCTGCCTCTATGGGCCTATGCTTGGTCCCCTCCCTCTGAGACCTCCCACCACACATCACTTTGCAAACCCCAGAGACAGCTCCACTGAAAACAAATGTCTACAGCAAGGTCTCCTGAGGGCTTGTATCCAAACATAAAAATTCGAATCCAGATGCTAATCTGGGCAAGAGAGCATGAGACCTGGATTTGGGTCTCGTCTCCCCTTTCCAGCTGTGTGACCTTAAGTTACTCAGCTTCCCTGAGTAACTAAGTTACTCAGTTCCCTCTTCTGTAAAATGGAGAGGATAACAAGTTAAATACCAAAAGGTCATTCAAAGTGATTAGCTCAGTTCCTGACACAGAGTAAGCCCTTAAATGTTAATTATAAGGATTAGGTCAAGAGGGAAAATTAAAACACAGCATTTTCACACAAAATACTCAGGTGATTCATGCAAGGGCTTGAACGTGGTGTTGAGAAGAACCCTGTTTATCTTTGCTATCTTGATAGACTAACTGAAGCTGACATATGAATGACTATATTTGATGACTGCAAAATAAAGAAAGAACTGATTCTTCTAGGACGCTGGATTGTGTCATTCATGTCACAGAGAAGGGAGCAGGCTTGAGTGCGTGAATTGGCACTGGTAGGGGACAAATGGGTATATTTCCCACTTCCCAGCTGGGTGACTTTGGGACCGTTTCCTCATCTATAACAATGGAGATAACAGCAATTGCCACAGAGAGCTGCTGTAAAACTAAGCAATTCCAGGTGAGGCACCGAACACCATACCTGCCATGGCAATGCTAGCAGTGGTGTGTGTAGGTAGGAGGGGGAATCTGAGAAAACAGAGCAGCTATAGAAGCAGCTAAGGAGTGAGGGAGGGAATGGGGGCTCAGAATCAGCTGAGACACTTTTCTACCCAGAATGGTGGCAGATGAATAAGTTATTCACTCTTCTATTTTAAGAGGCCGGCAAGTCAAAGTGGGGACAGGTGGAGGGAAAAAGACACAAATGATATTGAGAAAGGCCAAGCCTGATACCGTCCAGTGACAGCCAACAAAGAGGCCTGGGGGATGACAGGGCAGAGACCTGAGAACCTCAACCTGAGATCTAAGAGGGTACCCACCCTGTTGTTTTGTAGACAAAGTGAAAGGTAGATCAGACAAGGCAAGAGCCTGTCTTAACCAAACGTCACATGGTAGATCCCCTTAAAGGTTGGATTGATGGTTTTTCAAATAAAAGCCACCTAAACACTTTTTCAAAGCACATGCAATGCTTGCTGAGCTTTTTCTGGCTGCTTGCAGACCTGGCCAGGTGAAGTTGACCCACCTGAATCGTGAACTGAGATCTGGGAGGAGGAAGACACTTCTCCGCATCATGCTGGGGTCAGAGCCTCACTACAGAGCTGCCCAGGTCTATTCCCAGAAATAATCCCCCAGCCTTCCCTCCCCTCGCCTCCCTTCCCCGGATCAATACAGGGGAACAGAGGCACCTAGGGGGAGGGATTTGAACCTAAGGTATCTGCCCTCTGAGCCTCAGTCTCCTTAACTGCAAAATGGCAGGGGGTGAAGTAGGTGAGGATGAAAGATAACGCTGAAGGCGCCTGGTGCCCGTCGGGTGCTCACAAAATGCTACCTCCCACTGGCCCATTTCTGAACTCCTCTGCCAGCACCAGGACCAGGGGACCTGTGGTCCTATCAGGAGCACTTTGTGAAGACCTAGAATCTCCCGTCTAGGCAGCTGCCTCCCGAGCCCCCACATATAACCATGAGGGTTCATGGCCTCCCACGGTGCCCTCTAGCTTGGTCATGGCGATTCAGAGATCTGTGCTACAGCTGTGGTGCCTGCTGTCCTCACCAGGCCTTGGCTCCTGGCAAACGGGATGCAACAGAGAGTTGTGGATTTAGAGGGCAAGGTGGTGTTTCTTGTCTGTGAAGTGGGTGAACACCAATGCATAGGGCTTTGGGGAGCATTGGGTGAGCTGGCAGATGTCAAGGGAGTATCTTCCCTGAGGAGGCTGCATAATCTCTAGACTGAAGCACCCAGGGCTGCCTGTCCCCAAGGGGGTAGGCCCCAGACCCAGTTCTCTGAGCCTCAACAGGCTGACGTCACCCCAAAACCTCTAGAGCCCATAGGCTCTCCCTGGGAACCACCAAAGCAGGAAGAAAGCTCCCTCCACCTTGCTGACATGTTTCAGAGACACTGCCAAGCCACAGAAGAGAGACCGATGCCCATGTGTCCCGCCCTGAGCCTCCTGAGGGCTGACCCACGCCCCCTGCAGTCATTCGGATGAGATTTGAGCCCCTCTTCCATGGCCTCCCAGCACCTAGCCCAGAAATTGCAAACTCAGAAGGTAGGCAGGTCATGTCAATGAGTCAAGTGGGCTGGGAGTGAGGGGATAGGGAGTGGTGGGGACTGTGGTAAAGTGGATGGAGCAGCCTACTATGCAGCTCCAGCCTTGGTGGCCAGGCTGGGATATGGCCCACTGTGGCCACACCTTCTGATCTTTCAAGAGAAGTAAAATAAAATTCCCTAGTTTAACAACACCAACAACGAAATCAAAGTTTTAAAATCACTGCAGGAGTCAATAATCCGTCACGCCTGCCCCCTGCTGCTGTAAGAAGGCAGTTTGTCACTGACCTGCCATAACCTGGGCCATAAATAATTGATTGAATTAAGATCCATTCCAAATCTTAAAGAAGTCTCACCCCCCGACTCCTGCTCCTTGGGCATCTTGACTTACAGATGAGGAAGCTGAGGCTCAGAAAGGGGAAGTGACTTGCCCAAGGACACACCAGTAGTGTCTCAAAAGGTGAAGGACTTCAACTCTGCTCTCCTGAGTTGAAGATTGTTTTCCACCAACCCACACTACCAACCCCTTGAACGATTCTTTCTTCTCAAAATATATACTAAGGATGTACCATGGAAAGGATATACACCCAATTTAAGACAGAGGTTACTTTTGGGAAGGTCCAACTCTGCCCTAAGCAGCTGGGTGACCCTGGGCAAGCCTCCTCCCCTCTCAGAGCCTCAGTATCCCGAATTTGCAAGGCAGCCAGTTGACAGAGCCAGCCTCTAAATGCCTTCCAGTTCTGAAATTCTAGGCATCTACGAGGTCTCCTCTCTGGCCAGTCCTTTGTGGCCTCAGATGAACACAAAATAGTAATAATAATAATAATGGGGAGGGTGAGTCCACACTAGCCAGGAAGGAACACTACAATTTTTAGTGAAACCTGACTCCTGGTTACTGGAATTCAGAAGGAGCGATGGTAATACTGGGGCAGTTTAACCACCATCCTGCAGTTAAACAAAAACACATCTGGTTTAACTTCGCTTTCCTCATCTCCTCCCGCCACCCCCTACCCTCATCTCAAATTTTACCCCTCAATTTGAGAAGTCAAATTAAATGCAAACAATTGATTTCATGCCACAGTGAGGTTGAGAGTTTTCAGCATGGAAAACTTTTAAGCATGAAATTTTTCTGGGAGCAATTATGAAATGTTGGGGGGTGGAAAAATATGTAGACGATTCTTGAATGTTCTTTAGACACTGAGCATCATATTAAAGTTGCTGAGGGCCTACTAGAAACCTAACACTCAGAGAGGTGAAGTGGCTTGCCTCAGGTGACACAGCTAGGAATGGAACCCAAGATGCTGACCCCAAAGCCAGCATTTTCCCTGCTGTCTCTAGGTCTTTGTAACCCAAACAGAGCCTTCCCCCTGGTCCTTACGGGTCACCTGGTAGTGATGAAGGAAAATGCTGATGAAACCAGGACTATTACTAACTTCCCAATACCAATCACCAACACTGGTTCAGCCCAGGGTTGAAAAACTGCTTATGATCTTGCTGGCTGCAAAATACACATGGCAACACTGCAAAGTACATATTATTAACCCATACCACAGATGATTTCCTCATCTGAGGCTCAGAACGGGGAAATGACTCGTCCAGGGTCACACAGCAGCGCTGGGAATGAGCCTCCAATCTACTGCCCCCAGCTGCCCTCTAAAAGTGAGGACATCTCTAGAAGGAAAAAATTTAAAAAAATAAAAATACCACACAGCCTAACTCCAGTCTGTGCTAGGGAGCTGAGTCAGCACTCCTGCGGTCACGCAGAGATTGCTGAGCACTGGTTCCCAGCCCCGCTTGCTCAATCTCCCTGCAATGTTCTCTTCGAGCTCTGGGGTTTGTATTAATAATTCCAGTTTCTATTTCAAGGTGAGAACTCCAGGTTATGCCCTTGGATCCTACCCCTGGATTAAGAAGCCTCATCCCCAGAGATGGGTACCACATGGGGATCGCTAGATTTAGAATTCTAGCCACTCAGGCTCCATCCAGCCCTAGCTCCCAGGTAGCGTGTGTGTTCTTGGACAAGTTGCTTCTCCTCTCCAAGATCTATTTCTTCACGTGTAAAGTTAGGACGATATCTAGCTTGCAGACGATGTCAGGTGTGTAAGCCACAGGACAGGCCAAGGCTTGAGTTTGGGTTCGCCCCATATCCAAGCTGGGACACATAGAGGCACAAGAATAGGCAGACAGCAGAGGCACTGAGGTAAAAAGAGTCCCAGGCCTGTTCCCAGCTTGGAGCTGTAGGCTCCTGGCCACAGCCATGTCTAGGACGGTAGGCATCTGAGTGTAGGCAAAGGGGACACCCGGCCTACATAACCCATCAGGGAATGAGAAGAGTCTAGACAAAGCTGGGTGACAGCTCTCCAGGGTTTAGGGGCAGTGACATAACCCTACACCTAGTCTCAGCGCTGCATTTTCTGCTGAGATTAGAGCTGATGATAGCCACTATTTTCTTAGGCATATGTCTAAATGCTTTGCATGCATTAATCTAGACCTCACCATGGACAGGTACCATTTACTGATCTCCTCAGCCTAAAAGCATGGCAGAGAACCAGCTCATCCCAGGTTAGACGGCGAGATTGCCATCTCTGTTAGTGAGGACCCAGCGTTGGCCGATCCATGTTACACGTGTTATTGCATTTTAATCTCCTTCCTTGTAAATTGCTTGATTCCGATTCTAAAATGTAAATTTCAAAGTTTATTATGCAAATAACTGAACACTGGCTCCGCAAAGAGGGCTTTTTGTCTGCTAAATTTACTGCTGTATTCCCAGCACCAAGAACAGGGACACTGCTGGCGCTGTGAAATGAAGATAGCATTTTGCTTCTGGCCTCAGTTCAGTTTTATTCCTCACAACGCAAGCCTTATGGGAGAGGCATACTCCCCATTTTCCATGTGGGGCCACAGACACAGACACCCAAGCCTGTCTCACTCCAGGAGCTGGGAAACTGGGACGCCGTGTCCAGGGGCCTCTTCTGCTTAGGGAATTTAGAAGCTTGGAGTTCAGGAAGAAAAACAGAGGCAGAAGGGCCAGGCCAGCGGCAGGGCGCTCAGTGGAGTGGGCAGGGTGGGGACAACACAGGTGGAAAGGACTAAAGGTTTGAAGAGGGCAAGTCTGGAGGGTAGGGGGAGGCAGGACTGAGCCCTGGAAGGGCAAGAAGGAGGAACCGAGCCTCAGCACCTCATCTCTTGGGCAGATGGGTGGAAGTACAAGGCTAAGGTGGTAGGGTTTAGAGTCTGGGTTCGAATCCTGGTCCCTATTTTGCTTAACTTCTTAACTACTTGCTTAACTTTCCCCATTTGTAAACAATATGAAGTGTTGGAGAGGGTCTGGCACACAATTGGCACTCAATAAACAGGTGCTGTCATCTCACTGGGGTAGGAGATAACCCCTGCCTCCCTGAGAAGCCCCTCTCTTCTCAAGACCCAGAACCCCCTTCCCCGGCCTGGGAATCGCCCTGTCTTTGGATCTCCAGGGTTTCCCTCCTCCCCCCAGCTCCATTATGTGCTGAAAAAGGATCAGAAAGCGACAACATTGGGGAATGATGGTGCTTCCCTCAGCTTTCCACCCCACCTTTGTTGACCACACATTTTATCCTTTCTTATCAAGACTGGGCACAGGAAGCAACCCTGGGCAACCCTGCACACGCCCAGAGGTGGGCTGCATGCTCCCTGGGCTTCGAGGGCTCCAGAGCTTTGCCCCATGGTTGCTGTACCCACCCCTACTCCCAAACAGACACCGACAGGCCAGTTGTCCCCTTTCTCCTTCCCCATTGGTTCCAAAACCCGAGAGCTTCCCTCCCTCCACTGCTCCCAGCTCTGGCCCAAACTACGTTAGACCTCCACAGAGACAGACCTGCCTCCTTCCCTGGCGGCTGTAGTGATATCTAGAGGTTACTAGGTGGGAGGCTTGGGAGGGCGCCAAGCAGGGGGCCGGGGTTGGCATCATAGGGGCTGTTAAGTTATCAGGCACGGCGAGGGGGAAGGGGGGAGGGAGGTGCTTGGACCGAGGGTGGGGGACCCAAGCAGCTGTTCTGGAAGCAGGAGACCCCAGGACTGCGTCGGCAGTCCCTCAGCTCGCCGGCTCCGCTGGAGCCACGTCCAACCTCCAGCCGGGAGCCTCGGATGCGCGCGAGCACCAGAGCGGGACAAGTGGCTGGAGATCCGGAATGGGCTACTATGCACAGTGTAGGGGCGCGGAGGTCCCTGCCCTGACATTTATACTCAGCCTCGCCGCCATCCCCGGGCAAGTGGGGGATGTGGGAGGGACTGAGGATCAACCACTTTCCTAGGGGTCCCGAGGAGCTGGGGGCGGCGTCGAGTCCTTACCTGCACAGAGTTCGCGGGTGAGGGTCTGTCCTGGCACAAGTGGGGTCGGTATAC
>NW_017731890.1:1048112-1065725 GCF_001890085.2 Hipposideros armiger
TTCGGTCGCTCCTGGAGCTCTCCAGCCCCCTCCATCTCCGGGCTTCCCCGGTGCAGCCCGCCACCTCTCTCGTCGCGAGCGCGGGCTCTGATTCCGGTCTCTGCGTGTGTTGCCTTTATCTCTGGCTCCAACTTCGTTCTGTGTCTGTGTCTTTCTGGCGCCCTCTGACCCGTTTGCTCCCCTCTGTGTATCTGTCTCCGTGTCTGTCTACATGTCTTTGTTTTTTGGATTTCTGTCTCTGTCCGTCTCTGTCCACCTCTGTCTCTGACTCTCTTTCTTGGCCTCTCTCCTTCCCACTCCAGACCAGACCGCTAGCTTCTTCCTCCCTTCCCTGCCCCTGCACTGTCTCCCTGGCTAGGGCTGGAGGAAGCCAAGGGAGACCTAGGAGTGGGGGCTTCGGGAGGGGCGCCTCCCCTGGACAGGGGCTATTCCCTCTTTTCCCCTTAGAAGGGAAGGGGTGTCCCAGCCAGAGCCTCAGGACATGACTCCTGGGTGACCTAGGGAGGGAACTCACACTTCCCAAGCAGTGGAGTCAGCCCAAGTTCAAGATTCCACCCTGGTGTCCTTGGGCAAGACACTTGACCCTTGTGAACTTGCCTGCCCCTTAACAGGCAGACATCTCCCCTGGCTTCCCTCACCACGTGGTAAGAAAGTCATATGAGACAGTGATTGAAAAGTGCACAGGAAACTAAAATTCTAGATAAATGGGGGAGGGAGGAAGAACAGGAGGGGACTGAGGCCAGAACAGAGAGGTGAAGGTGTCAGTGCCAGCAGAACCAATACCAGCCCAGAATTCTTTTATCTACTCCCAGCTAGCTCAGGGCCAGGCATCTCGCATCCATTATCTCCCAACAACTCCATTTTACAGAGGAGAAAACAGAGGCCCAGAGAAAGCACACAGGTGACTTTTCAGTATGATTGGAACCAGAACTGAGGACTGGCATCAGAAACCAAGAATGCCTTTGTATTTATTTTTCTTCCTTTGTGTATTTTTAGCAAGTGATACTATTTCTTTATTTACAGGAGTGATCTAAAGTTTCCTTTTGGGCATAAGTTTATATTTTTAAAAAGCAAATCAAAACATGGAATAAATATTTATGTGTTTAATGGGTTAGGTTATTATGGCAAAAATCATGGAGGTGATAAATGAATGAAGTTTAGGAAATCCAAAACTTTTGCATCTGAAACTGTGGGTGAAAGCACCCAGAACGGAGCCCCAAACCTGGGAGGGGCTCTATAATTGCTCTCAAGCTCCAAGAAAGGGTTTAGAGACACCAGGAGGCTTGAGATGATGTCATCATCAGTGAGCCAGGGGCAAATCCCCAGGCATGGAAAGCCTGCCTGTCTCAGCCTGGGCAGAGCCCCAGAAGCTGAGCCAGCAGGGAGTCAGTGGGACCCCATCCCACCAATCATGGGCCCCCAATACATCTCCCTGATTTCTAATCTCCCAAAAGCTATGAGAGATGGGCACTTCAGGTTGTGCCACATGGCCAGCATTGAGCCCCCTGTGTCTGGGTGAGCTTCCTCTAGGTATCCCCCCACCCCTACCTTGGAAGTCCAGAAATTGGCTATCAGCAAGAGGACCTGCTGCCTGGTCAGCCCTGCCACCTTCCTCCCTCACTCCTGGGCTCTGCCTTTAAGGAGAATTCAACTAAGGCACCCAGCAGCCATTGTCACCCCTGCTCCCAGGGTGCCAGCCACACCTCCTGGTGATGCCAACACAACAGGAAGGAAGCCTGAGACAGAAACTAAGATCCCCACCTTTCAGCTCTGCCGTAGCTTCCGGGGTGAGCTGAGCAAGTCGCTTTTCCTGTCTAGGCTCAGATTCCCTCTGGCAGGTTGGTTAGACTGGACAATCTCTAAATCCAGCTTAGATTCCAGGATTCAAGGACCACTCAGCTGGTAGAAAGCAGTTCATTACAGTAGATTTCTCTGTGTCTATACTTACTGTACATACCTTGTCTCCGGGGCTTCATCTCCTTATTTAAAAAAATAAGCAAATTGGACTGCTTGACTCCATGCTTCCTTTGCTCTAAGAGCTGATGATCTCATTTTATTCTCATAACAGCTTTGTAAGGTGGACAGTGCAGGCATCCCCACTGGAGATGAGGAAACCGAAGGCCAGAGACATTAATTACCTAAAGGCCAGGGTCAGAGCTGAGCTTTTTCTACTCATTCATTTATTCCATGTTTATTCGGTGTCCCCTGCCTTGAACAAGACCTGAGATTCATCAGGCATTAGAAGCTAAGTTAGAGGTGAGAAGGCCAGGAGCCCTGGAGTTTTAATTCTAACTTCCACTGACCCTTGGGGGCTCTCCTGCAGTGAGAAATGCTGAAATGGCAAAAGCACAGGAGTGTCAGGCCCTCAGTGGTGAGGGATGGAGGAGAAAGGACCAAGAAAGAACAAAATTCCAAGTCCTGCAGACAGGGGGCAGCACGGAGTCAGCTCTGACCCGCAGGGAAGGCTGGGGAATATAGCCTGAAATCTAGGTGGATACTTAAAGAGAAAGAATCTGGAACCCCTTTGCCTGTTTTGACCCCTGGACTGGAAGGATTATTATCTCAAGCCCAGGCTGAACCAAAGGTTCAGCTGTTTGACTCCTAGAGCCACTTTCAGCCCCACCTTCATCTCAGTTAAACAACGGAAAGGACTAAGAAAACTGAGGCAGTATCTTTAAACCAACAATGACACTGCCCAACATTATTATTATTTTTTAAAGGTTTTATTGGGGAATTGGGGGAGGGGAACAGTGCTGGGGAATTGGGTAAAGGGGAACAGACAAGTTGCTGTCCTCTTGTTCTTCAGTCTAGTTGTGGAGGACGTTGCTTCACTGGCCCATGTTGGTATTATCAGTGCACTCTTCCCGGCTGAGGCAGTCGGTCGCCGGCCATTGGACGGCAGCTCACGGCAGCTCTTGGAAGCTCATACCAGCTGCCAGCCACTCATGGTAGCTTACAGCAGCCCACTGCAGCGCCACTGCAGCCTACATCTGGCCGGCAGCCCAGGTCCAGGTCGAGCTGTTGTTCACCATCTTAGTTGTAGAGGGCGCAGCGTCACTGGCCCTCATGTGGGATCTGAACCAGGGCCCTGCTGCTCAGAGCTGGTGTCCCAAGCCAACTCTTAACCAATGAGCCACTCAGCCAGACCACTGCCCAACATTATTGAACACTGACTTGGTGTGAGGCTCTGGTCTAAGTGCTTTGTACGTATTGACCCATCTAATTCTCGCACAACAGCCCTACAAAGGAGAGACTTTCATTTCCACTCTACAGATGAGGTAGCTGAGGCATATATGAGTTGTGATTTGCTTAAGTGCCCACCAGCCTGGTGCAAAGCTCTTTTCAGATGAGGATGCATTCGCTCCTCTCTGCAACATCTAAACAGCATCATTAATGGCATCCTCACTCTTCAAATGAGGACTCTCCAAGCTCAGAGAGGCTTAACAACTTTACTCATTCAACAGCATTTATTGGATGCCTGCTCTGTGCCAGGAACTGTTCTAGGAACTGGGGACACAAGTAAAAAAACAAAGAGTTCTGTCCTCATGGAGCTGACATACTAGTTAGGGCAGACAGATAACAAACAATAAACATTATAAATACGTAAATTATATAGTAAGTTAGAAGGGAATGGATAAAGAGCTACAGCAGATATAAGGGGGAACAGGAGTGCCAAGGGGGAGGAGCAGTTGTGACATTAAATCGGGTATTCAGGTGAGAAGATGAGATTGGAGTGAAAATTGAGAGTGAGGGAGAGCCTGCCTGAGACCACCCAGAGAGCCAGGGAAGAACCCAGGTTGCTGTGTCTAATGCCTGGGCTTTTGAGCAGTGCACACATGCCCTCCCAGGAGCAGCTCTAACCCTAAGCCTCATCGCAGCCCTGGCTTCAGCCCCAGTCCTAGGTTCACCCCTCTAATCCTGTCCCAGCCCCTGTCCTAATGCCATCTGGAGCCTTGCCTCTGCTGCAGCCCTCATCTTCTTTATATTAGTCCTCTCTCTTAGATAGACTGACCTAATGAGCCCCTTTTATACCTATAGCTCCATCCTCAGTTGCAGGCTCTGCCCAGCAGTCAGCCCTATGCTCAGTACCCTAAGAGCTGGCCAGTCCCTGACCCAGAGGGTGTCCTCCAGCGCCAGCTGCCATTAAAGTAAGCCCTTCTGACAAAGGCCTAGCAAGCCCGCCCTGTGAGAAAACCCTATTGTCCAGGGAACAATGTCCCCATTTTGTCCTTTATTTCTAAAGGGACTTGTGAGCAGGCTCCAAGCTCAGAGAGGGAGCATGTTAATTCTTATTCTCAGCCCTGGAGAAGGCTGCAAACTAAGTGGGAGGGTCAAGGCCATCTGCTGAGGGCTGGATTCCAGAGGCCAGAGCAGATTCAGGCAGGCCCGGTCTTAGCAGCCCGGTGGCATTTCCAGAATGGAGGCAGGAAAGAAGCCATCCCTACTAAGTAGGAAAAGAACTTAGCTGTACCCAGGATGTTACAGAGAAGATCCAACCCCCCCTCACCACCACCATTCCCCCTCATCCAACACACACACACACACACACACACACACACACACACACACACACACACACAGGGCTTTCATTATTTCTGATAAAGTCTCTCTGAGGATTCAGCCACCTTCCTGCCTGTGCATCAGCCTGTCCATCCATCTCCCTGTCTTTGATGGATACATCTGAGATGGGCCTTGGAGATGCTCCCCCCTCAGGGCTGCACCACTTTAGCACCCCACTCTCTATTGGATACAAATTTAGGGACCTGAGGATGCTTTAGGGCTTGGGCCATGGTAGGTTGATATTGGCCAGATTAGGGATTACTTTAGCAGCATTCTTAAAGGCTTAGTAGGTGTCTAATCTTGCTTCCAGTCAAATACATGGAGACCTTGCCACGTATTTGTGTTCAGAACAACTGGCCTTGGGCCCCCTGCCCTTGGTTTAATGGATGGCCTTGCCTTTGGCACATCAAAGCCATGGTAGGGGTGAAAAGATATTGCTAATTGGCCTCTTGTCCACATCCTGCATCTCAGCGGAAACATAAGAGTAGAGTTGGATCTCCTTGTCAGACAAAAAATGCTTAATGAGATGTGCTGGGGAGGGACCTGAGGGGTCTTCCGTTTTATATACTGCTTAGTCACCCACCTCATACCTCTACTTACACTAAATATAACTTGGCATACAGAAGTCAGCTTTTTGGCTGGACTCCTGGACTCACCATCAACTTGGATTGCAGGCCTCAGGTGTGAAGGGTCTCCCTCAGCAAAGCCCCAGTTCTTCTCTTTCAAAGAAGTCCATTTCAAAGGAATCATGACTCCTTCTTGTAGGAATTTACTAATGACTAAAAGAAATGGCCAACTATTCCACAATTTTGAAAATGTCCCACCGGTTTCCTAAAAAGCAGCCTTGCAGGCACCCGGTTTGAATTCCAAGATTCAACAGACTATGTCATAACCAACTCCTCCACCAGTGGCTATTTCAGAATTGCCACCTTCCCAGCCAGGAGCCCGAGGTCCACCCATGTTCCACTCTCCTCCTCAGCCTCAGCAGTTCTGCATTGTAGGGTCTACTCCATGCAACATCGCACTTCTGGTCCCAGGTTCTTTATCAGTTAGCATCTTGTAAGTAACAGAAAATCCAACTCTGCAAAGTGTTTTTAAAAATAATGGAAATTTAAATGAGATGGAAAAATCTACCTTCAGGAGAGGCTTTCCCCAGTGGCTCAGTGATGTAATCAGGACCTGGTTTTTCTATCTTTCCATTTCTCAGCTCCTTTTCCCCCCTCTTGGCCCAGGCAGAGGTTCCTAAGTGACATATGGAAATCTATTTCCTCAAATAAACACAAGTATTAGACTTGAATGTTATGGACTAAACCTCCATCAGGGACTCCCTAATCCAGCCACCGCAATGATTGACTTAAGCCAATCCAGGCCCACCAATGGAGACCAGATGAAATCCAACCCACCCAGTCTGCTCTGGAGGAAGAGGGAAGTGGGTGCTATGGAATCAACTCACAAATATCCCCTTCCCAGTGGCTTTAGGATTTGGGCAAGTACCCACACTCTTGCATTTCCCAGCTTCATGCTGGCCAAAGCACTTTGAGATAAATTATAACAAAAATATTTCTATATGTGTAAAGTACAATATGTTTTTAAATATATAAATCATCGGTGTTCATGCTAGAAAGTTTAAATGCATAAATACAAAGTAGATTAAAATTCCTTGGAATCTCATCACACAGAGATAGCCCATTGAACACCCTTGGTATTTATCTTTCCAGATTACAAAACCCAACAAAAACACTAAAAGAATGGGATTGTAGGATACATATTGAGGGCCCCTGCTTTTCTCAATATATAAACATTTTCCCCAATCATGTCCAGGGTTTTAAGCCCTCTGGATGCATTATCTCATTTTCTCCTCTGGGTAGGTGTTATTACGATCCCCATTCTACAGATAATGAAACGGAGGCTTGGAGATCAACTCAAGAGCAGGCAACCAGCACGCGGCCCCCAGCCCAGGTCCTAACCATGGTGCCTCACAGTCTCTGTGTGGGGGCGGGATGATGTACTGCTGCTCATTCATGATGTGCCCAGCAAGCGCTTCTGGAAGGTGAGAGTGGCGCCTCCAGCACAGTCCAGTCCCCTTTGCAGCCTCCTCCTAGGTGGTTCCAGAGGTCTCTGCACCCTCAAGAGGAAGGAAGATCCGTAGGTTTAATATTTACCACCCCAAAGTGCAGTGTCATGGAAACCCAGGGACTCGGGACTCTCCCTCTACCTCTGGGTGCTCAGGGCAGGGTGGGCAGAGGGCAAACACTCTACCTCAACAGCCAGCTTCTCTAGTTTTCTGTGAGGATGCAGAGCTTGAGTGAGCATGTGACGGGTGAGTTCAGAAGGCCTGAGCCCCCACCTCGCAGCAGTCTCACCCAAAAAAGCTATAGTAAGGGACAGTGGCCCAGACTCTGAAGTCAGACTGCCTAGGTTCAAATCTGGTTCCTCTAGCTGTGTGACCTTGAGCAAGTGAGCCTATCTATGCCTTGATTTCTTCAGCTGTGAAATGAGAATAATAAGACCTAACACATGGAGTTGTTGAGAGGTTTAAATAATACGCATAAACCCCTTGGAAGGGTATATGACACAGAACAAGCATTCAATAAATATCAGCTATTGCTATTATTATTTTATTATATATTTGGATTAATAAATTTCTAGTTGCAGGTAATAGAAAATACTCCTGCTGGACTAACAGGAAAAAGGAATTTATTAAAAGGAGGTTCGTCCATGACAGCCCCGGGCAGGGAGGCAGTCAGGCTCCAGAGAGACTGGAAGCAGAGATTTGATCATTCACTAATCCAGACCATTTTCTGTCTCTAAGTTTCTACTCTCTGATCCTGCTTTATTTTCCTCTCCCTGCAGACCCACTTTCTCCTTCTCCCAGTCTTTGCAGCAGGACCTGGCCTCCCCAAGAGCTGCCTAGCAAGTGCATCAGGGCATTGCAGTTCCAGTGCCCAGGAGAGACAATTGGATTGGCCCAGCTGGGTTACATGTCCACTCCTTGACCAATCAACTATGGATGGGGGCGGGGTCATGCAGTGCCAACATGGCAGCTCTTAAGAAGAGATTGGCCTGTGTAGACCGGAAGCCCAGATAAAGAGATTCTGTCATTCCATTTCCCATTGTTGCAAACCACTTTCACTCCTTGATTCTCAATCTGAGAGGACTCACTCTCATCTTTACCACACTTACTTGGAGGGCCTACTGCAGGTGTACCCAACACTCTGGGTAGCCATCACAGGATACCCTTTCACACCCACCTTGACACAGATGATTGGATCAGGTTCAGCCAACCCCTAGACTTGTCTCCTGACTCCACAATCAGAATCAGCAAACTCCACAAACTCTGAGGGAAGGGCAGTTGTTGACCAAGAGAGATTAAAGTTCAAATTCTCCTGGGTACTGGGGGCCATGTGGAGCCATGTGGAATCTGAGGAAATTGAGCATGCCAGCTGAGAGACAGGCGAAGAGAACGTTGCTCAGAGAAACTGAGGTGAGAGTGACCTGCAGCCTAAGACACTGAGCAAGTAACTACAGTCTCCAACTTTCCAATTCCCACTTCCAGCACCAGACGACCCTGGCCCGTTCCTGCTCCCGGGGAGATCCTGGAATTTCTAGTTACAGCCTCACAATCCCTCCCCATTCAAGTTTTTGTTTTGTGTTGCAAAAATACCCTACCCAGGAAAATTTACTTTCTTATTTCTCTCTAAAATGAGCCACAAATAATCCAACTTTCTCATTTCTTTAGGAAGAGAAGAAGGCGCCACCAACCCACCCTCTTATTTTTCCTACTCAAAGCCCATGGACATGTGCACATGTGTGTGCCTAGAGCAATCACCAGAATCACATCCATTTAAGGACACTTTCAAAGCTGGCTGGCACCACAATACCTTCCTTGTCCCAATATCATCTGATTTCCCTCAGGAGGGAGGGGACAGAAAGTAACTTGTTCAAAATGTCTTGTTGAAACAATCACTATGGCCACCAACCCCATAGTGTGGGCACTGCATCCCTGAGGGCAGTAGGGGGGCGGTGTCCCCAGAGTTGGGAGGGGGTCTTCTCCGGGCCTCAGAACTGGGCTGGTTGTGGCATGTCAAAGCGGGGATGAAGTATGACTTTCAGGAAAATATTTGCTCCAAAGCACCTGTCCTGGTGCTTCTGCACTTAGATACAGAAGCTGTTCAAAGACCAAGCAACCATTCAATGAGGAGGAGGAGGGTCCGAATCTGCCATGCATGCCACCTGCCGAGCTCTCTTTCCCACACCATCTCCCCACCACACCAAAGGTCAACCAAGATCTGGCTCCACCCTCTTCTCTCCTCCAACAAATCTTCAACAAATTAAATTAAATTAATTAAATTACATATGCACTAGTTCCCCACCCCCCCCCCCCATTTGCAGGAACCACTGGTAACACTGAAATATCATCTCGGCCCCCATCCTGCTCTGACGGACTAGAAATGAGGTGTCTCATAGCTACTGTGTGTTATGATAATGAATGGTAGACTATTTTATTCCTTATTCTTGTGCTGTTTATACACCTGTGCTTCCTGATCTCTCCATGTCCCCAACAGAGAGGGTCTGTGTGGAGTAAACTCTGACAACCACGTGCTGGAAATCCAGCTGATGCTGGGGAGACGGGAACAGGTCCCTGATTGGCTGGCTAAAAGGCTGTGTCAGACTGACAGCACACCTCCTGATAGGTAACATGTCAACATTCTGAGCCTGAGCTTCACGGCAGTCCCTGGACTAGGCCCGGTCATCCCTTTCCCTCACATCCACCCTCCCTTAGCAACCAGTAGTTAGGCTAAAAAATGTGCCCAGGGCACCATGAAAGTAGAAGAACTCCCAAATTCAAACAAAACCCAAGAACAGGGCCGGCCGAGTGGCTCAGCTGGTTAAGAGCATGCTTGGGAGCAACAGCTCTGAGCAGCAGGGCTGCGGTTCAGATCCCACATTGAGGGCCAGTGATGCTCACCTTCTACAGCTAAGATGATGAACAACAGCTCGACCTGGAGCTGGGCTGCTGTGAGTTTCCAGCGACGGTGTAGGCTGCAGCGGGGCTGCAGTGGGCTGCCGTGAGCTACGTGAGTGGCTGGCAGCCAGCATGAGCGGCTGGTAGCCGGTGTGAGCTACCGGGAGCCACTGTGAGCGGCTGACCAACGACCGGCGACAGATTGCCTCATCCGGGAAGAGCACAATCATCATACCAACATGGGCCAGTGAAGCAACATCCTCCACAACTAGACTGAAGAACAAAACAGCAATTTGTTTACCTGTCTGTTCCCCTTCCCCGATTCCCCAATGCTATTACCTGCCCAATTCCCCAATAAAATCTTTAAAAAAAAAACCAACCAAGAACAAAAGTTCATTTTGACAACCTTATCCAGAATTTTGCAATGAGTACATTTAAAATCCAGAAGTATAATCTAGTTTTAATTTTGGCAAACCTGTTAGGTATGTATCTATGGTTTGATGTTATTTGTATTTCAGAGTACCTGGGGAGAGGTTGGTAAAGGGTGCCATAGTGCTCAGCCATCTAAAGGTCTACAGTGGGCCCTGGTGCTGGGAGGCACATCCCCAACCTTGGAACTGGTGGCCCAAGTCATCACCTCTGCCTCTCTCTCTCGGTGCAAGGTCTTGCTGCTTTATCAGTGTCCCTTAAAATATCCTATGACCTTAGTTGCAAAATAACACAACTCATCCAGTGTCAACTGAATCCGACTGGTTTTGTTTATGTTAATTTTTTTCCCAGGAACTGGGGTGGGAGGGAAGAAAACAGTTTGGGCAGAAAACAATATCAAGGTTGTTAATTGCTATTTGATCCCAAGTAGGTCCTTTGCCAGCTGACCCCAGGCCAAAAGAAAAATTCTCATCTCTAGGGCATTTTGGAAATTGGTGCGGTGGGGATTCCACAGACAGTTGCCAGTCTGTGGCACCCTCTTACTTAACTCTAGATAGTAGTTGTTGGCATGTCCGCATGTCACTACCTGTACTTTTACTTGGTTGATACGCTTCTTCAAGTGGATGCACTTTTTCCTCTTTTTTTTAAATAATAAATTTATTAAATAGCTAAATTTTACAGAATAAATTATAATTAGGCTGTGTTTTCTTTGAGCAAATGGTGTTAATGTAATTTTATTTTTATTTTTAAAAGATTTTTATTAAAATATAGCTAACATAGAACATTATGTTAGTTTCAGGTACACACCATAGTTTTTCAACATTTATATATCTAAAGAAGTGATCACCATAAGTCTAGCAACCACCTGACACCATTTAATGCCATCACAATATTATTGACTATATTCCCTATTCTTTACATTATATCCCAAATGACTCATTTGTTTTATACCTGAAAATTTGAATCTCTTATTCCCCTTCACCTTACCTCCCCTTCTTTAATTTTTCAATTACAGTTGACACTTTTTCCTCTTTTTAAAAAAACTCCAATAGATTTATTTTAGAATGAAATCTCTGTTGTAAATGGAAAACCAATCTCATTTGCCACAAATAGAAGGTAACCATGACTATAGAGTCAGTGAATTCTAGCGTGGATCTGTGGCCTGCCAAAGACTTTTAGCAAGTGGTAGGGGGAGGTGTTGAAGATCTATTGGCCCAGATAGCTTGAAATAAAATTGAAAAAAGAAAGCCTTCTCGATATGTGATTCAAGGCTAAGACCATATCTGGTACCACCCCAAATATTGGGTTGTCGGAAAAGCCATGACACATTTTTGCAACGCGAAACATAGAAAAAAATACGTCATGTCTTTTTTGACAACCCAACAGTTTCCTACTCTGGGTTCTGTGAAGCTGTTCTCTCCTGGGGGAGAGAAATGGGTTGATGTCCTTTGTTACCCACTAAACACCTAGCCGAATGTCTTACATACACTGAGTGCTCAGTAAATGCTTCATGTTGGGTGCCCTGAAGTGCTCAATAAATGCTTCATGTTGGGTGCCCTGTGTGCCACAGCAGCCTGCCAGGCCCGAGACAGACCCAGTCAGGGGTCAGCTTCTCCCACAGACCTCTAACTGGGTGAAGGGTGAGGGGGGAGCCGGTGGATAAGAGTGGGAGCAGAGCCTCACTGTCTTGAACTGCTGCCGGGAGCTGGGGTCTTAACAAGCAAGGTGGGACTAGGGTGAAAGAACCCCCACTTACCTCCCCCTAGTCTGACACAGAGGGCTCAGGCTGAAGGGTTGGATAGCCACATTGGAACCTTGCCCCTGCCACTTGCTGGCTGTGTGTCTTTGAGCAAAAGTACTCCCTTCTCTGAACCTCAACTGGGAATTCAAATCGATCTAGTAATTAAATTCTCACAATAGGCATCAAGGCCTAACATAGTCCCTGGCACATAGTAGATACTCATAAAAGTTTACCTTCCCTTTCCTTTTTGTCCCAGCACTTGGATTTTCCCAGTGGAGGAAGGGACTGCTACTCCTAATTTGACCCCTGAATCTGAGGTTGCCAAGATGTGGACAAGAGTGAGTGGGTAAAGTATCACCTCCATGGCCCGCAACCTGCAGGCGATGCGCCAGCCTCAGCAGAGGATCACTGGTTACTAAGCACCCACTGTGTGCCAGGCACCGCCCACTGTCAGCAGAGTGGCTGCCACCCAGGATATTTTTATACTCTCAGGAAACTGTTTCTTGGCTTCATTCTCGCTGGCTCTGTCTTCCATATGAAGTGCGAAATTGCTTCCAGAATGCCCAGATGTGGATGCTCCCAGATCCTAAGCAATGGAGCATTTCTAACCGCCCACCCCCCAAACCCCATTACACATACACCAGCTGGAAGTTTCCTCAGGAACAGTAGGTGTTCAGCCCTCCCCACCTCATCCAGCTGTCTGGCCATAACCAGTCCTTCTACCTCACAGAACCTTGGCTTTTTCAACTCAAAATAGAGATAACAGTACCCAACTCCTCCCCAACCGCTCACCCCAGTTCCCTCTGGAGTTCTTATCTCGCTGGCACTGCCTTTCATCTGTGGCTCACACCCTAAATCTGGGTTTCCTCCTCGTCCCTCCCTCGCCATGTCCAGATCATCTCCACATCCTGCTTGTTTTACCCGATAAATCCCTAAATATTTCTAAATTCTCATCACTCCCCTCCATCTCCACCACAACCATCCTGCACCATCCAGTTCCTGACCAAGAGGACGGCAAGGCCTCTCTGTGGTCTCAGGACGTAACACTGCTCTCTCTTCTAAGGACCAATATGACCACGTTATGCTCCTGCTCCCACCCTTGCCTAAGAGCCATCCATTGCCTAAGGGTCCTCCTTGCTCTTGTGCTAAAGACCTGATTTCTAACCATGGTTGACTGGGCCTTGTTGGTCTAGTCCTCACCACCTTCAGCTACACCTGGCTCCTTCCTGTAGCACCTGGGGCTTCCTTTGGGTCCTTGAATGTACCATGCATTTTCATGTCCTGTCTCTTCTATCTGGAATGCCTTCCTCTGCTCCCTAACCTTGCCTCAGTCTGTCCTGTTTACTCAGTTCTCAGCCAGAGTGTCACCTCCTCTCAGACGTCCTCCCTGATCAGAAGTCCTGGGAGAGTCAGGGCCTTCATTATACCATCTCGGAGCACTGGGTATGTCTTCTTACCCTTACTCTAGTATTTGATTAACACCTGTCTTCCATCTTACCCCATCTTCCCCTCTTGACTGTGACCTTCATGCAGGGACAGTGGCTGTTTCAGTTCACATTGTTTCTCCAGAGCTTAGCACCTGACACACAGTAGGTGCTCAATAAGCATTTGTTGGGTGAATACATGATTGAGTGAAGGTGGTTTTGAGAATTGAATAAGGAAGAGAGAGGGGGAGATAGAGAGGGAATTAATGTTTAGTAGGTGCCCACATGGTGCTAGGTGCTTCAGGTATATTGTTCTAAAGTTTTTCACAAATAACTTGTTCTACATTTGAGAAAACCTAGACTCAGAGATATTAGGTAATTTGTCCATAGTACACAGCTAACAAATGGTAGTTAGGATAAGAGCAGGGTTTATTTGGCTCCAATGTTAATGATCTCCCTACTTCCCCCATCTGCCTCCAAGCTAAAAAAAGGGAAGGGAATGTGTTTTGTAAATTCTTGACATAAATATTAGTCCTTTATGACCTTCCCCAGAGCTACTGTTACCATAGATGTGGAGGGAGGTAGGGGAGAGGCAGGAAAGAGAAAATCTTAGGGGTGATGAATATGTTCTAGATCTTGTGTGGGGCGGTAGTAACACAGATGTATATATTCATTGTAATTCATTGAAATGTACACCTAAGATTTGTGAATCTCACCTCCAGTTCAAAAACAGCTGTAAAGGTCATTATTGGTACAATTGGAAAAATTTGAAAAGTCATGTCAGATAATAATACTGTAATATTATTGTATCAATGCTTACTGGTAAATGCTTAGATGTCAAATGTTAACCATAGAGTTACCATGTGACCCAGCGATTCACTCCGAAGTATATACCCAAGAGATTTGAAAGCATATGTCCACACAAAAACTTACACATAAATGTTCATAGCAACATATTCAGAATAGCCCAAAAGAGGAAATAACACAAATGTCCATCAACTGATGAATGGATCAATAAAATGTGTTTTTTTTAAAAACGTATAAAGGACATTAATAAATAATTTTCAAAGAAATAAAATCTCAACCTTAAAAACAATAAAATGTGGTATATCCATCTAATGGGATATTATTTGGCAATAAAAAGATATAAAGAGGGGCTGGCCAAGTGGCTCAGTTGGCTAAGAGCTCACTCAAGAGTGCGAGCTCTGAGCAACAGCGGTTCGAGTCCCAGCCCAAGCTGAGCAGCTGCTGAGCTGCCAACAGGTGGCAAGATGGCTCAGCTAAAAAAAAAAAAAGATATAAAGAGATGCAGATCCCTACATTAAAAAATAAGAAAGATCTCAACTCAATAATTGAAATTTCCACCTTAAAGAACTAGAAACAGAGGAGCAAACTAACCTCAAAGTGATCACAAGGAAGGAAAAAATAAAGATTAAAGTGGAGATAAATGAAATAGAGAGCACAACATGAGAGAGCTCATGAAACCAAAAGTTTGTCCTTTGGAAAGATCGACCTTCTTGACAAAAAGGTTGATAAGCTTTTAGCTAGACTGACCAGGAAAAAAAAAAACAAAGACTCAAATTACTAATATCAGGAAAAAAAAAAAGGATTACAGGAGAATACTATGAACAATCGTATGCCAACAAATTAGAGAACGTAGATAAAATGGACAAATTCCAGGAAAGATACACACTGCCAAAACTGAATAAAAAAAAAGAGGAAATCTGAATAGACAGGTTTCAATAGAGATTGAATCAGTAAGCAAAATATTCCCAACAAAGAAAAGCCTAGGACAAGATGGCTTTACTGGTGAATTATATCAGCAGTTTAAGGAAGAACTAACACCAATCCTTTCCAAAACTCTTCCAAAAAATAAAGGAGGAGAGAACACTTCCCAACTCATTCTATGAGGCCAGCATTACCCTGATATCAAAACCAAAGACATTATACGAAAATTACAGACCAATATCCCTTATGAATATACATGCAAAAACCTTCAACAAAATACCAGCAAACCAAATACACCATGATTCAATGGGATTTATACAAGGAATACAGAATTGGTTTAACATACAAAAATCAATCAACGTAATACACCGTATTAATACAATAAAGTAACGAAACCACATGATCATCTAAACTGATGGAAAAAAAAAAACATTTGAAAAGACCCAAAATCTTTTCATGAGAAAAACACCCAACAAACTAGGAAAATGAGGAAAATTTTCTCAAGCTGACAAAGGGCATTTAAGAGAAATCCAAAGCTAACATCATACCGGTGATACTTTCTCCCTAAAATCAGGAACAAGACAAGAATGTCTTCTCTCACTACTCCAACATTTTACTGGGGGTTCTAGTCATAGCAGTTCGGCAAGAAAAAGAAATAAAAGACATCCATATTGGAAAGGAAGAAATAAAACTATCTTTATTCTCAAATAGCATGATCTTACATATAGAAATTCCTAAGAAATCCACTAGGAAACTATTAGAACTAATAAATTTAGCAAGGTTGAAGAATATAAAATCAGTAAAATATTGTATTTCTATTCATAAAGCAATAAACAATCCAAAACTGAAATGAATAAAATAATTCCACTATATTATCATCAAAGAGACCAAAATACTTGGGAATAAATTTAACCAAGGAGATACAAAACTTAAACACTAAAAACTACAAAACATGGTTGAAAGAAATTAAAGAACCCCTAAATAAATAGAAAGATATCCCATGTTCATGGATTGAAAGACTTAATATTTATAAGATGGCACTACTCCTCAGATTGATCTACAGATTCAAAGCATTCCTTATGAAAATTCCAACTGCTTTTCTGCAGAAATCGACAAGCAGATCCTAATATTCATACAAAAACTAAGGAGGCCCCAAATAGCCAAAACAACCTTGAAAAAGACGAACAAATTTTGAGGACTCACAATTCCTGATACCCAAACTTACTACAAAGTTACAGTACTCAAGACAGTGTGGTACTGGCATAAGGGATAGACATAGAGATCAGTGGAATCAAATTGAGAGTCCAGGAATAAACCCAAAAATCTATGGTCAATTGATTTTCTACGAGAGTGCCAATCCCATTCAATGTGGAAAGTATAGTCTTTTCAACAAATGGTGCTGGGATACCTGAACATCCACAGGCAAAAGAATGACCCTTACCACACAACATATGTAAAATTAAGTGAAAATGGATCAAAGACCAAAATGTAAGAGCTAAAACTATAAAATTCCTGGGAGAAAACATAGGAGTAAATTTTCATGACCTTGGACTTGGCAATAAATTCTTAGATATGACACCAAAAGCACAAGCAACATAAGAAAAGATAAATAAGTTGGGCTTTATTAACATTAAACACTTATATGCATCAAAGGATACAATCCAGAAAGTGAAAAGAGCCCACAGAATAGAAGAAAATATTTTCCAGTTATATATCTCATAAAAGTCTAGTATCTAGAATGTAGAAAGAACTCTTACAACAACAAAAACACAAACAACCCAATTTTAAAATGGGTGAAGGACTTGAATAGACATTTCTCAAAAAAAATATATATATATAAATGGCCAATAAGCACATGAAATGATGCCTGACATCATTATTAGTCACTGAGGAAGTGCGAATTAAAACCACAATGACATGCTACTTTATACCCACCAGGATGGCTCTACTAAAAAGGAAAATAACCCTCACATATGGCTTGTGGACATGAACATGTGCAGGTGCTGTGTAAAACAGTTTGGCAATTCTTCAACAAGTTAAACACAGGATCACCCTATGACCCGGCAATTCCACTCCTAGGTATATAACCAAGAGAATTGAAAATAAGTGTTCAAACAAAAATTGTACATCAGCGTTCATAGCAGCATTATTCACAATAACCAGAAAGTGAAAAGAACGCAAATGGCCGTCAACCCCATGCATGGGTAAATAAATGTGGTGTATCCATACAATGGGATAGTATTCAACCATAAAAGAATGAGGTACTGATACATGCGACCACATGGATGAAACATGAAAACATTATACTAAGTGAAAGGAGCCAGGCATAAAAAGCCGCATGTTATATGATTCCATTTACGTGAAATGCCCAGGTCAACAAATCCAGAGGAACAGAAAGCAGATTAGTGTTTGCCTGGGGCTAAAAGAATAGGGAAGGGGGAGTGACTGCTTAATGGGTACATGATGGACCTTAAAAACGTTTTGTTAAGTGAAAGAAGCCAGTCACAAAGCACTCCATATTATAGGATTCCATTTATACGGCACATCCAGAATAGGCAAATCCATAGAGACAGAAATTAGATTGGTAATTGCCTAGAGCTGGGTTGGAAGTGGGGGGAAAATGGGGAGCAACTACTAATGAGCACGGGCTTCTTTGTAGGGTGACAAAAATATTCTAAAATTGATTGTGGCGATGCTTCCACAACCCTGTGAATACATTAAACAACATTTAATTATGCGCTTTAAATGGGTGAACTATATGGTAT
>NW_017731890.1:1073255-1079775 GCF_001890085.2 Hipposideros armiger
ACAGGGGCCCATGCGGGGATCGAACCAGCAATCTTGGTGTTAGCAGCACCACGTTCTAACCAACTGAGCTAACCGGTCACCCCGTGGAGCCTTGAGTCTTGGGGCATGGGGGGCAGGGATGGCTACAAAGGAGTCTGAACCATCAACCTGCACAAGAAGCTCCTTTGGCTTTGCAGCAGCCAAATGGAATTTGGAATTTCCACAGCAACACACACTTTCAGTGAGGCAAGATTTAAAATTCCCTCCCTTTTTGGCTGGAAGACTTAGAGGCTTGAAATCATACTTTCTCATTTACAAATGAGGAAATTAGGTCCAGAGGTGTGAAATCAATTTCCTCACTGTTGTCCCAGCTGACGGGGTACAGAGCCAGAACTAGAGTGCAAGTGTAACCCACATCATCATTCTTCTAGCCTTTCCTGAGGCTGTGATGCTCATGTTGAAATTTCAGATGCCAAATGTTTTTTTGCTCGCATCTACTCAATTGGGAAAATTACCAGGGTTGAAATGTCAGATTTATTTTTATATGGCTCACTGTGTGTATTGAAATACAGAGCACCATATTTAGTTTAATCTAAGAAGCATTGATTGTAAAAGACGCCATTATTTTCTATACCACTAACAAAGTTGAGTTGGGGAGAGTTGACAATTAACTTGTGACAGTTAATGGCTATGCCCATTTGAATTTGAGATACTAAAGTATGCCAAAAAAAAAAAAGTACTTCCTAGGATCAATGAAATATGGTATTTTGACTCTATTTCTGAAGAGAAATTTAGAGTCACAAAGCTAGTCCTCAGTCCTGGGTCTCAGAGAACCTTGCCCTTGCTAGATCCTGGAAACTTTAAAGTGTCGAGCTCACCCTTCCACAAAAATTGGGGACTTCCTTTTGTCACCCACACAGAGCAGGGAGATTATGTACCTTTTGTACAGCGTTCACACACTGTGCAAAAACGGTTCATTTTAGTTCATGACAAGTTAAAATAGCACTGTCACAAAAATAAAATAAGACGAAACAAAATAAAATAAAATAGCACTGGCACTTCTGTTGTAAATTCTGTTACCACAAAGAGCAAATATTTTTCTCTCCTGCTCTGTGCAATAGCTCTCCCAGAAGCATGGACAAATTGATTGAAAGAAGGTTATTTCCCCCTCTTTTAATGTCAGGCAGTACTGAAAGTGGCAGCTTCCTGTCGTGACAGGAAACTTGCATCAATTGGATATCCTTCTGAGAAACTGAAGTTTGCAAAAGGCCGTTGATTTCCCAAAATTGAACAGGCTCAGGAAATTCTCCTTCAAACTCAGAACATTCTGTTTTTAAATACTTTATTTCTTGTCGGCAATTCCTCCGAGATGTCACTTTTCTCTCTGTTAATGTGATTGACGTAAAAGTGTTTTATGAATTGAAAATATTTTAATTTTATTGCTCTTTCAGTTTGCCACGACATAAAATAAAGGTTCTTGGTGACATGGGATAAAAAAAAAAAGGATTAATAAAACTGAGTAAGTCATAACTAACGCAGGCAAGATGTTAGGCCCTATTCTCGGAACCCTCTATCTTCTATATGGTGTGTGCTCATAAAAGTATTAGTTAAACTGAATTTGAGCAAGGGCAGAGAGACACTGAATGTTTAAGGAATGGTGAGTAATTCAGTTAGGTTGGAATTAAAATACTGTAAGGGGGGATGAATTATTCTGGACTCTGTTGTGACAGAAGCCCACATCCAACTGGCTCAAGCAAATAAAAGACTTTGCTTGCATAAGTGAAAAGTCCAGGGGGAATTCTGGCTTTAGGCACAAGTGGCTCTAGGTGTTCAAATGGTGCTGCAAGAATAGCTCTTTGTGGGCCGGCCGAGTGGCGCGATGGTTAAGAACTGGCTTGGGACGCCAGAGGGCCCTGGTTTGGATCCCACATATGAGGGCCAGTGACGCTGCCCTCCACAGCTAAGATGCTGAACAACAGCTCAACCTGGAGCTGGGGGNCTGCCAGGTGCTCATTTCTGCTTCTTCGCAGCGGCTAGGGCAGAACTCCTAGTGACACCAGGCCGTGTTGATGCCCTGTTCATGCTGCTTTCCCTTTAACACGGTGGCTTGAGGACTTGGATTTTTCCGTTCCCACTCAGGAAAATTTTAGATGTCTGCATAGATAAGACACGCCAAAGATGAAATCCCCAACCAGTCCCTCACAACTCAAGCCTGCCCACGTTTCCCTCGCAGACCCGCCCTCCACCGCGAGGTGCGCGGGCCCCAAGGCTAGAGGTTTGATGACTACCCAGGTATTGATGCAGGACTAGAAAGTTCAAAAGTTTACATTCCGAGACTAGTTCAAATAAGAATGGTTTCCTCATACCTCAACATATTGATTTTAGTCATTTAGCCTCTTGACCACAGTGGTTCCATTTTATTTCTTCAACTCTATTCCTTGGGGTGATGAAGGGTGGAGGACTTCAGCCCAAGACAAGGGCCTCCATGTCTGGCTAGAAGGTACTTACTAAATGACCGTCACTGAGCTAAACACTTCATTCTCATTTAATCCTCACAACTGTAGGCAGCAGGAGAGCTATTATTAGCAGCATTTTTCAGACAAGGAACCTGAGGATCAAAGAGGCTAGGTCCGCTTCCGTGAGATCATGCAGCTAGAAGGTGGCAGAGCTGAGGTCTGCATACAGGCAACCTGACACCCAGCCCATAATCCCTACACCAAACAAGAAATAAATATTGCCTGCTCCTATCAATTGATAGTGGCTGCTTGGAGCCCTGTTTGAGAAGGGTCTGGTATAATGTAAGAAGGGTTTTATGATCAATTGGAGATGCCTTCTTAACAAATTTGATCTGAAAACTCAAAATTCACATGTTTTTAAGTGAACATGCAACATTTATCAAAATTGACCATACCCTAGCTCATAAAAAAAAAAGATTCAACACATTTCAAAAGATTGAAATTATTCCGACTATATTCTCTAACCACATGGGAACTAAACTGCAAAGCAAAATCAAAAATAAAGCTAGAAAATCCACAGCTGCTTGGAAATTAAATATTACAGTGGTCAAAGAAGAAGTCAAAATAGAAATCAGAAAACATTTGAACTGGATGATAATGAAGATATGACATATCAAAACTTGTGGGGGCCGGCCGAGTGGCGCGTTGGTTAAGAGCTGGCTTGGGACGCCAGCTCTGAGCAACAGGGCTCCGGTTCGGATCCCACATGGGGACCAGTGACACTGCCCTCTACAGCTAAGATGGTGAACAACAGCTCGACCTGGAGCTGGGCTGCCGTGAGTCGCTGGNAGAGAGAGAGAGAGAGAGAGAGAGAGAGAGACAGAGAGAGAGAGAGAGAAAGTTAATGTGGTACAACGTTAGCAAATGGTAAATCTTGGTAAAGCATATATGTTTCTTGTATTATTCTTTCAACAGAGGGATAGTAACACGGTAAAGAATTCCCGATGTGCATTCCAGGGGCCCGAGTACCATGTGAACCCAGGTTCTTTGGAAACTTCCAGATCTTTGCCCCAACAATCTGTTCTGCTTGTTAATACATTGTTCCCAGGAACCCCTCCCTAAAGTAAGGTATTTGCATAGTATGCAATGCTCTTTGTATCCCTGTTCATCCACATTTCTTGGAAAGGTATTACAGGGTCGTGGTTTGGAGCTAGATAGACTCAAGTTCCTACTCGGTCACTTAATTAGATGACCTTGGAGACATTACTTAACCTCTGAGCCATAGGTCTCTCACCTGTAAAACGAGGCTGTAAACAGTGATTGCCTCTTGCATTATGGAAGGCACTTAGCTTTGATCCTCGCAAAAAAAGTGTTCGTTACAGGCAGCTAAGATTGTTCTAGGGTGAGGGAGAGACGGATTGGCTGAGGCTACAGGTTAAGCCTGTGTGGCTTCTTACCTTGAGGAGTTCCCAGTCTAAAACAGAGGTCAGCCAATTGCTCAGGGACCAGGATAACTGTGCTGGCGATGAAGGGCTTAATTTTGCCAACAGCAAAAAAAGAACAAATAGCGTGACTGTTTAATAAAGCTAAGTATTGCCTCTATGCTGGCATTAAAATGTCCTTAATTTCTGGAAGGATGGAACCAGGTTGCTAGGAATTGTGGGTTTTTTAATTCTGCGTCAGTTCCTGTATCACTTCTTTTGACACTGCAAGTCTGGGAATCACAGACTCCAAAGACACTTGAAGACAGGGTGACACTTGAAGACAGAGCAGAGAGAGCCAAGCCCAGGAGTCAATAAATTGAATTCCCTGGGTGTGTGCATGTTTATAACCAGTCAGCGAAGCAACAGACATTTGTCTGTGAGAGCAAGTTCCTGAAAAGGTATTTGTATTATCTTTTGCTCAGTTGCTTGAGCAATTGTTTTTCTAGAGTTAGTATTTCCTTCCTGTGCTTGCCTGCTCCTTGTAACCCAGGTTTGGGACAGAGAAGAGCCAAAGGTAAGGTGTGGCTCCACATAGCAGGAGAGAGGCAGGTCAAGGGAGAGTGGGCAGGGCTGGGCAGGGCTGGCCCAGGGGCACTGGGTTGCCTTCTTCAAAGGGAGATTGCAGGATGGCTCAGAGTCCTATCCCACTGCTTTCTGGCTTTGTGACCCAGGGCAAGTCACTTCACCTCCCTGAGCCTCCATTTTCTCATCTATTAAAATAGGATGCCTTCCCAGCGTCAGAGAGTTTCTGCTCTTATGAGTATGTTCACATTTCAGACTCAGTTTTCTCAGCTGTGACATGGACATAAAAACCATACCTAACTCATGGCATGGAGGTGAGGATTGACATTTAGCACAGTTCCTGGTACACACTAAGGACTCAAATGCTGGCTAACATTGGCCATTAGCTTTTACTACAGATCTACAATCCCTTATCTGCAATCTAAAACTCGTCAAGCTCTGAAAACTCAATGTGTGTCTATAAGTTTATCACCAAAACTCATTGGATGGCAAAACCTGATCTGAACTGATGCCAATCTATTTATGGTCTTAAAGGGATAGCTCACTGACTGTGAACATATGAATGTAGCTGATAACTGAGCGAGGCCCGAGAACACGCACCAAATCTGAAAAATTCTGAATTAGGAATCACCTCTGGCCCTGAGAGTTTTAGATTGAGAATTTCGAGCTTGTAGTAGGGGAGACATGAAAGTCATAAAACTATATGACTGTGGTTAAAGCCAGGGCTTGTTGGATACAGGGAGTTGAGGAGACCCTTGGTGCTGAAGGAACCTTCCAGGTAGGAGGGAAGGAAGACCTCCTGGAGCCGGTCTTAGTTACAACAGAAACCAACTCTGGCTGATTTAAGCAGCAAGGGAACTTGGTTGGAAGGGTATTGGGTTCATGCCAGGGTATTGGGAAGTAGGAGAACCAGGCTTAAATGCCTCAGGGCCAAGAAGCCACCAAAATCACCCACAGAACTGCTCAGGTAAGAACAGCTGAGCCCCAAAACCACAGCCTGCAGTGCCAATCCTGACCCACAACTGACACCAGAAGAGGGAGGCCACTTCCAGCCCAGCTGCTGCTGCCTCCATAGGACGGAGTCTCTCTGCCCTTGTTTCAAATTGAAAGTCTGTAGTGGGAACATCTGATTGTCAGAACCAAGGTCACATGACAATGTCCAGGCTGCAAGGAAAACAAACATAAGGAGATTTTTGCTTTTAAAGTGGGAGGCAGTTCTACCTTCATCACAACTCCTAAAGGAAAGGATTTCTCTAGAATAGAATCAAGGGTTTAGTGGTCAGGCAGCCAAAACAAATAAGAACAGGCAAAGGCTCAGTAGCAATTGCTTGCCAGAGGAGGGGTCGATCCTACCTGGACCTTAAAGGATGATGAGATTTAGGCTGGAAGGGGTGGTCGGATGAACTGAAAAAGAGCCTGGAGGCTTTGGCTAGAAATAAATGGTAAAGATTTATTCAAGGGTCTTAGGGTTTGCAAACCAGAAACACGATGAGGCAATACTCAGAGTGTTCCAAAGAAGCAAGAAAAGCTAAGAGTTTTTATAGTAAAAAGTACATTCTTGAGAAGAATCAGTCCTGCATTCTAAGCCTCTGGATTAGTCCAAAATGGTAATACTGCAGATGGATAATAGATGTCAGGAGGTCTGGATTTGTGAACATTCTTTCCTTAGTCCTTCAAGGGGTAATCAGAGGTTTGATGTATATCTAGAGGTTTTTTGTTTGTTTGTTTGTTTTTGCAGGAAAGTGAGTGATTTATTGAAAATTAAAGTACACACCTGAAGTGAGGGTGAACTCAGAGAATGAGTCACATTGAGGAGGTCATGATCACGGGTTTTTATCCCTACCAGGGTGGGAATTGGTGGTGTCCCATTCATGTGGTTCATTCATCTCCTCCCCTGGGCGGGACCCTCTGTTTCCCATTTTCTTCCTTATTTGGTTCCTTCAGAACTGTCATGGTGTCACATGTATGATGGGAGTTGTAGTAACTAGTTTACATTTCAGCAGCAGCAGCAGCGCTGAGACATCTCCAGAATAATCACACCAAACTCTTTTCTTAAGAAATCCTCATTTGGGATTCTGA
>NW_017731890.1:1081017-1090234 GCF_001890085.2 Hipposideros armiger
GTCCAATGGCTTGTGAGCGACTGCCTTACCCAGAAAGAGCACAATGATAATACCAACATGGGCCAGTGAAGCGACGTCCTCCACAACTAGGCTGAAGAACAAAAGGACAGCAACTTGTCTGTTCCCCTCCCCCAATTCCCCAATAAAATATTTTTTAAAGAAATACAGTTCAGTGGTTCTTAGTATATTCACAAAGTTGTGCAACCATCAGCAGTAGTTCTAGAACATTCCATCACCCCCAAAAGATCTGGTGCTCATTAGTGGTCACTCCCCATTTCCCCCTCCCTCTAGCCCCTGGAAACCACTAATCTACTTCTTTCTGTCTCTATGTATTTGTTTATCCTGGGCATTTCATTAAATAAAATCATATAATATGTGTCCTTCTGTGTCTGGCTTCTTTTACTTAGTATATGTTTTTGAAGTTTGTCCATGTTATAGTGTTATAGTGTGTATAATTACTTTATTCACTTCATTTTTTTTTTTTTGCTGAATAATATTGCATTGCAATGATATACCACATTTTATTTATATATTTGTCAGCTGGTAGACATTTGGGTTATTTCCGCTTTTTGGCAATTATGAATCATGCTGCTATGAACATTCATGAGAAAGCTTTTGCGTGGGCATGTTTTCATTTCTCTTGTGTATAGACCTAGGAGTGGAGTTGTTGGGTCAGATGTTTAATCTTTTGAGAAACTGACAAACACAAATTGACTACACCATTTTATACTCCCACTAACAAGGTAAACAAGTTCGAATTTCTCCACATCCTCACCTTTTTAATCATAGCCATTCTAGTGGATGTCAATGCTATCGCACTGTTCACTCGATAGACTTTTTCTGAGCACCTGCTATGTGCCCAGCCCTACTTTAGGTGCTGGAGATTGAGCAGTGAACAGAACAGAAATGGCCCTGGGCGGGGGGGAGGGGGGGGGAAGCAAGACCATAGTGAATACACTGACAAGACAAGTTCAGGGAGTGGCAAGTGCTGTGAAGACTTAGAGCAGAGTAATGGATGGGAGAGGGGCCGTGGTGATGCTGCTGCCCCATTCAGGGGCTCAGGGGGAAAAGGCCCCTCTGAGAAGGTGACACTTTGTGNTCATAACAGTAGCAAAATTACAGTTATAGAGCAGCAATGAAAATAATTTTATGGTTGGGGGTCACCACAACATGAGGAACTGTATTAAAGGGTCACAGCATTAGGAAGGTTGAGAACCACTGGGATAGAGGATGCTCGCTTAACAAGCCTGCCGGTTTGACTCCCACATGGGATGGTGGCTACGCTCACCCGCAACTAAGACTGAACACTGCACCTTGAGCTGAGCTGCTGGGAGCAGCTGACGGGCGGCCGGATGGCAACTAGCACCCTCCACAATGAAGATTGAAGAACAACTACTTGGCTAGTCCCCTTCCCCAATTCCCCAACATAGTTCCACTCCCCCAATTCCCCAATTAAAAAAAAATCTTTAAAAAAACCCAGAAAGACAAGAGGACAAACTGAAAGGCACAAGCACACTTCGGGCATCAACATGTCTCACTTTTTCGCACACTCTTGGTCAAAGCAAGTCACATGGCCAAGCCCCGAGTCTAGGGGTGGGGAAATGCTCTCTGCCCATTCTGAGGTTGTGACAAGGATAGAGTGAAAAATTGAGATTATTACTCAGATACTAACTCCGTCAATATTGGGCTTTCTGGGTCATAGGGTACATGCGTGCTTCATTGCACTTATAAACTACCAGATAGCTCTCCAGATTGCTCACCAGCAATTCACAAGAATGGGTATTTTCCTAAATCCTCACCCATGCTCAGAAGTGTCCAGCTTTTATTTCTCCCAGCCTGATGGATGAGAAACAGCAACTCTCTGATGTCTTACTTTGTGTTCCCTGATTACGGACACATTTCAGCATCTCTGCACATCTCGTTAGCCACTTGGATTGGTCTTCTGTGAGTTGCCTATTCATATCCCTTGCTCATTTCCCCTCATGGTTTGGTTCCTTTTCTTGTTGATTTTCAGGAGTTCCACACGTAGTCTAGATTTTTTTTTTTTTTTAAGATTTTTACTGGGGAATTGGGGGATGGGAACAGCGCTGGGGAATTGCGGGAAGGGGAACAGAAGACAAGTTGCTGTCGTTTTGTTCTTCTCTCTAGTTGTTGAGGACGTTGCTTCACTGGCCCAAGTTGGCACCATTATTGCGCTCTTCCCAGGCGAGTCACATCAGTCGCCGGCTTCTGGACGGCCGCTCACTGCGGCTGCTGGCCGCTCACGCTGGCTTCTGGCTACACACAGTAGACCATGGCAACCCACTGCAGCAGGGGCTGCAGCCTACGCCGTCGCTGGCGACTCAGAGCAGCCCAGCTCCAGGTTGAGCTGTTGTTCAGCATCTTAGCTGTAGAGGGCAGTGTCACTGGCCCTCATATGTGGGATCCGAACCGGGGCCCTCTGGCGTCCCAAGCCAGCTCTTAACCAACTGAGCCACTTGGCTGGCCCTGTAGTTTAGATATTAATTCCTTGTCAGCTTTAGACATTGCAGACATATTTTATGATTCAGTTTTCCATCTGTTCATTTTGTTTATAAGATCCTTTACTGAACAGAAATGTTTGATATAATCAAACGCTGCATTGCTTGCCTTGTGGCTTGTGCTTTTGGGGTATAGTTTAAGAGGTACTTTCCCCATCTCTAGATCACAAAGTTATTGTATGCCTTTCTCTGTCACGCATCTGGAGTCCATGTTTATGTTGGTTAAGGTAGGGGAGCCTGTTTTGTTTTGTTTCCAGTATAAGGAGCCCTTTTTCCTAACAGCATCTACTAAAAAGTCTGCTCCCTCCTTCTTTGAATTATGGTGCCACCCCTGTTATACATAAAATCAATCAATCTATCTTCATATTTATTTATCTATCTGTTTTTATAGATCTGATAAAACAACTTCTCCCATTTAGTTTTTCTTTTACAAATTGACTTAGTTCTGTGTGGACTTCATTCTTCCACATAAAATTTAGAACAAGCTTGTTGAGCTACTCTCAGACAAAATCTATCTAGAATTTTGCTTGGGGTTGTACTGAATTTGTCAATCAATTTGAGAAGAACCACCAACTTTATGATGTTAAGTTGCCCCAACCCCAAGTATGGAATAGGTACCTATTTATGTCTTCTAATAGCATTTTTTAAATTTCACCTTAGGGATCTTTTACATTCCTTAAATTGATTTCCAAATACTTTAACGTAAACTTCAGGTTTTTCAAATTTTTGAAACAATCTCAAACACACAAGAGAGTTGCAAGGACAATACAAAGAGCTTTTTTCCTGAACCATTCGAGTAAAGGTTGCCTACCCGATGCCACAATCCCCCCACATACTTTATTGGGTAACTACAAACAAGGACGGTCTCATCTGTAGCCACAATGTAACCATCAAAGTTGGGAAATTAATGCTGATACATTATTACCATCGCAACTCAGACCTCATTCAAGTTTCGGCCTATCCCGATAACATTCTTTAAAGCCAAAGGAATCAAGCGTTCAGACCACATCTTGCATTTGGTTATCATGTCTCTTTCATCTCCTTTGGTCTGAAACATTTCCTCAGTCTTTCTTTGACTTACATGACCTTGACACATTTGAAGATCACAGGCAAGTTATTTTACAAAACGTGTCTCTATTTAGGTTCGTCTGATATTTCCTCATAATTAGATTCAGATTATGCATCTTTGGCAGGAACATCACAAAAGCGCTTCTGCATTCTTCTCAGGGCTTCCTATCAGATGGAACAATTTCAATTTGTCCGATTGCACGTGGAGTTTACTTTGATCACTCAATTAAGGTGGTATCTGCCAGATTTTGCCATTGTCAAGTTACTCTTTTTCCCTTTGTAATTAAAAGTATTTTGTGGCATCGTTCTTTAAAATTATATAAATCTTCTATTTTCATCAAGCTTTCAACTTATTTCAATTATTTAGTGTTCATGCATTTATTTATAGCAATATGGACTCATTTTTTAACTTCATTCAATCTCTTACTAGTATTACTTATTTTGCTCTCAAATTGTCCCATTTTTGACTAGTAGGAGCCCTTCCAAGTTGGGCATGACCTTTTGACATGTCCCCATCATTCTTTCAGCATTTATAACAACATAATCTAGGCTCATTTTCTACTTTCTCTGCCCCAATCGTGGAATCAGCCATTCATCCAAGAACACCTGGTTCCTTGTGGTGGAGAATGGTATTTAGAAGCCAGGACCTGAGTACTAGGAGTGCTGATTGCTGCTGGAATATCACTGCCCCACCCCAGGCCCTCTCGTGGACAGAACGAGAGAATATCTATCATTCTCTTTACCCCACTTGGGCTCCAACATCTCATGTCAGGCTCCCCCCATGCTGGATGCCTTCCTCACCCCACGAGGACCCCAACACTTCACACAGGCTCCCCCTCTGCACAAATGTTACCTTGCTGTGCACCATCTAATTAATGGCTTTAGGACTAAATTTTGGGGGAAGAGAAAAGAAGGAAAAGGAAGAGAAAGCTAATTTCCTAAATACTTTAGTATTTTATTTTCCTTTGTATTTTCCAGTTGGCTATTGCCAATATGGAAAAATGCTATTAATTTTTATAGGTAGGTCTTTTATCTGGTAATTATTCCATAGGTTTTTCTCTGTAGGTGACTAGATAGTCTGCAAGCAAAGGCAGTTTTACTTCTTATCTTCCAATCCTTACACTTCTTTTGGTGTTCTTTGTAATGTCAGCTAGAAGGAGGAGGAAGAAGAGGCTGACTTACCGCCTATTGGCAGGAGAGTCGAGCCTGGTGGGGCACTGGCCCTAGCCCAGGACGCCCTGGTCCTTCAGAGGCCTCATCTGTACAGAGGAGAATTTGAAACCAAGTGATGCCAGTTCCTCCTGGCTCCAGCTCTACCAGAAGGCTGTAGCTGAGGCCCTAACTCTCCTGGGCTCCTGACTTGTTCTCCCCACCCCCTCTTTTAGGCCCCCTCCCTTAGGCCTCCTTTGCCCCAGCTTCCGGCTGCCAACTTTGCTTTCTAACTCCCAGCCTGCAAAGCCCTACCAGGCCATTCGCCTCTGCAACACCCAGCCCCAAATCCCAGCCCGAACGCAGTGCTTTCAGTCCCAGCACAATTCTCTTCCCCTTCCCCAGACTTTCCTAAGCAAGGTTCACCCTGAAGCTGCACCAGGTTCTTCATCTCCTTCTCCCCAGAATTTCCTGGTCACCCAGCACAGGTCTGCTTTGGGCGCAGGGCAATAGATAATGTTGGTCTATTTTCCTCTTCACTCGTTCAGACTGCTCTGTCCCCTGCCTGCAGAGCTGTCCTGACTATCCCCAGAGACACTCCATGAGTCTTCACCAGCTTGCTCCCTGTACCACCTGAGCTGGGGCACCCCGCCCACTGCCCTCCAGCCCACCTCATGACTCCCATGGGTACCACAACCTGAAGGCTTGCACCAAGACCCTCCCTGCATGGCCATGCTGCCCCCTGCTGGTCAGTCTGTTAAAGACCCGAATGGCTTTCCAGGCTCAAGGATGCCAAAGAGCTACTACAACCCTTGTTGTGCTCTGACCACAACTCGTAATCATTTAATATGCCTCATCTAATTAAATCTTCACAGTAACCTGATGAGGTAGGTTTTGTTATCCCCATTTTACAGATCGCCAATGGAGACACTGAGATGGTAAGCCACTTAACTAAGGGATAGAGCCAGCTTTGAACCGAATACAATTATTGTAGTAACGAAAATGAGAGCAGTTCATTAGCCCGGCTCTTCCTTAATGCAGAATTGCACTAGGCTCGTTGAAGCATCATATTCTTAAACCTTCTCTCCCACGCTCCACAATCTGGTGTCGAAGCTCTCCGTTAGCCCCACACCTCCAACACCCCTTCCACACCAGTGCAGCCTTCATAGCCCCCTCCTCTCAGCTGGGGACATTATAACTGCCCACAAATTGTGCAAAACTCCCCACACCTGCAGCCTTCCTCAACTTCTCTCTAGTACCCAGCACAGACCAGTCCGCTCCTGTCCTCTGGGTCCTATTTCTTCCTGTCTCCAACTAATTATCCCTCTCCAGCACATTCCACTCCACCCTCTTAACCAGGCCTTTCCCCAAGACATTTAGTGTGCTTCAGTCTTTCTTGTCTTAAAAATATAAGCAAATAACCCCCCTTCAACTCTAGCTACCCTCCTATGTCTCCTCACAGCAAAAATTCTGTCTACACTCAATTCACTTCCTCCTTCTTCAGTCCAGGCCCTTTTTTATTTTGGCCCACGGCTCCACCCAAGCATCCCAAGGTCACCTCTCGCTCCATGTTACCAAAACCCAGGGGACATTGTTCAGACCCAGGACACGTTATGTCTCTCTCAGCAGCACTTGACGCTGTTGGCCACCCTCTCCTTCTGGAAACACTCCCTTTAGTGGTGTTTGCTGCTCCTGGCTCCCCTCCGCCTTCTTGGGCCTCTCCTCCTCAGCCTCTTTGGATGGCCTGTTGCAATTTATCTGGCCATTAAATGCTGATGCTCCTCAACCCTTGGTCCCAGACCCTCTTCTCCCTCCATCCCATTCTCTCTCCCTGGGTGATCACACAGATGCTGATGACTCCCAATGTATACCTCTAGCCCAGGGTGTTGCAACGGAGGGAAGTTTGGGACATTCGGCATTGTCTGGAGACATTTGTGCTTATCACGTCTACAGAGGGCTGCTACTGACATCTAGCGGGCAGAGGCCATAGATGCTTCTAAACATCCTACGATGCATAGGACAGTCCCCACGACACAGCATGACCCAGCCTCAAATGTGAATAATGCCGTGGGTAAGGACCTCGTTCTAGCTTAGCTTCTCCTCTGGACCTCAGGTCAGTACATCCAACTGCTTGTTCCGCATCTCCACTTGGGTCTCTGAAACATACCTCAAACTGAACCTGTCCAAGCTGAACTCATGATGGCAACCTGATCCTCTAACAATCTTCCCCACCTCAGTCACACCTCATTGTAAGAGCCACAGACCTGAGAGTCACCCTGGAAACCACCCTCTCCCTCATCTCAATATCCAGTCCATTTCCAGGTACTGTCCATTTTCTCTCCTCTGCATTTCTCCAACACCCTACTCCAGGTACCATCATCTACTGGGGCCGCCCACCCCCACTCCTGCACTCCAGCTACCGTGGCCCTATATTCCAGCTCTTCAAATACATCAGGCTCCCTCTCACTCCAGAGCCTCTGCATATGCTATTTTGTCTCCTTCCTGCCTTGGCCCCCTTCACCCAGTTAATTTCTATTCATCCTTTAGATCTTACCTCAGAGGCCACTTCCGCAAGGAGACCCTACACAACCCTAGAGTCTAGGTCAAGTTCTACGATAAACCCTCTCAGAGAGCCATGTCTCTTTCCTACAGGAAGCTAATTCAGCTTGTAATTCCTCTGCTCATCTGGGCGATGACTTCATCAATGTCTGTCTCTCAACTCGGTGCCCACCAAGGCGGGACCCCATCTGTGCTTGTTCACCGGCCCGTAGCACAGGCCAGGCACGAAGAGGGGGTCAGTACAAACTTTGAAGGATAGAGTGAGTGAAATCCGATCTTTCCACACCAAGAAGCAGCATCTGAGCCATCATCTTTTCTTCTCCCCAGGAAAGGCATTGCTTTCATTTCTTTCTTATTAGCAAAATAATCCATGCTTGTAGAAAAATCAGAAAGCAAACCAAAGGAGAACCATGTAATCCTACTGCACATACTATTTTGCAAACTCCTTTTTACTCTGAACAACACAACATGAACAATAAGCCTAGAGGCACGTCGATAGCAGCATTTCTGTGATACTGTTTTCCCTGCACAGCATGCCACCATGTATGCAAAGAGCGTGGAGTCTTTCCCAATGGGACTGTTGCATTAGAATCCCCGGGAAGCTTTGGAAAGTACACATTTCAAGATCCACACCACAGAGGTTCTAACGTGGGAAGATTTAGATGGGTCCCAGGTATTGCCAAGTTTTTAACTTCCCCTGGAGATTCTGATGGGCCTGCCAGGAACCACCGATGAAACCACAAAGGGAGCATCCAACATTCCGTTACTTCTAGTTGTGCAGTAATGTGAATCCTCGTGCCTGCCCTAGCAAACGTCCTCAGTTATTTCAGAAAGTCGATTCCTGGGGTGGCCTTGCACACCGGTGAGGCTGACTGGGCCAGACTGCCAAACTGCTTTGAGTTTTTGACCCTCTTTCCCCAAATCAGAGTTCTTCTGATGTATGTCAATATTAACTTGATCCGGACAGGGAGGAAGTGAGGGGAACGTGATTTTCATTTGTCTATTTTACACCCGCTTGAAGGGTTTGATTTGGGGATGACTAGCATGTATTACTTTGCCAATTAAAAAAGAAAAGCTAATAGGATTCTTTTTTGGGGGGGGGAAATGTCACATGGGCTTCTAGCCCAGATCTTATCTGAGCTCCCGCCAGTCCTGCTCTCCAGCTGCTAGATATTTCCCCTCGTTTGGTGAACAGACATCTCAAATTCAACACACGTGACAATTCGCAGAGCCAGAGCCTCCTCCCCCCTCTCAGAGCCGCCTCCCCCACCTTGTCCAGCTCAGGCAGTCAATGGCACCTCCGTCCACCCAGCTGCTTGGGACGGAAGCAGGGAGCCCTCAACACCCTCTTTCTCATCACCACACCCATCCTTCCCAAGCCCGGTGGATTCTGTCTCTAGATTCCAGCTCAGATTGCTCACTTCTTCCCATCCCTGGTCTGAGCGGCCTTCCCATCACTCACCTGGACTTGTGCATCTCACCCCCAAACAAGCCATTCTCCCTGCAGCAGCCAGCATGGTCTTTCAAATCCTAAGTTACATCAAGACTCATCCCACCTCAGGGCACTCGGATCACTTCTTGTCATACTTAGGATGAAATCCAGATCTTAGGGGTAGCCCACCAGGCCCCACCTTGTCGCCCCGCCCACCTCTCCCGCCTCACCTCTCTCTGGACTCTGACAGCCCTGGCTTCCATGTGACTCCATGAGCAGAGCTTCCCGCCTGAACGCCTTCACACGTCTCTGGAACATTCTTCTCACCAAGCCTCCCTATACCTTTGCTCTCAACTTGAATGCCTTTTTCCAGAGGCGGTTTCCTTGACCTAATCTAGGGTTGAGTTCCTCTCCAGCCTCTCTCCTCTCGCAGCTGCCTGTGCTTCATAACCCTCGGCCACCCTTTGGGACCTTATGTTTCAGCGTGCGA
>NW_017731890.1:1092899-1095775 GCF_001890085.2 Hipposideros armiger
CAGCACCCTAGGGCCTACCCTTGGCACTGTGGGGGCTCCAAAGAAGACCCTCACTCCTGCCCCCTGGAGTTCAAGCCTCATGCCAGCCCTGCCCTGCCTACTTCTTGTCACCCAGAACGCGCCGCCCAATTCCTCTTCCTAAAACCGTACTTCCACCAGCTCACCGCCTCTCAGAGCCCTTCTGTAGGTCCCTGTGCCCCAAGCAGTGGTCCCCAAACTTGAGTAACATATAAACAGGCCCCCCAAAAGGAAGGAGATCCTCCCAGCCAGACGATGTTGATTTGAATTGTTTTTATTACGTTCTTCCTTAAAACATGAAGCTAGGGACAGATTCCTGGGCTCCTATACAAACAGAAAACCAAGTTTCCGATGAAATACAAACACAGCTACAACCCCGATAGCATTCAGATGAGACGCCATTCATGTAATGTGCCAATGATGTCATGGTGGGGAATGAAAATCACCCTTTGCAATTATGAGGGTTTGACTGGCTGGGTTGGTGTGTTGTTTTTTTTGCTTTTTGTTTTTACTTGGCGCGCCTAAACTGCTGTGAGCGCTGACTCAGTTTGCCCACTTATTTTCCCATTTGGGCCAGGGTAGGCCTCTCATAAGGTGAGCACACAGGCTCGTCGCTGGGCCTCCCTTATGTGGGCATGTCCCCCAGCATTCTCACCTTGGGAGGCTCCACCTCATTCCTTGCCAAACATATTAAAATGTACCCACACTCCATGTCCAATATAATTTTTTTGCAATAAAAATGAATTTATTTTTATAATTCTGCCATTGAAATGATTTCAATTAACAGGGTTTGTGTGTGTTTTTGTTTTTGTTTTTGTTTTTATTTTATTGGGGAACAGTGTGTTTTTCCAGGACCCATCAGCTCCAAGTCAAGTAGTTGTTTGAATCTAGTTGTGGAGGGCGCAGCTCCGTGGCCCATGTGGGAATCGAACTGGCAACCACTCCCTAACCAACTGAGCTAACCGGCCACCCCTGCGTGTGTTGTTCTGATGGTTGTTGTTATTGCTTTCGAGTCAGAAAAATTATTTTTTCAGGTCTGAAACCTCTCCTAGGCCTTTGGAACTCTCCCAGGCCCAAGGGCTGAGCTCATGGCACCAGAAAATAAACCGGCCAAGCTGAGGCCTGCTTCTTTCTTCCCTCATCAGCCCAAGACAATTAAAGTGGGGCAGTCGGCGCCAACCTGACCCCAAGCACAGACCAACACGGGTACTAAAATAGGGTTGGCGGCTCTGGGTTATGAGGCCTGGGTCATTCGCAGGAGTCGGAATACACTCACACCCATTGTTCCCGATTATCACTGAAATGAAAATCCCAGGTTATGCAAAGTCCAGGGAAGCCAGACTACTGGGGACACACCTGAGGCTCCCGAGAGGCCAGAGACCCAGCCTGAGGCCCCTTGGCCTTTCAAGGTCAAGGTGCAGCACCCTGGTCTGATACAAAAGTCCTGCACATAGTGTGGCCAGCAACCTTTTCCAGAGGTTTTTCTTCCTATCACTCCCCTATCCAGTACTGAAATGTGCTAGAACCTTCTCCACAGCCAGCCTTTGATCCTACCTAGAATGCCTTCCCTACAGTGTTTTTAGACTCTTTTCATTGTTTTTAAATGTTTTAAAAATATTGCACAAGTAATATATGTTCGTTATAGGAAAATCGAAATATACAGATACAGGAAAACAAAAATAATCAGTAAACTTGTCCCGCAGAAAGAATCATGACTAGCTAATATTTGATACATATATATATATATNCTTTCTACAACAAACTACAGTCCACACGTTTTTATTGAGTACCTACTAAGTGCCAGGCACTGTGCTGGGAGCTGGAAAAGTGGAGTGAACCAGTAGACACAACCCTGCCCATCACTGTGGGAAGACATAGAGAAAAGCCCAATCATAAATATGAATTCTGATGTCAGCCTCAGTCACTTGGCAAAGTGTCCTAGGTGTCATCCCCAGAAGTCCCCAGTCTCCAGGCATCTAGTAGTTTCTTCTGCTCCCAACCCTTCCCCAGGGCCTTCCTAACTCTACGGCTATGGCCACCCCTTTCCCAAGGCCATCCCCTCAACCATATTCACAAGCGCTCACTTCAGATCACCACCAGGGGGCAGTCGTGCTCCATCTCAGATGTTTTTCCCGCTAGCCCAGCTTGAACCTATTTCCACCAGAATTTCAGGCTGAGAGTGGAATGGAGGGGAGAGAAAAGGACTAAAAGGCTCCCCAGCTCTGATGTCTTAAGGAATCAGCTCTGTTCAGCCTTCAAAAGATTTTCATAATTGTTTTTCCTCCCTTGTCTTGCTCCTGCTTTATCATCTCCTCATTCATTCATTCCATAAACTTTTAAAAGAGTTTTATTGAGTTATAATTTGTATATCATAAAGTCCATCCACTTAGAGTGTACAATACAATTATTTCTAGCATATTTACAGAGTTTTGCAAACATTACTGTAATTTAACTTCAGACTATTTTCATCCCCAAAGAAGCTTGGTACCCATGAGCAATCACCCCCCAGCCCTTTAGCCGCTGTTCCTCTCTCTCCCCAACCATAGGCAACTACTAATCTATTTCCTGTCTCTGTAGATTTACCTATTCTGGACATTTCACATAAACGGAATCATAGAATTTGTGATCTGTTGTGATTGACTGGCTTCTTTCACTTAGTTTTCAGGATTCATCCATGTTGTAGCATGTATCAGTCCTTACTCCCATTTTGGGTTTTTTTGTTTGTTTGTTTTAAGATTTTTTTTTTATTGGGGAATTGGGGGAAGTGGAACAGACAAGTTGCTGTCGTTTTGTTCTTCAGTCTAGTTGTGGAGGACGTTGCTTCACTGGCCCAAGTTGGCACCATCATTGCGCTCTTC
>NW_017731890.1:1098765-1108304 GCF_001890085.2 Hipposideros armiger
ATTTGTCACGTAGGTGCTGCTGCCATGTGAACCTATGTTTTGGACAATCTCTTTAGCAGCCTTTTACGGACAGTGCAGAAAGGCCCTACTATGTGCAGAGTTCATCTCTTCATTACCTTCCAGGAGAACATACTATTGAGGGCATATTATTAAGACATTGTTCAGTAAGGGTGCTTCTGGGGAGGGTACTGCCAGTGTAGCATGGGTAGAAAGTGTTCTGCTGGCTTTATGTTAACCCCAGCGGAGGACAGCCACTGGACGCCTCACACAGGCTCCTGAGCACCGTGATTAGCACAATCTGCGGCTCCCAGTAGGGGCTTCACCACATGCTAATTCAGCCAGCACTGGTTTACTCGTTCATTTTATCGAGTACTCACTCTGTGCCAGGAATTCAGGCTAAATCCTGGTGCTATTTTGGTCAACAAAAGACACGGTGCCACCTCATATATTGCTGGTGGAAACGTTAAAATGATGCAGCCACTTTGGAAAAGTTTGTCAGTTTCATAAGAAATTGAACATGTACTTAGCATACAACCCAGCAATTCCACTCATAAGTATCTACCTTGGCGAAATGAAAATGTGTGTCCACACAAAAATGTGTAGGTGGATGTTCATAGCAGCATTCTTCTATAGACAAAAACTGGAAGCAATCAAAACATTGAAAGGGTGAATGGATAAAGAAACGTGGTAGACCATCCACACCACGGAACACTAGTCAGCAATGACAAGGAACAAAGTACTGATAACATGCAATATGAATGAAGCTCTAAGACTTGACGCTGGGGAAAGAAGCCAGACACAGAAGACCATGTACTGTGCGATTCCATTCATGTGACATTTCCGGCAAAGGCAAACTAGAGAGACACGGGCTGGCCGAGTGGCTCAGTTGGTTAAGAGCGCGAGCTCTGAGCAACAGAGTTGTCGGTTCAATTCCCACATGGGCCAGTGAGCTGTACCTGAGCTGAGCTGCCGCTGAGCTGCCAGCAGGTGGCAGGATGGCTCAGCTGGTGATAGCGCGTGCTCCTAACAACAAGGTTGCCGGGCTCAACTCATGTATGGGATGGTGGGCTATGCCCACCCGCAACTAAGATTGAACTCAGCATCTCGAGCTGAGCGGCCGCTAGCTGCTGATGGGAGGCCGGATAGCGACTGTACTTAGGGCTGAGGTAGCTGTGCCCTCCACAACTAAGATTGAAGGACAACAAATTGGCTGTTCCCTTTCCCCAATTCTCCAACACTGTTCCACTTCCCCAATTTCCCAATAAAATCTTTAAAAAACAAAAAACAAAAAAAAACTAGAGAGACAGGAAGCAGATCAGTGATTGCCTGGGGATGAGGGTGAAACCAAATGGGTGCAAGGGAGCTTTTGGGAGTGATGAAAGTTCTAAAACTGGACTGTGGCGTTGGTCATGCTACTCTGAATTTATACTGAAAATGAGTGATTTTTATGGCATGTAAGTTACACCTCAATTAAAAGACATGACAAAGCCAAAAAGACATGGTCCCTACATGTATGGGCTTTATAATCTAATTGGGGAGAGAGACAATAGATAAGTAACCAAGAAATGAAATATACAATTATAAATTCTGACAAATAGAATGAAGGAAATATAGTGGGTACAGTGATAGGAGATAAATAGAAAGTGGAACCTTCCTAGAGATGGGCTAGGGACCACCCATCTGAAGAGGTGACATTTGGACTGAGACCTATGAGGAAGAAAGATGGGGAGGGCATGCCAGGTGAGAGCTGTACTTTTACACACATTTTGTAGCGTTTCAAAGAGGTGTGGTGACCTGCCAAGACCACATGGCACATGAGTGATGGGGTGGGTATTGCAAACAAGGTCTGCTTGTGCCTTAAGTTGGCATCAGCCTCCCTGCAAATGTGTTCTTGCAGCTGATGCCAACACCAGTCACACACAAGCTGCCTGGCGTGTCCACACTGGCCTGCCTCCGCCCAGGGTTTGAGGCACGAGGCACAGCAGGTAGTGGAGGTGCCTGGGCACATGCTAGGCAAGAGGGTGGCTGAGGTGTGGGTGACCTCATGCTGCCTCAAAACCCGCCCCACCCAGGCTCAGGTGGTCCAGGGTGCCAGGGGAGCCACAGGTCTCAAGTGGACCTGCCTCACCATGCCTCCTCCTCTCCCTGTCCACTCCCTAGCTGTGTGACTTTGGACTTCACTGAGCCTTCTTCTCATCTGTTGGGTGAGGATGCTGGTATACAGGAAAGAGCAGCTCTGGGATTAGAACCCGCATCCACTTGGCTCTGAAGCCCTTGTCTTTCTGCCGTGCCACGTTGACTGGCTTCTTGCAATGGGCCTCACTGAGGTGCCAGTTTAGCATTCTCAGTCCTGTCCGTTCATCCAAATGACCTGGGATCTTTACATACTTTGGAACGCACCCTTCCAGATTCGGGTTTAATTTAACTCAGGTGGGGCTGAGGCGCCAGTGAATTTCAAAAGCTCCCCAGATAATTCAAATAGGCTGCCAGGGTGGAGCGTTACTGATCCAACCTCTTCATTTTATAGATGAGGAGACTGAGGCCCAGAGATTCTGAGTGACTGTCCCCAACCCGAAGTCCCGTAGCCATTTGCAGCTGCAGCTGGAGTCTCTAAATTCTCCCTCTGAGTGAAAGAGCTGTAGTGAGGACATATAAGGCCACACTTAACAGCAGGAGCTTTGAAATCAGATAGAGGCGGGTTCAAGCCCTTGTAGGCTGTGTGACCTGGGGCAAGTCACTTCACCTCTATGACCCTCAGACTCTTCATCTATGAAAATAGGAGAGTTAGCTGAAGGCTAAATGAGATAGTGTATGCAGAGAGGAGTTGCTCATTAAGCGGGTTGCATCCCCTAGAAGAGACCTTCAGTGCAGTTTGATAGACATTTATTGAGCACCAAGTACAGGCTGGTCCATTTCTGGGGCTACGGAGCTGGAGTCAGAGCTGGGCTAGTCAGAGTGGGAGGTGCTATGTTCGCAGTAATTTAAGGGGCTGGGACTGTGGGAGCACAGATGCAGAAGTCCTAATCAGACTTCAGATGTGGTGGGGTGTGGGGAACGGGGGTGGCTGCATCAAGGGCCTCTTTCCTACTACCTGGGTTTGAGGAATGAGCATTTACTGAAGAACTACTTTATGCTAAATCTTTTGCATTTGTAAACTCACCCACTCTTCAAAACGCCCTATTCAGGGGGAGGATCATATCGCTTCCATTTTAGAGATGAAGTTCAGAAAAGCAAGGAGCCTTGCCCAGGCTTACACAGCTGAGGCCAGAATCCACCCAAGGAGTCTGACTCCAGAGTGGAAGCTCATCCCTTAGTCAGATGTGGTCTTTTGGGGGGGGGGGGGGTCCCGGACCATCCACTGGCCTGGTTGAAGCCCTGAGTTTTCATCCTTGGCTCTGACAGGCTGGACAGCCCCTGGTGAGTTCCCATTTGAGTCAGTGGAGCTGAGCAGTTTGGTTCTGCAGCTGGCTCAATGCGCTTCTTCTGGCCTCACCTGCACCCTCTCCCCTACCTAAAGGGTGTTGCTGCATCAGTCCAGGGTGCCCAGGAGTGGGGAACAGCCACCAACCTGGGACTGCTAGGCGCAGCCTTCTCCCTGACGCCAGATCCCCAGGAAAGCTCCTGAGAACATGAATATTCAGGCCTCAGGATAAAAGCCACTTCCCTGAGTGGCCAGGCCAGGCCTGGACCTGCCACCTTCCAGCCCAGCTCACCCACTGTTCTCTCTGCTGTAGGCATTGAAGCCACTGGAAATTTCTTCCTGTCCTCCTGCTCCTTTCCAGTGTCTGGGTCTCTGCTGGTGCCTGGAGCACTCTTCCCTTCTCTTGGCCTGTGCAGCTCCATCTTTCACACTCAACTACTCCTTCTTTAGCGCCCCTGACCTCCCTACCAAGTCAAATAACTCCAGCACCAAGTGCCTCTTCCCCATGGGACCTATCACCGCTGCCAGGTAGGTCTTAACATCCTCTCTGTCCTACCTGGCCCACCTTCCCTACCATGGCCTGGTCCTATACTCTATACCATTCCTCCACCATCTGATTCTTTCTAGCTGTCAACCGACAAATTTCACATTACAAAACGTTTTTGTTTGTAAGCAACATTTCCTCCATTAACAAAGATGCAGCGAGGTAGCTGCTTAGTGTGAAAACAAACAGAAGACATCGATTTGAGAAGAGAGATTGAAAGCCATTTAAAATAGATAGGATGAACACTATCAGGCATCTGGACTGAATTAGTTACTGAGGTTTGAATATATAACTTATCAAAGAGCTTCCTGGCAGCCAAGACAAAAGGGGAAATATACTGGGTTAGAGTGATTTGGTTCTAGGGTGACTTCGTCCCTTGGGGAAAAAAACCTATCCTTATTGCTTCAATTCAGAGGAGCTGTTTATAGAAGAGCCACTATTGGCAGGGAAGGCCCTTTCCACTCTCAGTACTCCTGTCCCCGCTGGCTGTCTCTCTCTGCTCATCCCAGCTAATTCTCAGGCAATTTTCTGCTTCGCTGCTCCAGCCTGGCCTACTTTCTCAGCTGTGTTTGTTTCCCTGTCCCTGGGCTCTGCAGAAGTAGCGTGTCTCCCATCAGCAGAGGTGTTCAGACTGGGGCCAGGTGACTCCTGCGGGGGAAACTGCAGAGGAGATTCATAAACCGAAAGATAATTGTTCACATCTCGCTCAGGTCCAGCTGTCAGGGTCTGTCAATTTGTGTCTGGGTAACAGAGACGCTATCTGGATCCCCACCACAACTCCGGCTCTTATATGGACCCTTCCAGAAAAAAACACAGGTGAGTTCACATCCCACGGCACAGCTCAAAATCCAGTCTTTACCCTGGATCAGTGACTATGTCCCACTCAGCTTCAAGTTCTTAATGTAGAAAAAGGTAGCAATACTGAACAAGGAATTGTGGGGTGGGTTCAATGACAGTGCATGCCTGACTTTTATTTATGTATGTCTCTACCTGATCATAAGCAGGAAGGGATTTGAAGCGTCTTACAAAAAACAAAACAAAACAAACAAAAAAAGAAACAAAAACAAATAAAACTAAACAACCACATTTACCAGATTAAAATAACAGATGTTATCCCAGCTGCCCCACTTGCTGGCTGTGCGATCTTGGGCATGTTGCTTTACTTCTTTGAGCCTCAGTTTCCTTGTCTGTAAAACGGGATAATAGTAGTATCTACCCCCCATTGGGCTACTGCAGAAGTAAATAAATTAATATGGAAGGATACTCAGCACAGTGCCTGGCACAGGGTAAGCAGGCGATACATTTTAGTAGTTATTATTATAATGTAATCTCATTTTTTTGTTTATAGAAAAGTAATCTGTGTAAAGCTGAGCCCCCTTGAGGCCAGTCTCAGATCCCTATTGAATTAGAAAGAAACACTAGTTCCTTCTCCCCTCCAAAATACATTGAAAAGCAATTTAAATGTTCATTCAATTCCTTTGAAAATGGTAAAGCAGATTTCATTTATAATCTCAATAAAATGTCCTAACAGTTCTTTTCCTCTGTTTCTTTTTCTTACCTTCCCTCCCACCCTCTGCACACAGCACAGCAGCCCCCCAATCTGGGTTCTGAGTCCCTCAAACCGCTTCCTCAAAGCTCAGCCTGCACTGGCTCTTACCTCCTTGGCCCTCTTCCCCAACCACTCCCATTTTTTTCCACCCAGCAACCTCTGCCCTGTCTCTCCTCACTTGTTTTCCCCTCCACCCATTACCCAGATCCACAGGAAAAGGCCAAGCCGAGGCTGCCTGAACTACAGTTTCCTCCCTCAAGCAGGGCGGAAGGGAGCTCTGAACAGGTTAATGTTTTTCCTCTAACAAAACAGACACACACCTGTTAATACAGCTTAATGCAGAATACATCAAGGAGTTAGCTGTGGTTAATATCTGAGGAGTGGGCCTATGGGGACTTTTTTCTGTTGTATTCATTTCTGTATTGTTGACATTGTTTTACGGTGAGCATGTATTCATTACCTTTGAAATCAGGAAAGAAATAGATTTATTTTATTTTTAAGTATGGAAATCAGGGCAAAGGGAGAGAAAATAGCAGAAAAAAGTGAAGCAAAAGCAGGAATAATGTGAGTATCCAAAATATATTCCCTCGAGCCTGTATTTAAATCATGTAAAGGGCCCAGTATGGGGCCCAGCACACACTTGATAAATAGCAACTATTGTTGGTCAGGACTTAATGAACTTCCATCCCTCACAGACACTCAAAACTGCCCAATTGAATCAGAGTAGCTGGTAGCCCAAGGGGAAGGAGGTCAGGCTAGGACATCCTAGTCCCCAGCCCCACCCCGGGCGAGCTCTCTGCAGGGTTGGATGAGTCAAGAAATAGTCTAATTGGGTCTGACAAGCTCTGCCTGCCTCCTCCCGCACCAGCCTCCTGATGGGTTCCTTCTGATGCCTTCCTGACTATCCTCTCAGAAAGGCTGGGGTGTGTGTGTGTGTGTGTGTGTCGGAGGAGTCTGTTCCTAGAGAGTTTGGAGATTTCCTCCCAGAAGCTCTAGACTGCAGTTTCAGTTCAGTTATGGAAGAGGAAACAAAATTTAAAAATTAAATAGCTCTTATAACGCCTCTCATTCTGCCTGCCTATCTGTGGGCTGCTCAGTTTGTCTAGACTCTATTTGACTTGGTATGTGGCACTAGTCTAAAAAAAAAAGTATCGGGACTCTTTGGGCACCTACTGTATACTCGATATTACTGAACATTTCTGGACAAGATGATGACGCAGGCAAAGCAGAGGAAGAACACCAGTAATAGCCCCTGCCATATACTGAAGGCCTGTGAAACGGAAGCCACTCCACAAAGCTAGGGGGTTCTTCTTGGACCCTGGGGAACGCTGAGGCTGGATCGGCTAGAAACCAAACCTAAACTCCAATGTCAGCTCTCTCTGAGGACGTCACTCTCTGTAGCAGGGCCAATCAGAACCCTTGGCCATAGTAATTGGCTGAGGAACAGCTGCATGACTCAATGAGAGTCAACAAGGCTCAATTTGGGAAATGAAAGTTATTGGAACTGTTGAGAAAAGTGAGTCTCTGTCGGGAGCTGCTGAGAGACTAGGATGCATGGCTGGTGCTGCTGGCAGCTATCTTGTGATCAGGAGGAGAGACCCTGGCAGAGAAAAGAGGCCAGCAGAGAGGGAAACAAAGAACATGACCTTGAATCCTGACGACTTCAGCTGAGCTCAAGGCAGCCAGACCTAAAGCTAGCCCTAGCTCTGGACTTTCCCATTTTAAGTTGTGTTTTCTGCAGTTTGGGCCCTGATGCTCCAACTGAGCAATCACTGTGCCCAGAGACCTATTTGGAGGAAGCGCCCCTCACCACCCCAACTATGGGGATCTGACAAGAGATCTCTTGCCATACAACCTCCATGCCTCTGTCAGAGAGCACACAGTGAGCCCACAAATGCCACCAGGAGCAGCACGAGGCCAGAATATCAGTGAATCCCTTTAGATGAACCGTGTCTCCTTAGGGAAGTCACTTTCCCTCTTTGAATATTATTTTCTCTCACTTGCCATAGGGGGTGAGCATCACAGTATCTACTGCACAGAATTGTTCCCAGGAGGCTGTTTGGAGGAACTAATCCCTAAGGCATCGGGGGTTGGGGTCAGAGTTGGCAGCAAACCTCACTTGTTTTCCCCTGGACAGCGTAAGACCAGGGACTGCCTCTCCTGGGGGCAGCCTGGAGGAATGGAAAAGGCTTAGCCATAACATCGGGAGGCTTCAGTTCTAGTCCTGGTGCCATTGTCAATCCAGGGGTCAGCCTTTGGGCAAGCTCCTCCCCCCCACACAATGGGCCCCTTTCAGATGTGGGAAAGCCAAGTGTCTCTCTGTTTCCTTCAGAGCCAGAATCACATCTTGTTCACTGCTGTGTCCCCAATACTCAGTCCAGTTCCTGCCTCGCTGATAGAGCATTCCAGAATGCCCCTTGAGTGAGTGAATAAAATGTCAGGATACGTGACCATTCTTTTTTCTTTTTGGAACACGTTGGAGTGTAACATAAAAACACTCACAGGTCCTAAGGAGGCTTCACAAACTAAGCATAGTCCTGTATCCAGCCCCTCCATCCTGAAACAATCTTACCAGCACCCAGAAGTCCCCCTGGTGCCCCCTTTCCAGTCATTCCCTCCTCAAAGTTAATGCCAGCCTGACTTCTGACAGCATAGATTAGTTTTGCTTCTTTCTGAGCTACATAAATGGATCCATGCTTACCATTTTCCAGTGCTTTGTAGCTTACCAAGGGCCCACACGTACACTAACTCATTAAATCTTCACATCAGTACAGGGAGGTGAGCTTACAAATCCCAAAAACCGAGGCTCGGAGAGGAGATGGGAATCCACCACAATCACATTGCTGGCAAATGGAGAGCTAGGATAACTGGGTTCCATTTTCGTGTCTCCCTGGATCTCAGAATGTCCCTCCAGGCATCAGCCTGTGATTCCTTGGAAGACATTTAAAGAGTGGTCAGGAATCTGAAACCAGACCAGGCCTGGGCAGCTGATGGTATAAGTTACCCATCCTCCAGGATGGAGAGAGTGTCTGGGCCAGTGAAGATCTGGTCACCTTCAGCGCATGGCCCAACCCTGCCCTCTCCACCACGCTTCCTGTGTGCTGCACTCAACACGCTTTGTGAATTTCAGCAGGTGACCCTCTTCCCTGTGTCCTTCCCTCCATATTGAAGAATTCAGAGCGCTATTGGATGCAAGGGTAAGAGTTGTTTTCACAGAACCCCTTCCCTGCCCTCCAGGTTGTCACACACACTGCACAGGAGCAGGTCCCCTTTGGAGCCCGGTGCTGTGTGCCTAGATCTTCTCCACGGAACCAGAGTCACCTTGAGCCAGCTCCTGAACAGGGGTGGCTGCCAGCTGCTCCTACTCCCCCTCCTGGCAGTAGGTACTCTCTCTCCCCAGAATCCACCAATTCAACTCCCTCTTAGCCCTGACCTGGTAGGCTGGTAGGCAAGATTCCCCTCTTTCCTTTTGGCCTCATGAACTCTTATACATCCTTCAAGGCCCAAACCCCACCTCCTCCAAGATGTCTGTCTCTCCTGAACATACACTCTTTACACCCCTACACATTAGTTTCTCTTTCTCATTGTCACACGAATATAGATGACCACAAAGTCACACAAACAGAACACACACGCGCTCACCACACACAACGGCTTTTCTCTCTCTTCCTTGCAAATTGGGCTGCATACACAGTGTATGGGGTCACAGCCATGCTCCTCTCCTATGTGCACACCTACATATGCACACTCCACAACACACAACCACAGGGATTTGGTCTCTACTTGTTTAGAACAGGGACACCAAGTCTCTCTCTACATCAACATGAATGTACCACAGGCCCCAAATGTACAGATCACACGTCATACAAATACATCGACATACACCTTTTCTGTCTGTGCCTTCCTCCTTCCCTCACCCACTTACACCGCCAACATATGGGTAGAGACGGTTTCTCCCCTGGACGTACAAACGCACAGGCATGGAGAGCCATCGGTCCTTCTTTCTGCTTCCCACCCGCTTCTTT
>NW_017731890.1:1108744-1122202 GCF_001890085.2 Hipposideros armiger
CACAAACACACACGCAGCTGCAGCGCCTTGGGCCACAGTCCCGTGCAGGCGTCGGGCAAGAGACAAAGGTCGCCGAGGCTCCCGGCGCTGCGCACCAAACACAGCCGAGCCTCTCCCCGGGCTCCGCCTATCCCCAAAGCCAGTCTCGGCGCGGTCTGGACCCCACACCCCGAAGCCCGAGACCACGCCCGCGCCGACGCCCCAGGGTGCGCACGCCGCCCGGGCTCTCCGGCGGCCGCGCCAAGGGTTAAGGAGCAGGCGGCCGGGAGGGGGTCGGAGGTGGGGAGGAGGCAGGCCTCCGGGTGTGATTGGCTGCGCAGCCCGGGCCCCGCGCCCCGCCATTGGCCCCGCGGCGGGCCCGCCCCCCAGGGACTCGGCGCCGAAGCCGCGCTCGCCCGCGGGGAACCGAGCGCGCCGCCGGGGCTGGACAGCCGCGCAGTCGGAGGAGCGCGGCCGGGAGCCGAGAGCGGGACGGGGCGGCGTGCGTGAGCTATGGTGAGTGCCGCGCCGGCCCAGCCCTCACGGCCCCCGGCAGCAGTGCCGGGGTGGGACCCGGGGCTGGCTGGGTCGCGGGGGGCTGGGCGCCGGCTGCAGCTCTCGGAAGGCGTGTAGTCGGGGGGCGCGCAGGCAGGGCTTGACTAGCCCGGCAGCGCCGCGCTCTGCTCCGTCGGGGGTGGCGGCACCGAACTTGGTTTTGGGCAGCTGGACCCAAAACTGGGTGGGGTGTGGAGAACTCGGGGTGGCCGAATCGGTTTGGGGGCAGCTGGTGCGGAAGTCCCTGGACCCGACTGGGCTTGGAGACCCTGGTTATCCGGACTGGGTCTGGGGCGAGCGTCGGGGACAATTCCACAGCGGCTGGATCCAGTTGGACCTGAGTGTCCCGGGATGCCGTGTCGGTTCGGAACTCAGGCTCGGCTTGGAGCATCATGGGTGGCCGCGCTTAGCGCGTGCGGAGGGCTAGGTCGGGACACTCTGTCTGGGTAGTCACTACCGATCCCGCTATGGCCTGAGGCGGTGGAGAGTGGCGAAGGCTGGGCAGCCAGGTTGGTTGCTGTCAGAGACCAGGGGACACTTGGGGACCCTGTGTCCAGCGATCTGGTCTCTCCAGCGTTACCCAGTAATGGGTCCTTAGAGGAGGTGCTAGGCAATGGCATCAAGGAGAAGGGAGCTGGGGAGGGAGATTTCATGGGGGGTTTCTGAAGCCCCTGGGGAGAAACCCACTTGGTCCTGGCTGGGCCTGTTGGGGGCTGTTTTAGGGAGGGGGCTTATCTCTGGAAGGAGAGCCAAGACCTTTGAATCACCTCTCTAGGGACTGATGATTGCCTCTCCATCATGGAGTCCAAGGCCACCTGCTTCTCTTGAGTTTCTCTCCCCATGGAGCGCGGCCCCTCTGATTCTCCCCTAGTCCTGCTCTGGGCCCTCTTAAGTGGTTGCAACTCACCATGCAGGGCCAGAGGAGGGCATGTATGTGACAGTGATGGTGGCTGCCAGTCCCAGGGATACAGCCACCACCATTGCTCTGGGACAATGCTGCCAGGCCTGCGGGGGCCCAGGTGGGGGCAGGACGGGACCCCCTGTAGACATGAAGAATCCCCAAGCGATTCCACAGGACCACCTCCTGCCCTGCCCAGAGCTAGGGTCCCCTTCTAACATCCTTGTCCTCTCTCCTCGCCCCACTAGTATCTGCCTCCCCCTGCACCACCACTTGCCTCACCAGAGTCAGTAATAACAAAATTATGGCTTGACTCCCCACCCAAAGGTGCTTAGAAACCATCTTGGATCCAACCTACCCCCTTGGTCAGGAACCCCTGGAATGCGCTGCTTGGACAGTTTCAGTGGTGGGAAGCTCCCTCCCTGTGGACCCGCACTTGATTTAAGGTCTCAGAATATAGACAATAAAAGGGGGTGGGACTTTGAGGTCTTATTATCCACTCTGCCCCCAAGCACACCCTGACCTGTTACTCAGAAAGAGAACGTTTTCCTCCTTAAAAAACCACCAAAGAGAGGTCACCTTGCCTTGGTGACACTTTTCAGAGCCTTACAACCCGAGAAGCCACCCAGCCTGTCAGGAAGACCTCAGGCTTTGGCATCAAACAGATTCAGGTTAGAATTCCAGTTCATTTCCCTACAGGGACTTTGGTCAGATTGCATCCTCTCCTCTGAGTCTGTTTCCTCATCAGTGAAATGAGATAAGTGTTATCTCCCAGGGATGATGTGGGATTGGGCGAGATAACCCAGCAGGAGTGCTTTGTCCAAATAGACAAAGGCTATACTTTCCTGTATAGCCTTCAGCTCAGGTTGAGAAGTTCGGCCTGACATCTCCCCTATTTGTTAGTCTGGAAGAAGGATTAAAGTGTATCATGTTGTGGGGAGAGGATGGAGACAGTGATACTTACAGATTCATTCATTTGTTCATCATTCAGCAAAGGTTTATGGAACACTTACAATATGCCAAGCCTTGTACTAGGGAGAAAAACACTGTCATAAACATGTCCAGGAAGCTTCTACCAGTCCATAGATGTCCACATGGACCCTCAGGCCAGGTGGCATATCTCTTGAGAGAGCTATCATGCCAGGCCAGGGTTCCCTCCTGGCTGGAGAGATGGGAGAGAGCGTCACTGAGCAGGTGGCATCCGAATTGGAAAGAACATCGAGGTGGGGAGACCTATGTGAGCAGAGGACCAGAGGTGTGAGAGCTCAGGAAATGCTCTTGTTAAGGCCGGAATGGGGCTTGCCTGGCATCTGGGCATGAGAGAGCCAGGAAAGAGGAGAGGATGTGGGCAAGGGACGTCGCTGGGGCCAGAGGCTTATTCTGGCTGTGGGGTGGGAGCTGCGCTGTGGATCCGTGACCCACCACGTGTGGGTGGGGTAGGGGCCAACGTCAGGCCTCGCTCCCCCCTCCCCCCCATTTTGGTTTCCCCTAAACATTAGTGCCTGTGCTCATTCCTGAGGTGGGGGTGACTCAGGGCTGCTAAAATGTTTATGCCTTGGAGCTCCTGCTCCATGGGTTTTAAACAAATCCAGCGTTCCCTCCCCTCTGGTGTGGCCAAGTTTCCCCTGGCCCCTGGGTTCCTAACAGGGGCTCGGTTGGAGAGTGTGTGCGCTGTTTCCTGTTGTCCTGGCTGAATCTCCCTGACGGTCCCCAGCTCCCCACCCAGGTCTCTAACCCCTTGGCAGGGAATCAGCGCTGTTCTTAAAGGCCTCACGTGGACCCTCCAGCGCAGGCTTGGGGTGAGGGTTCTGAGGAGGCTTTTTTTTTTTAAGATTTTTTTTATTGGGGGATTAGGGGAGGAACAGCATTGGGGAATCGGGGAAGGGGAACAGACAAGTTACTGTCCTTTTGTTCTTCAGTCTAGTTGTGGAGGACGTTGCTTCACTGGCCCAAGCTGGCACCATCATTGCGCTCTTCCCGGGTGAGGCAGATTGGTCGCCGGCCACTGGACGGCCTCTCACGGTGGCTCTTGGCAGCTCACGTTGGCTGCCAGCCACTCGCGGTAGCCCACTGCAGCTCCACTGCAGCCTATGCGGTCGCTGGCAACTCATGACAGCCCAGCTCCAGGTCGAGCTGTTGTTCACCATCTTAGCTGTAGAGGGCGCAGCGTCATTGGCCCTCATGTGGGATCCGAGCTGGGGTCCTGCTTCTCAGAGCTGGCGTCCCAAGCCAACTCTTAACCAACGCGCCACTTGGCCGGCCCCTGAGGGAGCTTTTTATATCTTCTCTCTCCAGTTGTCCTCATACCACCCAGCAGAAGGCACAGAGAGATAAAGGAGGTTGCCCACAGCCACACAGCAAGGTCGTGCCAGAGCAGCCACAAACCTCTTGGATGTGGAGTCTTACCAGGCAGACAGGTTGAGGGGAAGGAGGCCCAACCCACTGTTCCCAGCCTGCTGTTGTGGCACCTTAAGAATGTTCCTAAACATTCCAAGCTAGGGACTGAGCTTAGAACCATGGCTGAGGGGTGGGAACCATCTTTACTGTAAGTGGCTGAGTTGAGGACAGAGACTAGTGCCTTGATTTGAATACTGGAGGTACCAACTTGGGTTAGCTGTTCCTCCTCTTGGCACTTCCTTTCCTCCTAAGTGAGGCAGCTTTGTTCCCTTCTCAGGATATCATGAGGATACAATCTAGGATACAATGTAGAAACGCAGACTGTTAAGAATGTGAGGGAAGGTGTTGTTTGAAGACGTGAGGCCAGCCACATGCCCCCTGAACCAGTCTTTGTGGGCTTCCCAGAGCACTGGGGTGCTTTCCTTCCTGAGCCAGCCAGCGCCAGCGTCTGTCCTGGTAACTGGGCTACTAGTGTTTCCCTGTATCACTACGATTTTTGGTAAACAGGCATATTGTTAATGAATAAATACATTGTTTCCCAGAAAGAATTGGAGAAACAGGCTCTGTCAGGGGAGGAACAGGGTTTGAGGGGTAAGAAGGCAGCAGAGTGGGCTCCGCAGAAAGTTTCAGGCTTTCGCCAATATAACCAGCTTGGCTCAAGTCCACACCTCAATGTCTACAGCGAGGGAGGAAGAGACCATCAGCAACCGTTTATGACTTTTAGTGTTTCCTCTCAATTTTTTTCTTTTTAGTTAACTAGGTACCTAATTAATATTCTTTTTAGTTAACTAAGCACCCCTGCCATAGTCAAAGTGCTTCATTCATTCATTTGTTCATGCATTCATTCACTAAATAAATCCACCTGGCACAACATGAGGCTTTGGGGCTGCCATCAGTATGATCGACACTGATAGGTCTCCGTTCCACAGTCTGGTGGACAGGCAGATATGGAGCAGGAAATTACAAGCGCAATTGCTGTTACCAAGGAGACGTGCAGGGTGCTTTGGAGCCGATAGGGGAACCTGGCCTGAGGATCAGAAAAGGCGCCCAGAGGACATGACATTAAAGCTGTGGCCTAAAGAATGTAGGGACCAGGAAGAGCATTGCAGGCATAGGGACCACTTCTGTGTAAGACGGGACAAAACATGGTACACGGTGCGTTCGGGAATTAATTTGTCTGGAGGCTCAGAAGACAATGCTTGGGAAGTGGCCAGGGGGAGGCACACGCAGGGAAGGTTGCATTAAAGATTTGGGGCTCCATCCTCAGGGCAGTGGAGTTCAGAGTGAGGGGAGTGACATGGCAGATTTGCATCTTGAGGTGATCATACTGGCTGCTTTGTGGAGAAAGGTGGGGGGGCGGCGAGGCTGAAGGCTGGGGCACCAGTTAGGAGGCTGCTAGAGTGGCCCTGGGAGAGACAGTGATGGTGGGGAGTCACTGTGCTCTCCACCGCACGCCACACCCCCACCATGCTGCCCAGAATGACAGTGAAGAGAGGTGGAGGCTGACTTTCCTTCCTGCATCCTTGCATCATCCTTTTATGCAAATAACCAGCGGGGCTCTGGGCCTCAAGAAACTTCCATCTAATAGAGGAGAAAGGCCAAGTTCCCAAATGCCTCTGAAGCAGAGTAGAAAATGATAAGGACCAACCTGGGAAGGCAGCTCCAGAGTCACCATGGACATGGGTGCGTATCAAGGGAGGCTTCCCAGAAGAGGTGACATTTGAGCTTCCTATGGCAACAGTTAGTGGAATGAAATGCTTCCTAGGAGCCAAGCTTTGGAGACTTTAAAAGAAGGAGATACTCTTTTGTCACTTAAAGAGTTATAGTCTTGGGGGGAGCAAAGTTTAATGCACAACCAATGCTGATTGTCGGGGAGTGGCACTGGGAATCTAGGGCCTAGGGGTTCTGCCCTTTGGGGGGTGCCCTGAGGGCAGGGGTGGCTGGGACATCAACAGGCCTGTCTTGGCTCACTGACAAGCCTTGAACTGGCCCCTTCCTCCCCACAGGGCTTCTGGGGCCTTTCTAAGGGGGAGATATAAACAAAGGAGCACATTTCTGGAGGACATTCTGGAAATTATCTCAGGGAGGGTCTAACTTCAGGGCCCAGAGACAGGGAGGTGGGCCTGGCTGCTAGATCTTAAAACCACAGAGTGCTTGTGTTAAAAGGGGAGTCATAACCATCTAGTTCAAATTCCCCATTTTACAGGTGGGAAGACTAAGGGGCTAAATGAGCATCTAGCAATTGCCTGGCATTTAAATATAGCCTCTTTGATCTTCACACCAATCCTAGGAAGTAGGTTTATCCCCATTATAGAGTTCTGAAAGCTGACGCTCAAAAATCAGAGAATTAGGGACTAGAGCTAGGCAGTGGCCCCCTGATTCTTTAATAGGCTGGCTTCAGTCCCAAGCTGCCACTCAATTTAGCAGGAACTCTGCTTTCCTGGGAAAGGCCCCTGGGGATGGGGGATGAAACTATTAGGCAGTGCCTAGAGGCCTTGGTTGCTGTTTGGGGCTGGAGGTTGGCCAGGCTGAAATACTGATTTTTTTTGGCCTTCACCTTTGCATAGCACTTGACAGTAAAGCCCTTTTCTTTCCTTTCACCAACTGTTCTTAGGTCCCCGTGCCGGCTAGTGGCAGAGCTGGGACCTAAACCCAGGCCTGGGACTCTCAGCCCAGACTCCCAGCTCCCCAGCTTCTGGCACTGCATGCCGGCCCTGCCCCACGTCTCTAGTGGCCCCCTGACTGGACATGTCACAGGCTTCCTGACCACATGCGCCCCGTGAGCAGGAGCAGCCCCTGGCCCAGAAGCCTTCTCTCCCCATCCTCCTCCCCACGTGCTCCTCCCCTCCTTGGAGCAGGCCCGGGGCATCAGCCAGGAGGAGTAGAGTTACAGTGTAAACACCGACATGTCAATATTTACCTCTGCCTGGAACCAGAGCCTCCCCGTGTCTCCCTGCCTCCCTGCCTGCCTGCCTCCCACACGCTGCCCATCCAGGTGCACGTGGCCGGCTCTGGTGGTGATTGAAAGCACGGCCAAGGGTGAGGATCTAGCGTCCAGCCCAAGCCCTGCCATTGACGTTTCATGTGGCCCTGAATAAGACATTCTTCCTTCCTGGGCCTCAGTTGTCCCATCTGTAAAATGACATGGCTGGAACAGACTGGCTCAAGGGGCCTTTTCTGCAGTGACATGTAGGATTACAGGCATAATTCTCTGGCTCAGACTCAGACTGGAAGTTGGGCAGACCTGTGTTTGAACCTCAGATTCCCCACTTCCTCAGTAGGACTGTGGGCAAAGTCACGTAACCCTTTTGAGCTTTGGTTCTCTCATCTATAAAATGAGATCCTAATGGTACCTGTTTTGGAGGGTCTTTGGTGAGGATTACTGACATAACTCTTGACAAAGCTCTTGGCACAGGATAAGAACTGAATAAATGGTGGTGGTTATTCCAAATAAACACTTTATGATTCCGTGAATCCAGACCCCGGGTTGCGTCACTTGGGGAATGGAGCCAAGGGTGGGGACTGTAACATCAAGCCCTCTTGATACTTGGGGGCCACAGACTGGGCTGGGGGAGTCCAGGGCTTGAGAAAACCCCTCAATCAACAACAACAACACACACACACACACACAGCTGCCCAGCCTCTGGGGTTCCATCTTACTGGGCAGAGGTCCAGGGCTGAAATGACCTCACAGATGTGTGGCAAGGAGAGGGCTAGGGGAGGGTGAGGAGGCGGAAAGGGAGGAAGGACGCGTTTCCTAAGCAGCTCTTTCACAGAAGCACCGGACTCCAGGTCATGAGCTGTTCCCTCTAGCTGGCAGAGGAGGGGGCGTGGGGTGGGGACTGGCAGAGGTGTGGGAAGGGCAGGGCAGGGCAGGGAGGTGGGGCTGCCCATGCAGCGCAAGTGGTCCTGGGAGACCAGTGGGCCCAGGTTCAAACCTGCTCCATCACGTTTTGCTGTGTCACTTTGGACAATATATCACCACCCCTCTGAGCTTTGTTTTTCTCCTCTCTAGTCTGCAGCTGTTAGGACCTATTTTGTACAGTAGTTGGAAGAGTTGAACCGGGGCTGTAGCTCCATCCTGGCGCACCCAGGGGGCTCCATGGATATCAGCCTGTCTTATCAGCATGACAGTAAGAACCACATGCCCATCCCAGTTCTGCTAGTCTATGGGCTTCTTCAGAGTAAGACTGAGTATTTTTAAAAATTATGATATGGTTTACTTACGTAAGATGCACATTATCTTGTGCACCTGTGGTGTAACCACCACCACCTCGATCAAACAAAATAGAGCATTTCCACCTTCCCAGAGTTCCACGTGCCCGCTTCCTGCAACCCCTCTCCCAGGCGGCCGTGGACTTTTTTTCTGATACTCTAGTTTTGCCTGGTTTTGAACTTGATCTACATGGATTCATGCACTCTTGGCCTGGTTTCCTTTAGCTTCAGTCAACGCTGATATTTTTTAGCTCATTCGTGTTGCTGCCTGGACCAGTATCTATCTGTCTGCTCCTTTCTTAGGCTGCCGTGTCGCCCACTGGGTAGAGGTGTGTGTCAGTGTCCGTGGATGACATTTGGGTGGCTTCCAGTCTAGGCTGCTGTGACGCTCAGGTGTCTCTGTGGACTTAAGCACCCATTTCTCTCGGGCAGGTACCTAGGAGTGGAGCTGCTGGGTCAGAAGGTCCACGTGTGTTTTAACTCTCATAGAAACTGCCACAAGGTTCTACACGGAGGGTGCCCCCTTTTCAGGGTGTATTGTGCACCTCTTTGCCCACTGGCCCAAGCCTAGAGCAGGCTCTTGAATGTGAGTCCTTTCTTTGTCCTAATGCTTCAGCTCCATTCTGTTAGGCTCTGCCCCTGTCCTCAGGGCCTGATAGCCCTGGGCAGGCCCTCTGCCTACACCCAGGGCTTTGGGTTTCCCCTGGCATTCGTCAAGGCAGGGAGGATGTCCTGGTCCTGGAGACCCCAGGGTACAAGGCTGTGTGGCCACTGATGTGTTGTGCGACCTTGGCAAGTCCTTCCCCTGCCTGATCCTCTTCTGCAGAACATTGGGTGAATTGATGGTTTCCCTCGTGTCTGACAGTCTCCCCTCATTTGGGAGCCATTTGCTCTGTGCTTTTCCATCTCCAGGGTGACGCCTGCCTCACCGGTGAGCCCCAGCTGTCCCATATCACTGAGGAAGGACCATATAGGAAAGTGAGGAGAGGCTCTTTCTTCATTCTTGGTACCTTCCCCAAGAGCCTCATCGCGAATCAGTCTTCCCTGGTGGGGGCCCTCCCTGCAGCGTGCGCCCCTGGCTGTGGGCGCCCCACCCAGGGAGAAGGCCTCGCAGAGCTGGCCTTGACATCAGGCAGGATTGGGTGTGCATTCTGCCACTTCCTACCTCTGTGGCCCTGGGCAAGTCACTCCACCTCTCTGAGCTCCAGCATCCTCCTCTGCAGGGTTGGAAGGATGAGATGAGGTTCCGCCTCATTGTCGGGACTGAAGTGGATGGGGCAACAAAATCCCTGCCCTTGAGGAGATACGTTCTAGGGGAGGAAGCCAGAGACTACACAGGCAAACCAACAAACCAGAACTATCACTTCAGTGAAAGGAAAGAAAAGAAAAAGGTGATGTGGTGGAGAGGGTGGCCGCAAGGTAGGGAGGGAGCCACAAGTTGGACGGGCAAGGGAGGAGGTGACATCTGACACCTGAAGGCTGAAGATGTGGGAGGGGCGCTTTCTGAGCAGAGGACTAGCAAGTGCACAGGGCCTGAGACAGGGGCGAGGGATTTGGCATGTAATGGGTGGCAGGAAGGCCAATGTGGCTGGGTAGAGGTAGCAAGTAGGAAAGGGGCTGGGAGAAGTGGGCATGGAGGGGCCAGGTCACGCAGGGCCTTGTCAGGCATGGGGAAAGCTGGCATTTCATGCTATTCCCTTGTGATGGGAAGCCCCTTCAGGGCTCTAAATAGGGGGATGACTAGGATTGGTTTCTGTTTTAGAAAGGTCCTGGCTGCTATGTGGAGGATGGACTGTAGGGGGCAGGAGTGAGGCAGGGAGGCTGGTGTCAGCGTGAGAGGCGAGAGTGGGCTCAGTATATTCACCTGTCCTCAGGGCAAGGAGGCTTATATTACTTCAGGATCTGGGATTTCAGCAGCTACTTCAGAGGATGAAAGAGCGGGGGGGACAGGGGACCCCAGATGCTGCATGACGTTCTGGCAGCCTGGCATGGGGGCACACGTTGCCTTTGGAGCCAGTCAGACTTGTCTCAAAACTTCCGCTTGAACTCAGCCTCCCAGGGTGAGCTCATGAATTTCCCAAAGTGACCACATTTCCACCACCCCAGGCCCTGCAACCCAGAGAAATGTGCCTCCCCCACTTCCGCATACCCCGTGAGAAGTGAGGGCAGAGGAAGTGATGTCTGAAAGGGGATGCCCTGCCCCTCTGGGCTCTGGGCTGCTGTTCCCACCGCCCTGCTCAAGTGACTTCTGTGGTTTTGTGGTTCCTGGGTGCCCTGGCTGATCTGGGGCAGGAGGCGGCCACGATGAGGATTTCATCTCTCTGTGCCTGAGTGTCATGTTGAGTGGGTGGTTACTCAGCATCCTGCTGGGCCTCAGGGCATGGTGGGGGGGAAGGGGGTGGGAGTTCACAGGGCCACACAAGGTCTGAGTAGAAGTGGGTCTTAGATATCATCAAGACAAACTTCCTCTTGGGGCTCAGAAAGAGAAGGAGACTTCACACAGTGGGTTAGCAGCAGGACTGAGACCCTGATCTCCAGGACTCCTAACCCAGTGCTCCTTCTGGTTCAGATACGGGTTTTGAAGCCAGACAGACCTGGGTTCTGGTCCCAACTCTGCCCCTTAGTCCCAGATGGGTGACCTTGGGCCAATGACCATCTCTGAACCTCGGTTTTCTCCCCTGTGAAATGGGATGGTAGCAACACCTTTCTCATGGTGGTGTTATGAAGAGTGGTTGAAGTGATTCACATATACCTGTAAAGCTCATAGGATGGTGCACATAGTGGGGCCTCAGAAAATGGAAACAGTTACTAACATTATTATTAGTGCAGTTCTGTCCTTTTGAGCCTTGTGAAGAGCTGGAAAGAACGGCTGTGTGCCAGCCTTCACTTAACACTGTTTTCTAGCTCTGGTGAATGCAGTTAGGCCGGTCCCACTGCTGCTTGTTTATTTTACTTCCCCATGATAGTTGGGAGACCCTTTAACAAGACCCTTAATCAGCACCACCACCCCAGCACACACACACACACACACACACACACGCGCGCGCACACACACACACACACGCGCGCGCACACACACACACACACACACACACACACACACACACACACTCGAGCAAAGCTTAGATGAGCTGGAGATGTTCTGCCTGCCTCCAGCCTAAATGCAGGTCCAGAATGGGCATCAGGTGCCTACCACACACTCACTGATTCCTCTTTGTGCAGGATGGCCTCAGGGTTAAGAGCAAGGACTGTGAGATCGACTTGAACTTGAACCCTGGATCCACCACTTATTTCTTTCCTCCCTGAGCCTTAAGTTGCCCATCTGTGAAGTGGGGATAACAGCCCCCTCCCCCCGGGGTGGTTGCAGACATTAAATAAGAGAAGATCTGTTCAGAGCACATGTGCATAGTCATTGCCCGGCTCAAAGAGACAGGTGTCACTAACAACAACACTGACGTATGTCCCAAACCCACTAGGCCTGTTCCTTTTTCCGTAGCTGTTCTCAGAAACTTCCTTGACCACCCCTAGCCCATCCATTGTGTGTCCCCACCCCAGACTGCCTTCTGTCAGGCACAAGTCACCTTGGAGGAACTTTCCCTGTTGGGTCTCCCTGCATTTGACACAGTTCAAGAGCTTGAGCTCTGGGGCCAACCTTCCTGGGTTTGAATCCCAGCTCTGCTGTTTATCTGAGCAACTTCAGGCACATTCCTAAATTCTTAGCTTCTGTTTCTGCATAAGTAAAATAGGAATAATAATAGTACCACACTCATAGAGTGGCTTAAACAAGCAATACAATTCGTGTGAAGTGCCGGGATTTGTGCCTATCACACAGTAACTGCCTAGTGCTAGATTTTTCTATGAGGTGGAGCTCTGCTGGAGCAGAGCCCCTGCCTTTTCATCTCTATATTCCCAGGGCACAGCAAGGATGGACTTGGAAGGGATTTGGGGTCTCTAGGAATTAACGCTGAGGATGGGTTGTTAATCAGGACAACCCATCCTGGACAGATGAGACAAAGACAGAGAGAAAGGACAGAGAGAAAAAGATTCTGGGCCAAGGGAACAGCATGTGCAAAGGCCCTGAGGTGGGTGACGATATAGCATGGTTAGTGTAGCTGGAGTAGAAAGCAAGGGCAAGAGTGACCCAAGGTGAGGCTGAGGGGTCAAGGGGCTGGGCCCCATGGGGTCATGTAGACCAGGTGAGAGAGAGGTTTGGACTTCATCTCGAGAGCAGTGGAAAGCCGTGTGTGTGTGTGTGTGTGTGTGTGTGTGTGTGTGTGTTTTCAATAAACTTGAGGCTTTATTTTCTTTTGCACCCGAAGGCCCCATTTAAGCCTGCAAAGAAAGAAAAGGTAAACATTTATAACTGGCAGGGTGGAGGGTTCACCCGGGCTTGGAAGGGGTGCCAGCAGGGAGATGACATGATCTGACCTGCGGTTTATTAAACTCACTCTGGCTGCTGAGTAGAGACGGACATGGGGAGGGCGTGGGAATCCAGGTGGCAGACCGTGGTTCAGTCCAGGCCAGTGGTAGTGACGAGGCAGAGGCAGACAGAGATATTGAGGGGTAGAATTGACAGGGCTTGGTGATTGATTGGGGTGAGGCAAGGGATCCAGCCTATTGCTTTGACAGGTGAGAACGGAGCCCAGAAAGGTGTGTGAGCTATTGTGGGTCAGGGGCACGGACTCTGATCCCAGAGCCTTCAAGCAAAGCTCTGACTCAGGCCCAGATTCCTGGCTAACTGCTTTTGTAGAGTCCTTCCTCCAGTCCTTCTGGTGGCTGCACCCCCTCCCTGTGCCTCCCCACCCCCACTCACCCATCTCCAGCAGAGTCTGGTGGCTTCAGGGGAGGAGAGGCTTTACAGGCACAGATTCTGTCTTTGAAGCATCTAACGAGGGAGGGGCTGCGCTCTGACCTCCAGATTCTTTCCCTGTGACCCCTGGGCCTCCAGGGCCTCCCCAGGCTTTGAAGGAGTCCACAGAAGTGGGGCTGGAGTGTGGGGGCTGGAGCCACTGTGCACAAACAGCCCCTCACTGGGCAGGGGTGCGGAGAGGTCCAAGGATCTGAGGAGATGTCCTGCTGCGGAAAGAAAGGACACACAGGGCCAGAGCCTGGACCTCTGCCAATGGCGACTCTGCAGAAGCAGGGAGACTCCCCCCTTCTCTAAACCTCTTGAACTGGAAACTGCGGGCTACCATTTAAGATTGTCTTTTTCTTCCTCCAGTTAACCCTGTCTGGCAAATAAGACCTCTGAGATAGATGTTCAATTAAATGAATTTCTGGCTCTGTAGGCTTCTCCCCACTTCCCACCCGGGACTAAGCCATCCCCTCCTGGGATCCAAGATAGCCATAACTGCCTGTCATGAACCTCATCCCCTCTGTGTCTGAGCCCACATTTTCCTCTTTATGGTTCAGCC
>NW_017731890.1:1122292-1155163 GCF_001890085.2 Hipposideros armiger
CCCCCTTTCTCACCAGGTTCCGGAGCCTGCTCTCCCCTCAGGACCCATCTCCCTGGAAATTGCACCTGGACCTTGGACCCTGGCCTGGCCTTTCTCTGGGGACTTGGTCCCCTGCTCTCCTCCCCCAGATACCTCCTCCCCCACCAACACACCAGTCTCCCGGGGTTCTGTATCCCCCCAGTGACTGAGCCCTTCTCACCCAGACACATAGTAGGCACTCAGGAACTATGTTCTCTTCCTCTTGTCACACCCATCTCTCAGTTCTCCGCTTCGTGGCCCCTCCCGAGCCTCCTGCCATCCCCCACGTGGGTATTTTTGCTTAGGGAGCCGCGTGCTGTGTGGCACCCAAGCCTGGGAAGCAGTTATTGTTGGCTGAGAACGCTGGGTGGCAGAAAGATGAGGCCTGAGAAGGGGTAGGAAAAACACTCAGTGTTGGTGTCTGGAAATCATTGCACGGGTGCAAAATGGGCATCAGGTTGGAAATGAGACAGGCTGGTGAAGGAGCCACTAACGGCTTCACAGAACAGCCTGGATCTCCGTGAGCCTCTGGCTGATGACGGGAGGACAGTACCAGGACCTCTTGTACTTGTGTAGCTCTTTTTAACACCGGTCCTCACATTCTCTTACCTGCGAGCTCCAGGGAACAGGAGGTGGGAACCACAATTGAGCAGGCATTAACTTTGAGCCAGGCCCTGTGACAAGCAGTGCGTGCATTGACTCGTTTCATTAGAGTCAACTCGAAAGAGATGGGTCTTATTGTGTCCTCATTTAGCAGATGAGGAAGCTTTGGCTGAGGCAAGATGACTTGGCCAAGAGCACACAGCTCGGGCTGACTCCAGAGTCTGTTTTTTGCGGGTCCCGTGGAAGGAGCGTCTGATTTCAGGGTTGAGGGTGGGTGTGCTTGTGGCTCAGAAAGGCTGTCTGTCGGCAGCCAAGTCAGAGGAGGCCAGTGAAGGAGGATGAGAAGAAGGTTGCTCTGGAACTCCTCTTGGGGGCTTTTTGGAGGGGAGCAGGTGGGGCCCTTTGGGGAGGGGTCAGGCAGCTGGAAGCAAGTTTTGAGCTGGATGAGGAACTGCCACTGTTCTGTCCTCCAGGCGCTCACACCCTTTGATTGTGACTGTTAACTTCTCTCTCCTGGAGGGGAAGTCCTCAAGGGCAGACCCTGGCTGTCTTGGCATATCTGCCCTCAGCAGATGCCCAATGAAGGATGAGTGGAGGGAGGGTGCACCCTCCAGGGTGAAAATCAGGAAGGGCTTGGGATCAAGAACAAACTTTCCTGTGCCGGATGGGTCATCCTGGAGAGCTGGTTTGTTGTTCATATTGTCACTAGGGACCCATCTCTAAGCGTTTAGTGCCAGCTAATGGAGACGTAGAACTTAACGTATAAAACTGCACGTTGCAACCAATTCTGACCCTTCTTTATTGTGCAATGTGTTTCTTTAAAGAATAAAACCCAGAACAAAATATAAGGAAGGGAGCATTTCTGCTGGCGATCTCTGATCCCTCCTCCATTGAAGAGACTGCTTCATAGGCCCCGTTTTTTTCCTTCTATGGTGACTTATGGGTTTTCTTGCTGTCCCCAGGTGGCAGTGAATCAGCCATGAAGACCGTTCAGGAAAGTCCAGAGGAATTTTTCTCCGTCAGGTTCCATTTGAGCAGTGCTAGGTGACATCCAGTGACACGCTCTAGGTTGGGGAAGGAGAGGCAGGCACACTCCACCAGCCACCTGTCTCTGCCACCTCTGCCTCTGTTTGTCCCCTGCCTTTCTGGGGCTCAGAGCCATCTCAGCCAGCGCAGGCAGGCAGAGTAGTGACCCACAGGCTCCTCCAGCCTGACTCAGCCCAGCCCTGGCCCTCTCTAGGGAAAACGAATCACTGCTTCAACCCTGAATGTTTCTCTTTATGTGGAAAGAAGAGGGAACGGAGTCGGGGTGGGAGAGCCCCTTTTGGCCCCCTCCACACTTACGTCTTAGCTCTGAAGAGCACACTGGCCATGGAGGGAGGGGTTCCAGGGTAACGGTTGGATGGAGCAGCCAGACCTGGTTAAGTCATTAACTGCAGGTCTGGCAGCAGTCAGGGTCACCCTGAACGGAACTGTGCTGGGTCCCTTTAACCAGTGCTGATACCGTGCAGTCTTGGGGGCGGGGGGACACACAGCATGCGGGTCCATTCTATCCTTTGACCTCTCTTAAACCTGATCAAGGTTCAAGAAGGTATATGGGGGGGGCGGGGCGGTGAGGGGGCAGTAGCAAAGTGCTCCTTATTCCCTGGAAGATGGACACCCTCCCCCTAGTCCTCTTCTCCTAAGTCCGCTGTGGCCTTTTTTTGAACCACGTCCAAGAAGCTCATGCCAGCCCTCTTGATGGGCTATCCCAAGGATGTGGAAATCTAGCTTTTCAGCCAGGAAGAGAGGTGTGATGATTCTATTAATTCGTGATGTCTCCCAGGGCCTGGGGATGGGCGCAGGGGGCAGAGGCGTTCCTAAGCACCTTCCCTAGAGAGAAACTGGCGGCCTGGGTTCAGTCTTCTGTGCTCCCCCAGTTTCCCCGTTATTTTCTGGGTGATCTTAAGTAGATCGGTTTACCTCTTCCAGACTCACTTTTCCCTTCTGTAAAACAGGGCCATCCTACTGAAAACTGCACCCCCTGCACCCCACCTGATTTTTCTCCTTAGCACTCACAATCTAACATACTCCCCATTTTACTTATTTCTTTACTCTGTCTCCACCCACGAACATAGAAGGATGTCTTCCTGTCTGGCTCCCTGGTGTTTCCACCTAGAACAGTGCTGGCACATAGTAGGCACATAAATATTTGTAGAAAGAATGAATAAGTGAAAGAAAATGACTGAGTGTGGGCTCCTGGCACAGTGCCTCGCCCATAGCGGGGGGCCAGGTATGTTTCGGTTCCCTTCTCTCCTCCTCTCCAGCTGTCACTCTGGGATTCAGTCCTTCCTCCCCCCCCCCTCCTTTGAGGTCATCTTATCCTTGCAGTTTCATGCTTAATTTTTATATTTGGCTATTTCCTACTAGTGCTTGAGACTGCCCTGGGGAATGTAGTGGGGTACTTGATTGCAAAATTAAAAAGTACTGTTTTTAAATAGAATGCAGAATTGGCGTGACTTTTTTAAGATGAAAACAAACGAGACTTCGGCAAAGGCTTTGAGCTGTGTCCTTAGACGTCCCTGGCTACTGGTTCGCTCTCTTGGATCCTTTGGGAAAGTGGGAGGAACCCTGGTTTTGGAAATGACCCCAACCTCGGTGCCCCAGGGCCTGCCCTCCCTCCTGAGCCCCCATTAGAGATTTCAGCAAACATGAACATTTCCATCAGGGTACAGATCCAAGCACATCTCAGCCCGGGGTCTTGACACACACCCCCTCCCCCAACCACCATTTCTTTTATTTTTTTTTAAAGATTTTTATTGGGGAATTGGGATGGGAACAGCGCTGGGGAATTGGGGGAAGGGGAACAGACAAGTTGCTGTCCTTTTGTTCTTCAGTCTAGTTGTGGAGGACGTTGCTTCACTGGCCCAAGTTGGCACCATCATTGCGCTCTTCCCGGACAAGGCAGATCAATCGCCGGCTTCTGGACGGCTGCTGGCCGTTCATGCTGGCTGCTGGCCACTCACGCTGGCTGCTGGCTACACACGGTAGCCCATGGCAACCCACTGCAGCAGGGGCTGCAGCCTACGCCATCACCGGCAACTCACGGCAGCCCAGCTCCAGGTTGAGCTGTTGTTCAGCATCCCAGCTGTCGAGGGCAGTGTCACTGGCCCTCATATGTGGGATCCGAACCTGGGCCCTCTGGCGTCCCAAGCCAGCTCTTAACCAACGCGCCACTCTGCCGGCCCCACCATTTCTTTTTTTTAGGAGTCAGTCCTGGGACCAGGAATCCTGCAACCTTTTTTTTAAACATTTTATTTTGGAGTAATTTTAGGTTTATAGAAAAGTTGCACAGATTACCCAGAGTTCTTGTATACCCCTCACCCAGTTTTCCCTAATGGTGACTCTTACAAGACCATGGTACATTTGTCAAAACTAAGAGGCCAGCACTGGTACATCACAGTGTTGTCACACTAGTCAGAGTTCACTAGTTTTTGCATGAATGTCCTTTTTCTGTTCCACAGTCCCACTCAGGACACCACGTTGCATTTAGTCATCATGTCTCCTTGGCCGCCTCTGGTTCTGTGACATTTTCTCAGGGCGGGTGTTTTGTAGAATGTCCTTCAGTTTGGCTTTGCCCTGAGGCCTGTTTGCGGTGTCTTCCTGTCTCAGCTGCATGCTGGAGTGGTCCCCAAGGTCATCATTGCCTTTCCCTCTGTCTGTCCTCTCTTTCGCTGATTGCTGCCCTTCCCTGGCGAAGGCCACCTCTGCACCCACCCGCCTACCTCCCAAACCTGCGCTTCACCTGCCCTGCTTACCTCAGTCAGCAGCACCCCTGTTGCAGAGTTGCCTGAATGGAATTTGAGGTAGCACCCGGACTCCTCCTTGACCAAGTCCCATCAGTATGCTGCCTCCCCGTCCCCTTCTTCCCACCCCTCGCCCTCGCCGGCCGGCCTCTGTCAGCTACCCTCTCTCCTGGAGTGAGGCTTGGCCTCCTCCCTGCCCTCGCTGCCTCCAGCCTCGTCCTCCTCACTGCAGCCTCAGCCGTCTTCCAGAAACACATGTCTAGTCCTGTCCCTGTCCCATGGAACCCTGTCCTGTGTATGACCCTTCCATGGCTCCCCAAGACCCTGGGAGCAAGTCAGACTCCATAGGAATTCTGCGGTGTTTCACCATCTCGTCCTTGCCCATTTTCCCAGTCTCATCATGGTCTTTCCCCACCGTCTCCTCTCTGCTTCAGCCAAACAATCACAATTCCCCCAATGCAGCTGACTCTTCTCCCCACCCCCAGCCCTTTGCATATGCTATGCTCTCTTTGTTTCCTTCCATGAGAATGGGAGTTCATGAGTGTAGAGACCTTATCTGGCTTTGTTCTCCATTGTCCCTGCAGTACCTTGGACAGTGCCTGGTGCATAGTAGGTGCATGATAAATGCCTATTAATCAATGTGAGGAGAGCGGCGGGAAGGCAAGAAAGCTCTTTATCAAATAGTTTCAGACAAGCGTGGAATTGCAGCAGCGACAAAAGCCATGAAAACAAGTGTCTTGGTGCTACACGTGCCTGCAATAGAGAGATTTGACCTAGTCAGGGAGGTTAGAGAGGGCTTCTCTGCAGATGTGATACTCTGTGTGAAGGAAAGGTGATGCTAACTAGGTGGGAAGGGAAGAGCGTTCTAGTTACAGGGGATAGTGTGTGCAAAGGCCCTGTGGTTTAAGGGACTATGGAGGACTAAAAGAAAAGCAGAGTCACTGGGGCCCAGGGGAGGCAGGGTGGGGGTGCGTTGTGGGGCACTGCCAGAGCCTGAAGTCATTGAATGGGATTTAAAAGTGTGTGTGTGTGTGTGTGTGTGTGTGTGTGTGTGTGTGTCTTTGGAGAGAGAGAGAGAGAAAGAGAAAGAAAGTAGGGGGAGAAGAGGGAGAGAGACAGAACCATGATCATGTGCAAGCTTGTGTGACCTTGGACAAGTCATTTAGTCTGCTTGAGCGTCAGTCTCATCTGTAAAATGGGGACAGAACCACCTACTTTGCAGGGTGGTTGTGTGGATAAAATGAAATCAGTGTAAAGCACTTTATCCCATTATGGTGCATAGTTGGATGCCTGATCAATGTCTGGTGTCCTCCCTCCCTCTGTCACCGAGTCCAGCTGCAAGCTGTGAAGAGTCATTAACAAGCCTTGCTGAGCCTCCTTTTTACTCACCATCCTTCCCCACTCCCCAGCCATCTCAGGAGCGCAGGCCTGCCCTGCTGGTCATCCCAGGGAAGGCTATGCTGATTGTCCCTCCCAGTCATGCTCTAACCAGCAAGATGCTAGGACCCCTGTGGCCTGCCTTTCCCTGAGTCCTTCAGGGGCCAGTGAGCTACAGGAAAGCAGGCCGCTCAGCTTGGCTCACCCTGGGGTAGATGGGTCCCGGTGTTCTGATAACTCAGGAATCCGCTCAGACAAATACCACAGAGCACCATTTGTCCTGCTCTGTGGTGGCAGTGGCCGCCATTTCCCAAGTACCCCGCTGTAGATGCTCTGTGCTCATTATTCCCGTTTAAGCCATGGACAGTCACGCAAGGCGTGAATCAGTGTCCCCTTTTTACAGATGTGGAAACTGGGACCCAAGGAGGTGATGTGGTGTTCCCAGGTTCTCATAGCTTGTTGGTGTCAGAGATGGACTGAAAGCAGGTCCACCTGACCCGGGAGACCCACCGCCCTGCGCTGCCTCCTGTGGGACTTGGAAAAATCAAGCACACTGGCAGGGTCCTTTGAGGTTAGCAGCCAATACTTCTTAATGCAGATGCGATTGGTGTTTTGAGAGAGGCACTTCAGAAAATTGGGCAGGACTGTCCCACACATTGCAGGAAGTTAACAACTGTGGCCCCCAGGAGTAAATACTAGTACTTCCCAGTCATTTGGCAACCAGAGAGGCTCCCACCTTTATACAGAAACTCCTTCGGGGGTAGAACTGCCCCAGATGGAGACCTGCTGATAATCCAATAAAAAGTATGTTAATGTGAATACCAGCTAACACTATCGAGGGCCTGGTATGTGCTAAGTGCTTAATCTATATACTTTTACTTATTCTTATCTGCTATGGGTAGCATTAATAGACCCATTTTACAGATGAGGAAATAGAGGGTCAGAGAGGTTAAGTGATTTGCCCAAGATCACACAGCTAGTTAATGGTAGAGCCAGGATTTGAACTCATGCTTCCATTTTAAAGAGAAGGCCTAGAAAAGGCAGATGATTTGTCCAAGGCCACAGACCAGGTGAACATCAAGGGTGGGATGTGAACTTACAACAGTCCCTATTTTTTTTATTTTTATTTTTTACAGAGTCCTTTTTTTCTTCAATGTTTTTCTTTTTTCTGGTTGTGGGGAGGGAACAGTGTGTTTTTCCAGGACCCATCAGCTCCAAGTCAAGTAGTTGTTTCAATCTAGTTGTGGAGGGCACAGCTCAGTGGCCCGTGTGGCGATCAAACCGGCAACCTTGGTGTCATCAGCACTTCACTCTAACCATCTGAGCTAACCGGCCGCCCACAGCAGTGCTTTTTTGCTTTTTTCATTCCACATGTTGCTTAGAAGGACAGAGATGAGCCCTGTTGGTTAGCAGCTGGAGCCACTGGCCTGCGGTTGAGGAAGGATTTCTGCCTCCATAACCCTGGGGCCCTGGGAGCCTTGAAGCCTTGGGTCTACCACTGTCTCCTCTGCCCAGACACCTTTAATGTGTTTGCCTGCATGCCCTTTCCCTCACCTCTTTTCTCACCCTCCATCACCCTGACCTTGTGCCCTTGGACTGGTCTCATCCCAGCCTCAGTTTTAGAGATTATTTTTATCTTTTGTGAGATGGAACAATTTAGAGGATCAGGTGACAAAACTAGTGTGAAGAAAGTGCTCGCTTGGGCCAGGCATGTTCTCCAGGCCCAGGAAATGTTAGCTAACTCTGCAACCCCTTGTCCTTCCCACCTCCATTCTCTGATTGGCCCTCTGTCTGTCCTTCCTCTCCTCTCTGCCTCTGGGTTTTTCTGTCCTGGCTTGGCTAAGCATTTAGGCCAACTTCTGATCCCGGGGGCCAAAATGGTACCACGTCACGTCTCCTGTGCCAACAGTTGGCACTCCCATTTTTGCTTTTTTTTTTTTTTTAGCTGAGCCAACCTGCCACCTGTTGGCAGCTTAGTGGCAGCTCAGCTTGGGCCGGGACTTGAACCGCTGTTGCTCAGAGCTCACACTCTTGAGCGAGCTCTTAACCAACTGAGCTACTCGGCCGGCCCAGCACTGCCATTTTTGTCACAAGGGCGGGGTACATGGGAGGAGGAGCCCTGGCACAGCCCCAGCTCGTGCCCTCAGCCTGCCCTTTGCACTAGCCAGGTGAGAAAGACTGACTGGTCTCTTGACCTCAGAGCATCCTCTGGTGCTTCCATGGCAACCATGCAGCCAGAATCCCTTGGCTTCTGCTAGGCAGAGGGCCACCAAATTCTCCACGGTAGATCTACAGTCATGAGAAGGGAAGATCTGTGAGGAGGCCAGAGGTGGGCAGCACTGAGCTGTCCCCAGTCCTTAAAGAGAGAAGCAGTATTCTCAGTTTAGGTGGAGTGTGGGTTTTTCTGTTTCATCCACACACACTCCTGTCCCCAGTCCATCTCCCTGGGAAGCTACCCTGTGACTTCTCTCTGAGCCTCGGTTTCCTAATCTGTAAAATGGGGACATAATGCTGACCTCAGAAGTTGTCCCAGCTGTGTGCATGAGCCACATGGGGACCGTGGTCACGGAGCTTGGGGGAGCCATCCTGGGAACCTCAGAGAGAAGAGGGGGGAGGCAGGACCAGACCAATGAGAGGTGACCAGGGACATAACTGTTTCATTAGGACTTGGGAATTGGACAGATCCGCCTGTTCCAAGCAGTATGGTTTAAGAAAACATCCCCTTTTCTCTGAGCCTCCGTATTTCCTTCTCTAACATGAAAACAATTCTTCTTGTGTGACAGGATTGCTAGGAAAATGGAATAAAATCTCTGTGGCATGCCAAGCCTGGTGCGCCTGGCCCAGTACACGGGAGGTGCCCATTAAGTATTGATTCCCTGTGAAAGCATTGACTCACCACAGCTGTACCAGGAAGGGTATTTCCTGTGCTCAGCCCTGTCTGCCTGGGTCCCCAACAGACCTCCCTTCCTGGGCATGGCTGCTGGGCACCCCCAGGCCATACTCCTTTCTGTGGGGAATTCCTCTTGTGTTACTCACACACAGATTTCCCTGCAAAGGCCCAGTCTGCCCTCCCCCTCAAAATGTCCTAGCTTGTTATCTGGCCTTCCTGCGAAGGCCCTTATCGATTTCTGGTTTGTGTTGTTGCCTTATCTCCCTCAGGAGTCGGTGCTGGGATTGTGGCTTTGAGTTAGAGTGACCTGAGTTTGAGTCCCCAGCTCGGCCACTCACTGGCTGTGGGACCTGTACCTCTTGGAACCTTGGTCTCCTCCTCTATAAAAATGGGTCAGCACAGGGTGGTCATGAAGATGACATGAGAAAATGGTCCATGGTGCCTGGCACGGGGTAGGTGACTAGTTGATGGTCGTTCTTGCCCCTTTTTCTGAAGCAGGAGGCCCAGGAGCAGCAGGCTAAGACCCAGGATGAGGGAAGAACCTCACAGATGATCAAGCCACCACCCAGGCAATGGGCAAGGGCGGCCGCACAGCTGAGCCCCAGGCTGCTGGCAGCTCCCGGTACCCACGTGGCCTAGAGAAGGCCGGGACCTCAGGAGGGCTCCCCAGAATGAAGGGAGGATGGGAGGGAAGACACATGGGAGCTACAGGGACATGGGCAAGTGTGGAGGTTAAGAACATAGGTTCTGGATTAGGTACATACTTCCTCTACCTTATAGGGGCTGTGTGACCCCATAAAGGTGACTCAACCTCTCTGAGCCTCAGTTTTCCACCTGTGAAATGGGGAATAATGATGCATCACATCTCCTGGGGATGCTGAGATAATATGTGGAAAGTGCTTGGCACAGTCTGGTCAAGAATTCCCTATCATTTAATTGTAGAATGTGCCCTCAGGGCCCAGTGATTGCTTAGCCAAATTGCTCAATTACCCCTGAAACTAATAAAAAATTTTAAGAGCTTATTTCTCCAGCACCTTGCATGAGTCAGGCACTGTGCTTAGTGCTTTCATCACATTACCCCATTTAATTGTCACAGTCCCCTGTGGAATGGGCCCTGTTGTTATCCCCATTTTATAGATGAGGAAACCGAGCCTCCCGGAAGCTGTCCAAGCCCACACAGCTGTACTGCCAGAGCCTGGCCCCCTCTCACTTTGTCCCTGCCCTGGAGAACGTCGTAGACTGGGTTAGAGTGTCTTGCCGGGTATCAGCTGGACACAGCAAACCCCAGTATAATCTGTGGGAAGAATCTGTAAACAGAGAGAGGATCTGGAGTGGGGTGGAGGCGCCCGTGGAATACCAGCCTGGGAGGCAAGTGGTCTGTGGGAAGCTGGAAGCAGGAGCCATGCAACTGTGTGTTTACTCAGCCTGTCCCAGGCAGGCAGGAGGCCCTGACCGGCCAGTGTAAACATCCGGCTGCTTGTTGGCCCGGTGGGGCGCTGAGACAAGCTGGGGGACCAGCAACCAGGGCTTCTTGGTGCCAGAGGTGCCCTGGTAGACAGACAGACAGGTGGCATGGAGCCAGCATTTATTGAGCACCTAGTATATGCCAGGTCATTTATACACAACATCTTAACACATCTTTACAACAAATAGACCCATTTAGTCTCTTTTATTGTTTTTTCTTCCCTGATGAGAAAACTGAGCCCATTACACAGACCCCGCTCCATCAGAAGCCCACAGAAGTTGATTTGCTGAGAGGGAGAGTTTGTGCAAATATAACTTAGATGATATTCCTTTGCACCTGTCTCTGCTGATCCCACACTTTCCATGCAAACTCGGTTTGGAGCCTAATTCACTTTCCCTCCCGCTGTTAGCTGGAGTTCTTGCTCTAACTTGCTTGCCTGGTTACCTTTGTAGCCTATCACCATTTGTGGGACCGGCAGGTTGACCCAGTTCAGGAGTTCTGCCTCTGTTGTGAGGTGAAGGGAATTTGGCTGGCTCTGGTTATGCAGGCTTGTGGAGTGTGTCTGAGAGATGGATAAGATCTTAGATATCATCCCACCCATTTTGCAGATGGAGAAACTGAAGCCCAGAGAGGGGAAATGCCTGCCCAAAAGACTCACAGTGGGTGGCTGAGGCAGAACTGGGGCCCGGTCTCTGGGAAGGACACCCTACAGTCCAGGCTGACGTTTGTTAATGGGGGGTGGGACAGGGTTAGGAAAGGGCCGGGATGAAGTAAATATGCTCCCCAGATGCATCATGATATGAAGTCAAATGGTACAGCCAACCCCACTCTCTTCTGCTGCCCTCTTGGCGCTGTACCCTAGAAGTGCCCTTGGGCCCTCGGGAACGCTGACAAATTCCTGTGCTTGTGCCAGCAGTGTGGTGTCACTGGGTTTGGGTGGCTGCGAGCCTGTGCAGGGCCCTCCCTGCTCCCACTTCCAGCCACTTGCTGCCCCCAGGTCTCGCTTGCCCTGCTCTGTCCCCACATATTTCTCCTCACCCTGGGTCATCTTTGAGTTCAAAGAACTGCTACGTGGGTTGTACCAGGGCTGGGAGGAATCATTTAAATATAGCAGCAGCCAGTGCCCAGGCACCTGGGAGGTACCACCCGATGCCCCCGAGAGGCACCAGTTGAGGTGCAGACCCCTTCTGCAGGTATTCTTCCCCACCACTCCAGGAGGGAGGTGGAGGCCGGCCCAGTAGAAGGTTAAGAATATTGAGGTCACGTTTTGAGCCTGGGTGTGAACCAGGAGACAGACGCCTGGCCTCCACACTCTCGGCCACACCTGCTGAAGCTTGGGACCTGCTGAAGTCAGTCCAGAGGGTTTATTTGGGTATAAGGTGGCTAAGACTCCTCCTTGAGAATGAGGAGCAGGGTCTCAGGGGAAGCCCAGGAGAATTGGGCAGGGAGGGGGCCCAACTTTCCTGCCCAGCTCATAGTAGGGAGGGATCCCGGAAAGTCCAGGAGCAGCCTGCGAAGGGGCGGAGGCTGTGGAGGGAGTCCAGCCAGCCCAGGCCATGACTTCATGTAGCCTAGTCAGGGGACCAAGATTGCCCAATCCCCAGAGCCCCAGATGTGTCACCAGTTTCACTTGAAGGCCAGCCTGACTCTGGAAGAGTAAACCCTTTCCCCCCATAATCTGAGGCCTGTGGACTGGCCCTTCGCCTCCATCTGCTCTTTTCAAGAGATTCGCTCAACAGGAGCAAGAACAATAGTGGCTGAGGTGCTCCAGGCTGCCCTATTGTGTGCCAGCCCCCCCTTCCATGCTCCAGGCCCTACTGTGTGCCAGGCCGTTTACAAACACAACCTTGTTTGTTTCTCAGAAGAGTCCTGGGAGCTAGTGGTGGGTATTTTGACCCCCACTTCACAGAGGAGAAAACTGAGCTCTCATAGTAGCAAAGCACAAATCTGGCTTTAAACCCAAGCCTGTCTACCTCCAAAGCCCATGCCTTTTTTGGTGTGGGGCAAAATATTTCAGACATATAAAAAGCATAGAGTTCAGTAAAAACAAACACCGGTGAACCAACCATCCAGCTTAAAAAAAAAAGACATTCCAAATGCAGCTCAATCCTCCCACCCATCCCTGTCTGATTCCATTCCCTACCTCCCCCTTCCAGAAAAAATTACTTTCCTAAATGACCACCTTGCTACTTTTCCTAGATGTTTCTGCCTCCGCAGATGTACATAGTATTGCTTATAAGTTTTAAAGCTTTTAAATAATTGGTAGGAGGCTGTATGTTTACCTTTGCAGTTTGCTTTCTCTTTTCATGTTGTATCTGAGCTGTATCCAGTTCATTTTCAGTGCTGTGTAGTATTCCACCCCATGGATCTACCACGGTTTATCCAGGCTGCTAGAGATGGCCGTTTAGGTTGTTTTTCATTCGCTGTTTAAACGATGCTGTGGGGCTTCCTTGTCCACAGCTCAGGGTGATCGCAGGAGAGCTTCCAAGGTGTATATATATTGAGGAGTAAAATCGGATAAGCCCACTGTATCCTAAGACTCTCCGGAGAGGATTGACTAACAATTTCAGGGGTTCCTTCTCCAAGAGTTAAAAACCTCTTAAGGGTAGGAATGTTATTCTGTTTGGCTTGCCGCTGTGAACACCACCAAGAACAGTGTTGGGCACATAGTAGGTGCGCAGCAAATAGCTGTTGGCTGAATGAGTGGACGTGTGCCAGGCACTGTGGAAGGCACTTGACATTCAAGATCTTACTCCACTGTGAGGAGGTTCTTCCCATTCCACAGCCGAGCTGACTAAATCTTCAGAGAGGTCACATTCCCGAAGTCCCACAGCCAGTCCCCAAGTTGGCCGACTCCAGAGCCTGAGCTCTTTCTCAATCCAGGCCTCTCTAGAGTTGCCTGTGTAGACAGGGCATGGATTCACAGAGGCCTGGGATACGGGGGAATGGGAGCTGCTTCTAAAGCCTAGTTGCCTGGAAAGAAGTGCTTAGGGCTTTTGAGGTTGTCCTGGAGGCTGCTAGAGTGAGGTGGGGCCAGCTGGTTGGTCATCTTTGGCCTGGAGCCACCATAGGGTTGGGGATGAGTGACATCTCACCTCTGGGGCTGATTCGTAAGGAAACTATAAAGCTTGGGACCATGCTAGTCTCAGGATACAGACAGTCAGTGGGAGAGACCCACCTGGGTGGAGGCAGCCTAACCCAACCGAAAAATCATTTTGCTTGGGACATGAATAGACCTGGGTTCAAATCCCATGCCTGCCCCTTATTAGCTGTGTGACTTCAGGTAAGTCTCTCAACCTCTCTGAGCCGTATCAATCTTAGCACAGTGCCTGGATAGTAGTTATTAATTACAGTGCAGGGAGGGAGGATATTCTACTAGAGATACTCTACTAGAGATACATACAAATCACTACAGGTGCACACAGATGGGGCAACTTAGGACACAGAGGAGGACATCATTTTCTCTGGGTTCTGAAGGGTGAATAGGAGTTCTCCAAGCCAAGGAGTAGACTGTGAGTCAAGCAACTTCTGTGTGCCCTGTACTAGACATGGTGTTGAGAGGGACATCATAGCGTTACTTGCAACAACAAAAAAAGCAAATGCAAGTTGCTTATAGTTTGATAGAGATACACGATCCTATGAAGATGGTGCTGACTAAATAGACAAAGAATCAAGAATTGTTGGTATGAGGGTGGGGGGGTCAGAGGAATGTGCGAAAACTGTGGGCTGAGGCAGTCAGAAAGTCTTCCTGATGGGAAGGGGTGGGTGGGTAGGATTTAAATTAGGAAGACAGGATAAAGAGGGGCTGCCTGATTCTTGATTTCCTGGCTAGGCTAGTCTGGGCTGGGCCAGGAAAGGAGCCTCCCCAGCCTGGCAGGGAATGGGGACAGACCTCATGTGTTCTGGCAGAATTCCCCCTGTATCCCTGTCACCAAGTCTTGTGCTATCCTCTCCCTTGGAAGAGAAGAAAAGTTGTTCCTAATTGTTAATTGTGCAATTGTAAATTGGCTCCTGAGCTGGGCTGAGTAGGAGCCAAGCCCCAGAGAGGGGAAGAGGAGCCCAGACTGGATGGCTACAGGGGCCTAGGAGGGAGTTTGGGTATGCCGCTGTGTGAGTGTCCCGAGCAGGGACACCCCATTCTGTAGGATCCTATGGTACTTAAGGGTTGGGTAGACCTGGGTAGGAATCACAGCCTCTCACCAGCTGTGTGACCTTGGACTGGTTACTTAACCTCCTTGTGCCTGTACTCTCTCACATGGGGTTGTTATGATGGTTACATCAGAAAGAGCTTAGCACAGGGCCTGGAATGAAGTCATTGCTCAAGAGATGGTTTTTGTCACTGCAGCAGCAACGCCATCATTGCCACTGCCTCCGTGACCCAGGCCACACTGTTACTCAGGTTGAAGCCCAGGGTCATTTTGGTTGCTCATGTCATCTCTCCATGAGGCAGGACATTTCTGGTGCCATCACAGAGCATCCAGTGTCACAGCCTAGACCCTTGGCAGTGCCCCTTTTAGGAGGAGGCGGAACTTGAATTCCTGTGCTTCATTTCTTGGATTACCTCCCTAATTCTCACCACAGCTCTATGAGGTACGTTCACATGTCCCCATTTTCTAGAAGAGGAGACATGTTCAGAGACGTGAGGCAACTTACCCGTGGTCACACAGCAGTAGGATACAGGGATTCAAGCCTAGGTGTGTCTGCTCTAAGATTCTTGCTCTTCCCAAAGATAGGTGTGGCTTGTTCCCAGGAAATCGGAGCCTGGCACTCTCCCTCCCTTCAGTCATCCTTCCACTCCCTTTTTTTTGTCATGTCCCCCTGTCCCTGGTTCTCCACTCTCTCTGGCTCTGTTCTGCGCCTGGGGACCACTCTGGGCCAAGACCGCAGATGGGGCGGCTTGTGTCCTCTTGAGCCATCACTCCCCCACTGTCAGCAGGAATCAAGCCTCTTCTCCCTGCCAGGCATTTCTTCCTGGGCTCCCCCCAGCCCCCCAGACACGCATGACACTTGTGGTGAGGGGGGTAATGGGGACCAGATGGGAAGCTGAGCCTGGGCCGGGCTTTGTTAGGCGAACATTCCTGGTCACTTAGGCAACGGCCAGCTCCGTAGCATCTGGTTTGGCTGAGGGTCCACCCTGATTGGCTGGGGCTGGAAGTGGGGAGTTGTGGCAGGTGGGGATGGGCACTTCATGCTGAGACAGGATTACAGAGCCCTGGAGGGTATAATGGTGGCCGAGGGGCAGAGTGAAAACAACAGGGGGTTCAGAGTCAGACAGCCCTAGTGTCTAGTCCTGGCTCTGTCACTCGCTGGCCCTGTAACCTGAGTAGGTCACTGCCCCCTCTGCAAAAGAGGAGGCCATGATGGTACTTACCTCACAGATGCATGAGCAAATCAAATAAAGAGCAGTGCCAGTGTTCAAAATGCTTTACATATTTTTAACTCAGTGATTTCTCCTAGCCACCCGTGAGAATGGTGCTATTATAATACTATCTCTGTTTTACCGATAAACTGAGGCACAGCGGAGTCACGCCACTTGCCAAGTCAGACAGGGAGCAGCAGGAGGCAGAGCTGGGATTTGAACCCAGGCTGCCCGGGTCCGGGTCCACCCTGCTCCTGCTGCTACATTGTCCTGCCTGTCAGTGCCGTGTATGACAATAGCTAAGACAAGCTACGTAAGTGTCAGCTGGTGATGCCACGTTTTTTTTCCTGCTTGCCCCAGAAGTCTGTGCTGTTGGTGGCGTGTAGGATGGGCCTGTTGGGCTTATAAATGGGTGAACGGAGGAGTGGACGGACGTTGAGGACATTCCTGCACATTGGGCAAGGGGAGACGCTGGCGTTGTGACCCTCCGGACCCTGAGGTCTGGGCAGCCAGCCAGACCCGGCTTTTGCCCTGAGAGGGCCGGGGAGACCAATGCTGCAGACAGTAGCTTCCATTTCTCAGGTCCCTACTGTGTGCCACACACTTTGTCTACATGCTCTTGTTTAATCCTTACAACCACCCAGGTTGCCCAAGATGGTCACGTGTTATCTCCGGAAGAAGACAGATTTGAACATAGGTCCAACTGACTGCAAAGCCAGAGCTCTCTCTCCACAGGGGCACCGATCTGGGGGCCCGTCTCCTGCTTCCTAGGGGAGAGGCTACAGTCTCCTTGTCCAAGAGTCTTTTACAGGATAATTTTGATGATTATGGGTAGAGAAAGGCGGTCAGAAGAGCCTAGTCTAAGATTCTCCTCCTGCTGGCGGGCCCCTTGAGCGACCACCTCTACTTTTTTTTTTTTTAATTGGGGAATTGGGGGGATGGGAACAGTGCTGGGAAATTGGGGGATGGGGAACAGACAAGTTGCTGTCTTTTTGTTCTTCAGTCTAGTTGTGGAGGACGTTGCTTCACTGGCCCAAGTTGGCACCATCATTGCGCTCTTTCCGGGCGAGGCAGATCAGTCGCCGGCTTCTGGACAGCCGCTCATGGCGGCTGCTGGCTGCTCACGCTGGCTGCTGGCTACACACGGTAGCTCATGGCAACCCACTGCCACAGGGGCTGCAGCCTACGCCGTTGCCTGCAACTCATGGGCAATCCAGCTCCAGGTTGAGCTGTTGTTCATCATCTTAGCTGTGGAGGGCAGTGTCACTGGCCCTCATATGTGGGATCCGAACCGGGGCCCTCTGGCGTCCCAAGCCAGTAATTAACCATCGCGCCACTCGGCCGGCCCTCAAAGAGTCTTTCACAGGATAATTTTGAAGATTATGGGTAGAGGGAGGCAGTCAGAAGAGCCTAGTCTAAGATTCTCCTCCTGCTGGCGGGCCCCTTGAGCCACCGCCTCTACTACTTTCCCCTCAGTTGTTGAAAGCAGTTTACAATTAGGGGGCAGAGCCGAGTGCTGGGGGCCAAGATGACCAGAACCTTGGCTCTTTTAAGACTTCATGGTCCCGTGGGCAGAACAGCCAGATATGCAGTGCGCTCTGGTGGAGGGGCGTGCCCAGTTGCCGTGGGAGCACAGAGGAAGGGAAACAAGCAGGGCCAGTGTCAGGGCGGTGGCTGGACACGCGTCTTGTCTGTCAAGCTGCCTTTTCCCCTCCTCCTGCTAACAGCGGCCTCTTCCTGTAGATACTGCCCCTCTCCCACTCCGCGTGGTATTAGTTGGGTGCCAGCCACAGGCTCTTGCCCTGCCTTTTCACAGGGCACAGGAACCAGGCCTGGCCAATCAGAATTCTTCCCTGGGACTTTATAATTCAACAGAGAGAGGGAGAGAGAGAGAGAGAGGGGAGAGGGGAGAGAAATTGAGAGATTGAGAGATTGAGAGAAGGGTTCTTTTCTTTAGGGCTTTCGGCTGCCAGGTGGTAAGTCGGGCCCAGTTCTCCAGGCGTGAAGGGCATCTAAACTCAGGAGATGAGAACAAGGGTAATGGGCTCAGGGACGTGAGGGATGGCACCAGGGGGAGGGCACAGAACCCAGCAGCATCGTCACAACTCCTGGATCTCCTCCTGCCTGAAGCCTGATCCTCCCTCCCTTTCAGGCAACACAAGTCGGGGCATTTGCTTTGCTACAAAATCCAGTTAGAGGGCTGGCCGAGTGGCGTGTTGGTTAAGAGCTTGGGACACCAGCTCTGAGCAGCAGGGCCCTGGTTTGGATCCCACCTTAGGGCCAGTGATGCTGTGCCCTCTACAGCTAAGATGGTGAACAACAGTTCTACCTGGAGCTGGGCTGCTGAGAGTCGCTGGCGACGATGTAGGCTGCAGCGGAGCTGCAGTGGGCTGCTGTAAAGCTACCGTGAGCAGCCGGCAGCCAGCGTTAGCTTCCGTGAGCGGCCGTCTAGTGGCTGGTGATCAATCTGCCTCACCCGGGAAGAGCGCAATGGACCAGTGAAGCGACGTCCTCCATAACTAGACTGAAGAACAAACGGACAGCAACTTGTCTGTTCCCCTCCCCCAATTCCCAAAAAAGATCTAAAAAAAAAACAAACCCCAGTTTGAGCTGGGTTTCTGTCACTCGCCACCACCCTGAGGGTCCTGACTGAGGAGGCTTCACAGAGGAGGTGGCATTTGAACCAGCAATAGTGAGATTGTGCCAGGCCGAGAGGGCTGGTGGGAAGGTCATGATCTTGATCTGCTAGGGGAATGGCAGGTGGTGGTGTCTGGGAAGATCTTGAAGGGTCTTATATGCAGAGCTTGGATGCATTCATCCACCCATCCATCCATCCATCCATCCGATCAGTCTAGCACTCACTGTACCAGGCACTGTTGTAAGCACTTTACAAAGAACTAATTCCATCCTCCTGACAACCCAATAAAGTACGCACACTTATTTCACCACTTTACAGGTGAGAAAAGTGGAGGCACGGAGAGGTTAAGTAACTAGCTCAAGGTCACAGAGCTAGTAAATGAAAGAGCTAGGATTGGAACCCAAGCAGCCTGGCTTTAGAGGTTTATTTTCTTAGTGGTATATTTACTCTAGTGGTTTATTTTCTTAACCACAGAGTGGGAGTGACCACCCCCTGACTCCAGCCCAGTGTTCTTTCCATGTTCACGCCATGTCTCGTGGCCCACTGGAGATGAGACTGCAGTGCCCATGCCTAGGATGTGACCCCAGAACCCCAGAGCTGTAGTGGCTTGGGGATGGGGAAGGGAGGGTGCTGTGGATTCTTTCAGAGGAAGTGGGGGTGCTCTCCTGGCCCAGCTCCAACCCCAGCTAGCTAGCGTGGAGCTAGGGCCGGGTTCTTGCCAGGCGCCCTGCTGTTTCTGTGAGCTGTGATAATCTCCAGAAACAGTGAATGATGGGCTCTCACTGGGTCCAGCTAAGCCCTCGGCAGGAGGTAAGTAACTTTAAGAAGCTCTGGCTTCTAGCCGAGGTGCTGGGGAGTTTTAAAACCCGCTCCTGGCAGGGGAGGTCCAGAAGAGGAGAGGTGCTCTGAGCCTGGGCATTTGCGAAGGGAGCCCTGGGGATGTCAGCATCAGTCCACAGCTCCAGCTTGCCCCAGGCTCAGGCGCCTCCCTTGTGCCAAAGGCTTTTCCCTTCTCCTTACAGGGGTAGGGAGTATCAGTCCCAGTTTACCAGAGACGAGTTTGAGACTCAGCCAAGGGGAAGTCACTCTCCCAAGGTCACACAGTCAGATGTCCTAGGCTGATGTCGCTGGCTCTAGACAGACTCACCCCTGCTTCTTTGGCCTCGTTCCTGATCTGAGGGATTTGGGGAGCTTCCTCTGGTCTGCTGGCACTTCCCACAAGACACCTTTACTGTTCTTCCCCCCAATTCCACCAATGAGATTTTTCCCTAGTGAAAGGACTTTTCTGTCCCTCTAATGGAGGACCCCAGCGGCCCCTGGGCGTCCTACACAAGTGGCCTCTTGGGCAGAGGCTGGAAGCTAAGCTTCTGATTGTGTCCCCATGTCTGAGCCCAGGCAGGATCTAGGAGAGGGAGCCAGCCTGTCTGCAGAGCCTCGTAAATGCTTGTGAAACTCAAGTTCAGCTGGGGGCAAAGGAAGCCCCGTTTAGGCTGAGCCTCAAAAGGTTAGCCCTTTGAGAGCAGAGAGGAGAGCAAGGCTCTCAGGTGGATGAAACAGCAGGAGCAAAGTCCGGGAGGTAGAGAAGTGGAGGCATGCCCCAGGGACGGTTCCCATGAGGGTGGGAGGAGCTGGATTAGGGTTCCATGCATGAGTGGGGCAGGCAAGTTTCTAGAAGCAACCCATCTGGACCCTTGGGGGGGGGGTCCAGAAGCGATGTGACCCACTGGACGATTAGGGAAACAGTAAGCCAGGCTGTCTCTTCTGTCCTGCCCCAGGTCTCTGCCCCACAGGGATATGCTCCAGGTGGCTCAGGCTCCCATGTGGGCGGGGCCTCTCCCCTGGGCCTAGCCACCTTCCACAAAGGCTTGTCTGTTCCCTCCCAGTTCCTGTCTGAAGCCCAGTGCCCAGGACCAGCAGCCCTCCGCATTGGCACAGCCACCGCAACTGGTGTGGTCTCTGGCTGGCGAGAGCTTCCATTTCTGGCCCTTGGCTGTTTTCTTCAGTGGTATGAAGAACACCCCCGCCCCCCACCCCAGCTCTTTGCTCTAGAACCAGAACCCCAGACCTGGCAGGGAGAGTGATCAGAATGGCCCCTGGGGTGCAAGAAAAGGTCTCCTGGTGCCCTCATGCGCCTGATGGCCTCACATCCATGAGGATGTTTGCTCTCTGCCTTACTCTGTACCAGCCCCTGCACTTGGCACTTTCTACAGTGTCTCGTTTGACCCTCCTGACGCCCCTCCAGGAAGCCACTGCTGTCCTTGTTGTATAACGGGGGTAACAGAGGCTCTAAGAGGTGACGTGACTTAGTACTCAGTGTCACAGTTACTCAATAGCTGAGCCGCATGTGTCTGACTTGAAAATCTATCTTCCCATCCCTGACGTGAAGAGCCTCGCTCTGACCCCTCAGAGATTCTGTGAAGAGCAAAAGTGAATTAAGGGGAGTTAGACAGCGTTGGAAGTGGTAAGGTGGGGTGGCCAGTATTACGCAGCCCTGGCTAGGGAAACCTGGCCAGGAGTCCTGAGCAGCGTGCAGTCCAGGAGCTGACATACTGGACCTAGAAGGAAGGGGGCAGGGAGACAGCAGCCCATCAGCTGCCCTCAGTCTTCCTAAGCCCAAGTTGGCCCAGTCCTCACCACCGAGCTCTTAGCATTCGTGGAACAGGCATGCCAGGCTCTGGAAGGAGCCCTGGGCTGAGTCCGGAGGCCTGGCTTCCGGTCCTGGCTGGGCCCCTCGCTCAGCTTACTTAGGGGACTTGCTGTTTCTGGGCTTCAGTTAGTTCATCTGTAAAATGGGAAGGGGAAGGGAGTCCCTTTGTCTCACTCCCCTCCAACCACACTGCCCTTTTTTTTTTAAAGATTTTTATTGGGAGATTGGGGGGATGGGAACAGTGCTGGGGGAATTGGGGGAAGGGGAACAGACAAGTTGCTGTCGTTTTGTTCTTCAGTCTAGTTGTGGAGGACGTTGCTTCACTGGCCCAAGTTGGCACCATCATTGCGCTCTTCCCAGGCGAGGCAGATCAGTCGTTGGTTTCTGGACGGCCGTTCATGGCGGCTGCTGGCCGCTCACGCTGGCTGCTGGCTGCTGGCTGCTGGCTGCTGGCTGCTGGCTACACACGGTAGCCCATGGCAACCCACTGCAGCAGGGGCTGCAGCCTACGCCATCGCCAGTGACTCACGGCAGCCCAGCTCCAGGTTGAGCTGTTGTTCAGCATCTTAGCTGTGGAAGACAGTGTCACTGGCCCTCATATGTGGGATCCGAACCGGGGCCCTCTGGCGTCCCAAGCCAGTACTTGACCATCGCGCCACTTGGCCAGCCCCCACACTGCCCTTTTTCTGGCTCCTTGAACACTCTGCTTGGTCCCACCTCTGCCGCTTGGCTCTTGCTGTTCCCTCTGCCTGAAGTGCCCTTGTAAGCTGACACCTTGTCCTTCTGGTTCCACTGTACATGTCACCTGCTCACAGAGGCCTTCCTCAGCTCCTCCCTGGGCATTCTCTACCACTCCGCCCTGCTCTACGCATGTACTTGCTTAATAACACAGGTCCCTCTACTATAAGGCAGGCAGGATCCTGGTTGGAGTTAGGAACTCCGGAGTCAAATTGCCTGAGTTCAAATCCAGAACTCTGCCACTTAGAGCTGGATGGTCTTTGCTGTAACCTCTCTGTGCCTCAGTTTCCTCACCTATAAAATGGGGTCAATAATTATACATATTGTGTTTGTAAGGATTAAATGAGAAGCACATTACGAAGCACTAAGTGTAGTGCTCGGCACACAGTAAGCACTCAATAAATGTCAGATGCTATTATTATAACACTTAGCAATGTTATTTATTGACTATCTCTATTAAAACTCAAGCTCCTGGGGGCGGCTGGTTAGCTCACTTGGTTAGAGCGCAGCACTCATAACACCAAGGTTGCTGGTTCGATCCCCACATGGGCCATTGAGCTGTGCCTTCCACAACTAGATTGAAACAACTACTTGACTTGGAGCTGATGGGTTTTGGGGGGGGGGAATTCAAGCTCCTGGGAGCAAGGACTTTGTCTTGTTCAAGGATGTACATATATCAATCATGGAACTCATTTCCTGGCACATAGTAGGTACCTAATATATAGATTTGCTGAATGAATGAATGAATGAATGAACAGATGAGCAGTGACATTCCTGGCTTGTAGAGGCTCCACACGTCTGTATATGGAGGATACAAGATGTTGGCAAGATGAACATGGGCCAGCGCTTGGCTCAGGACCCAGCCCGCCCTCAGGGCTCCCAGCAGCCCCCAGGACGGGCCCCATTCTGGCCTGCCCTGATGGGGGCCCACACACTGCAGGAGAGAGGAGTATCTTTGGGGATCAAGATGGCTCCCTGCCCCAGCCGCTCTGACCACAGCATTGCCTGATGCTGTTTCCCAGAACAGATTCCAGCGGCCAGGCATGGGGGCTAACGTAGATTTTTCCCTGTGCTCAGCAGTCCCCCCTCCCAAGCCCGCAGAGTTGAACCCAGCCTGCTTTATCTTTACCACCGCCCAACCCTGCCCCCCATTTTCAAAAGCTGCTCTCACAACCAAATGCCCCCCAGCTTTCCCTCCCACCGCTGCCATACCTCCCTCCTGTTCCAGAAGAAGTCAGGAGGGACTGCTGGCACATCAGGTCTCCCGCAGGCCTTTCCTTGGCCCCTGGGACTCTGCGCACCCCTGAGGACATCGGTGTATGTGCCCAGTTCTGAGCGGGAGGGAAAGACTAATAAGCTCAGGGGAGGGCTGGCCAAGTGGCTCAGTTCGTTAAGAGCACAAGCTCTGAGCAACAGCATCACCAGTTCAATTCCTACATGGGTCAGTGAGCTGCGCCCGAGCAGAACTGCCGCTGAACTGCCAACAGATGGCAGGATGGCTCAGCTGGTGAAAGCACATGCTCCTAACAACAAGGTTTCCTGTTCAACTCCTGCGTGGGATGGTGGTCTGTGCCCACCCGCAACTAAGATTGAACACGGCATCTTGAGCTGAGCAGCCGCGAGCTGCTGACGGGCGGCCAGATAGCGACTGGACTTGGGAGCTGAGCTAGCTGCGCCCTCCACAACTAAGATTGGACAACTTGGCTGTTCTTTTTCCCCAATTCCCCAACACTGTTCCCCTCCCCCAATTCCCCAATAAAATCTTAAAAAAAAAAAAAAAGCTCAGGGAAGATTTGGTGGAGTCCCCACAGTTGGCAAGGGCCAGAGTTGGGATTCAAACCAGGTTTTACAGTTTGTTGCTTATACCTTCATTCATTCACTCAGCTCATGTTTACTGAGCACCTACCGTGTGTCAGGTGCTGCGCTGGCAGGAGACCCAGACAGAAGCTAGCCCAGCTTTGTAGCCAGCATGTACACCAGTGCTGTCCAGTAGAACTTTCTGTGATAGTGGCAATGCTCTAGATCTGTAGATCTGTTCTGTCCATTAACCATGTATGGCTGTTGAGCACTTGAAATATGGTTGGGGACAATGAGGATTTAATTTTTAATTTTAATTTTATTTTAATTAATTTTTATTTGAAGAGCCACATGTAGCTAATGGCTACTGTGCTGGACCTCACAGATCTGTACAGTTCTTTGAAGATGAATCATTCCTGGCCTTAGACTCTAGGTCTCAAATTCAAATGTGAACAAGGGGGGATGCTGGGGTGATTTCCCAGGGGCACCTTATTAGGCTGTGTCTTCTTTCGCAATTGTCGGTATATTAAACTTACAGGCATTTCCTTCACACCCACAAAAAGAATCACTGTTTTCATTGAAACATGAGACCCTCCTGACCTATTCTTTTGTTTTTCACTTTTTTTTTTTTTCCTATTGAGGTGTAACTTACATAGAATAAAATGCACAGGCCAGAAACAAACAGTTCAGTGAGTTTTGACAAACATAGACACTGTGTAACCACAGTGGCATCAAGATATAGGACATTTCCAGAACATTTCCATTCCCCCCGAAAGTTCCCTCAGGCCCTTTTCCAGTAAGTCCTGTCCTCAGAGGCAACTGCTGTGCTGATGTCTGTCACCATACATTAGTTTTGACTATTTTTAAGCCTCACATAAATCATGCTCCCACTTTTGACGGAGACAAGGGTACAAGAAATATTTCTCTTCTCTCTTTGTTATGAGAAACAGCATCAGCATGATGGGAAGTGGCAGCTGACCCTGGTCCGCAGTGAGGAGGCCACAGGAAAGGGTGGGGGTGGGGTGGAGTGGCTGTGGTGCCCTGGGGACTTGAGGCCTGTCCAGAAAGGGCTGCCACCCCTTAGCTCCAACTGGCTATTGCCACTTGAAAATGTGGGCCCGGCATTGCCAAGTCTTTTATTTTTATAAGATTTTTATTGGGAGATTGGGGGGATGGGAACAGTGCTGGGGAATTGGGGGAAGGGGAACAGACAAGTTGCTGTTGTTTTGTTCTTCAGTCTAGTTGTGGAGGACGTTGCTTCACTGGCCCAAGTTGGCACCATCATTGCGCTCTTCCCGGGAGAGGCAGATCAGTCGCTGGCTTCTGGACGGCTGCTCACGCTGGCTGCTGGCTACATACGGTAGCCCATGGCAACCCACTGCCACAGGGGCTGCAGCCTACGCCGTTGCCAGCGACTCACGGCAGCCCAGCTCCAGGTTGAGCTGTTGTTCAGCATCTTAGCTGTGGAGGGCAGTGTCACTGGCCCTCATATGTGGGATCCGAACCGGGGCCCTCTGGCATCCCAAGCGAGTTCTTAACCATCGCGCCACTCGGCCGGCCCTTTTTTTCTTTTTTTTTTTTAAGGAAAGCCGAAAATACTGATTTTGGTGTAAAAGCTCCTAGATGTTAGCATTTCAAAACCTTTTACGGCACTGCTGGCCACATAAGTCCCATCAGGGAGCCAGACCTGACCTGTGGACTGCCAGTTTGTGAGTTCTGCCCTGGGCTAATCAGAGTATTACTAATCATAATAGCTGATGTTTGTTGAGTAGTTCCTTTGTTTCAGGTCCTATTCTAAGTGGGCCATGTTATTAAGTCATCTAATCCTCCTAACAGTTTTATTAATAATCCATTTTACAGATGAGTAAACTGAGCCATCGAGAGGGATTAAGGGACTTGCCCAAGGTTATAGAGTGAGTACTTGGCTAGGATTTGAACCCTGACTGTCTGTGCGCCTAATCACTGTACACACTCCCTGTGGGAAGAGGGAGTAAGGCTGCCAGGATGGTTATGCCATTTGGGGTGCAGCTTTGCCAGCTACCACCCTGAGCAAACAGCGAGAGAATGCCTGGGCCCCACCCACTTGGACCACCCTGGCACGGGCCATTTTCATGTCCAGGCACCTTGGCTGTTGGTTGGTAGAGCCCCAAGTTGAAGATGTGCCGGGGAAACAGCCAGGACTGGGGTGGGGTGGAGGGGGAAGGAAGCCTGGCTGATGCTTGATGAGGGTGTCAGGGAGTGCTGGGCAAGTGGGGGCAGAAGTAGCAGGAATCTGGCAGGGGGAGAGCCCAGGCCCAGGGGATGGCCTGGGAGAAGGGAAGAGTCAGCCAGCAGGGCCCAGGGCCAGCCCGGGCTGCCGCTGCCAGGGGTGCGAGTGGCTGGGGCATCCCCACCCCCCTGGTGCTTCGTCAGGACAAGCCCATCACTTGGGGACTGTTGGGAAGGGAGCGATAAAGATCACCTGGCAAAACAAGACTGCCTTTCCATCATCCCCTCCCACCTTGGGGAAGAGGGGGGCGTGAGAGGAAACCGAGGCCCAGAGCTGGATACCTGGCTCCCACTGCAGTGCTCTTTCTGCCTCATTTGACTGCATTCCAGGAGTTGTGGCACAAAAGAGGGTCTGTGGTCACCGGCAGGGAGAGGCCAGACCCTCCCCTCGGGCCCTCATCTGTCCTGTGTCACCTAGTCAGGGTCTGGTAGGAAGTAAGTACTAAATTGGCATTTGCCACTTTTATTGCTTTTTTTCCAGTTTGATCTTTGTACCCACTTTTGAGATATGTACACTTATTATCACACATTTTACCTGTGAGGAAACCTAGCCTCAGAGAGGCGGACATCATCACCAGGAAGTTGTTGGCAGGAGTAAAGGAGGGATATAGGTAGAGTGCTCAGCCCTGTTCTGCTGCACAGCAAGGGGCTGTCTGTGGGCCAGAGGACGGATGAGGTGGCAGGTCAAGGAGGACTTTCTGGAGGAGGCAACATGAGGCTCGGCTTTGGGGGGGCTCAGCTGGTCAGGCCGCTGGTTCCCCCAGGATCAACGTTGTTTCCTGAGTAAGACCTAATGCCAGCTGGGTCTCCCCGCTCTGAGGATGCCACCCCCTGCCAGAACACCAGATAACGTGGACTGGTACGCTAGGGCCCTCAAAGGCTTCCAGTAGACTCCACCCCAGGGGAGCCCTCCTGACCTGGCTCCAGATCCTGTGTATTGCGAAGGGACAGCCTGGCCTTGGGGTGGTCACAGCATCTCTCTGAGCTTCAGTTTCTTCACCTGTCAAATAGGCACTGTGCTACTTGCCATGCAGGGTTGTGGTGAAGGCCTGGCATATGATAGGTGCTCAGTAAACAGGCATCACAGAACCTCTAGGAAACAGCTGTTGGATTAAATGGGCCTCTTAATGGCAAAAGTCAGACATATCCCCAATCTAGCCCAGGAGAGCCTGAGCCACACTTGAGCACATAACCAAAAGAATCCCAGCTACTGTGTTTGAACCTGCATGCGTTAGAGGGCCAGGAGGAGCCAGCCACTCACTCACCCCTCTTCAGCTACGTCTACGCTGGACGAGGGCACTTGGGAGCAAGTGTGCTTTTAGTTATCGTTCCCCCAAACCCAAGAGCAGCAGACACTTTTTGAGCACTTACTGTGTGCCAGGCACTGTGCTAAGCCCTCTATGTTGTCCCTTTACGCAGGAGGAAATAGGCTTGATAACGAACGAAACCCTGGGCACTCAGCCAGTACGCAGCGGAGTTGAGACTTGAACCTAGAGTCTGGTTGCAAACTCTGTGCTCTAAGGAAGGGAAAATAATCTACCAGAAATAATCAAAACCATTAGTTTCACAGTTGCAAAGCCTGTACATGCATGTGACTCAGTTTTGTCCTGATGTCACCAAATGAGAATGGTGTGATCATCCCCATCCTACAGTTGAGGACAGTGAAGCCTGGAGAGATGACAGAGAGGTGACATGACCTGCCTGAGGCCGTGTGGCTGGTCTGGGATGTGGAACCATCTGCCTGACTCCAAGTCCAGTACTGTTCCTTCTGCTGCCTCTTGGGGAGACAGTTGTTTAGCTTGAATGGTGACAGCCAGGCCCCAGTGAACTTGGCCATGGGCGTGGCTCAGCCTGACCCACAGCCCCCACGGGCCTACCCCGCTGACGAGCACCATCCCAGCCAGCCCCAGGCCCCCATTTCCCGCATCAACTTCACCTTGGATCTCAGAGCTTTAGAACCATAAGTTAGGAGAGAAATATATTGGGTTGTCGGAAAAGTCATGACGCATTTTTGCAACGAAAAACATAGAAAAAAAATACGTCATGACTTTTCCAACAGCCCAATAGATAAGTGATTTTAAGCACTGTTCCTTAGAACTCCTAAGGGAGCCAGGTTCGGGGTTAGGATACGGGGTCACTGAATGCATAAATGGAAGCCTCACTTATATCTCTTTTGTATATGGGTTTCCATGTTAAGTTTTTTAAATAAAGGGCTATATGGGATTAAAGATATACATGCTTGTGGACCACTGTCTAATCCAGCAACCACGTCTCCATTTTACAGATGGAAAAACTGACTTCAAAGCCCATGCTTTCTCCAATAATGATAATAGTATTCAGACATTCTTCTCAGTTTTTTAATTATTTAACCCTCACAACTCCATGAGGGCAAGTAACACTTGTCTCCGTCTTATGAATGAAGACAATGAGGCTTAGATGGGAAAGTGGGCTTGCCCAAAGATTAGAGTCCAAAGAGCCTACCTCCCAAGTCCATACTGCCAGCCACTCTTAGCCTGACAGCCACACCTTCTCTTTGTGTTCTGGAAAGGGGAAGTCACTTGCTGAGGGGTAGGGTAAGGCAGTGTCAGAACTGGGACCAGAATATAGATCCTCCTGTCTTCCAGCCCAATCCTTAATTACCTCCTACTGTCCAGGACATCGCCTGGGTTGGAGGGGAAGATGGGTAGGCCTGTGTGACTCCTGGCTGTGTGACCTTGGACTAGCAAATGGACCTCTCTGAGCCTGCTTCCTCACCTTAGTAAAAAGATTATAGGGTCTACATCATGGAGTTATTGTGAAAGTTAAACAGGATTATCCACATGAGTTGGTTGGCACGGGTCCTGGCATAAATGGTGAGGGCCTCAGCTACCCTCAGTTCCTGGGTCCAAGAACTTCCCCCAGTCTTCCTGCCCTACCTGCTGCCTCCTCCCTCTTTTCAGCCCTCACCTGACCCTGTGTAACACAAATACTAATTACAACCATTTTCATGAGCTGCTTCCTGGCTGAGCCTAATTACTGGGCAGCTCTGTCATCGTAGTCGTAAATGTCATTAAGTGAGACAGATTAACTTTGTCCTAAGCTTTACGTGATTAGATCAGCAAATTATTTGGCATACTTGGTCTCAGCTTACCCAGCCTGGTCGTCCTGCACAGCTTAGGGCCTGCTGCAGGTTTCTGGTCTGTCTCGAATTTGACGCTCAGAGAAGATCAGAGTAGACAACTCAGGTCCTTTAACCTGGTCGGGAGGCGGTGCCTGAAGTGATAGGGATGGAGCAGGTGGGGGCTGCCATCTTATTTTTTGTGATGGTAAAACCACAAGTTTTGGGGGGATACATATACCTGGATTACCTATCCAGGCTGTTATTTATCAGACATACGACTTTGGACAAGCTGCTAACCCTCCCTCTATTACAGTTATTTTACACTATGCAATGGGGAAGAGTCAAGGAGATGAATGTGCCAACAAGTACCCAGCCCGGCACCTAGCAAGTAATAGGTTCTCCTAGTTTTTCCTTCCCTTCCCATCTTCCATCATTCTTATTGGGTTGTCAGAAAAGTCATGACGCATGTTTGCGACAGATGGCACTAGCTCATTTTTGGAAGTACTAGAGTCATTCACATCTATGTTATTGCTATGTCATTTGACAGCTGACAGTTCCAGCTTCATTCTGGAAAAAAAAATTGAGCGATTTGGTTGAGTTTTGGAGATTTTACAACAAGTTGAAGATGGAAGACCAAACTGCGCATTTTTGCCATATTTTACTGTTTTACTTCCATAAAGGGAAGAACGCGCGTCAAGTTTGTGAAAAGTTGCGTAAAGTTTACGGTGACAATGCTCTATAAGAACATCAGTGCCAACGATGGTTCACGAAATTCTGTGCTGGTGATTTTCATCTCAACGACGCTCCTCGGTCAGGGAGGCCCACCGAGGTTGATGACGACAAAATAAAGGCATTGATCGAGTCAAACCTGTGTGACACGACACGAGAAACTGCAGAAACATTGACCATCCATCATTCAAGTGTTCACAACCACCTGAAGAAGCTGAGATACGTAAGCAAGCTTGATATTTGGGTTCCGCATGAACTCAAAGAAGTTCATTTGACGGTGCGTATAAACATCTGCAATATGCTCCTTAAAAGTGAGGAAAACGATCCTTTTTTGAAGCGACTGATAACTGGTGATGAGAAGTGAATTGTTTACAACAATGTGGTGCACAAACCATCTTGGTCCCGACCTGATGATTCGTCTCAAACAATACCGAAAGCAGACATTCATCAGAGGAAGGTTATGCTCTCAGTGGGGTGGGATTTTAAAGGTGTCGTGTTTTTCGAGCTCCTACCAAGGAACCAAACAATCAATTCGAATGTGTATTGTCGGCAATTGGACGGTGTGAATGAATCCATCATCCAGAAACGTCCGGAGCTTGTTAATTGTAAAGGAGTTGTGTTCCATCGCGACAACACGAGACCAGACACAAGTTTGATCACCCGTCAAAAATGATTGGAACTTGGATGGGGTGTGTTGCCCCACCCACCATACTCACCTGACCTTGTGTCGTCAGACTTCTCCTTGTTTCACTCTCTTCAAAACTCCTTGCGTGGTATAACATTCAGTTCAGATGAGGCTGTAAATCAGCACCTTGTTTAGTTTTTCGCAAATAAAGACAGGTCCTCCTATGAACGAGGAATTATGAAGCTCGCTGAAAGATGGCAAAAGATTTTCGAACAAAATGGGCAATATATCATTGATTGATCTTTGTTCTCTATATAAATAAATAACCTTTGAATAACATAGACAAAATACATCATGACTTTTCCGGCAACCCAACAGTATGACTTGAAGAATCAGCCCCTTCTGAACCCACCACCACACATGCTAACATTTACTCAGTGCTGCTTCTCTGTGAGGCACTAGGCTGAGGGCTTTATGTGTCTGACTTAATATGTATAAAGACCCTGCGGAGTAGGTACCATTATCATCTTCATCTGATAGACGAGAAAACCAGAGCACAGAAAGAAAGTGGAGTGACTTTGTCCAGGTCCCACAGCTGCACTTGGCTGCGGTCACTCTGTTGGAATGAGTTGCTGGAAGGCCATGCAGGGTGCTGCTGGGGGAGCAAGGAGGAGGTGAAATCTCGGAAGGCTGCTTGGAGGAAGGTGCATCTGAGCTGAAGGGTTAGCCGGGGGAAGGAGGGGAAGAAAGGCCTCACAGGCAGAGGGCAGTGAATATGCAAAGGCCTGGAAGCAGGAACCATGTTCACATTTTACTGAGATTTGAGCAAGTGTGGGAGAAGTGGTGAGAGACAGGCTGGAGAATGGCCAGGAGCCAGGCTCTGAGGGGTGGAAGGAGGGAGTTGGAAGCGAGGCCAAGGCTCCTGCTTTCTTCTGCCAGTTCCAAGGAGCCAGTGTGTGAAGGAAGAAAGTGACTGGATCAGATCAATTAGTTTAGAAGGTTCTGCTTGGAGCCAGCCTGGAGATGAGGGATAGGGAGGAGTGCTAATTAGAGACCCAGGGGGTCGGAGGGTTAATCAGGGAAGGCTTCCAGGGGGAGGGGGCAGAGTCAAGTGGGCCTGGACAGAAGGGCAGAGATGACAGATGGAGACTGTTAGGCGGGTGGGGTGCAGAGAGGTGTGGTAGGAGCTGTGCATGGGGCTGGATGGTCAGCGGGGTGATGAGTGGCCTGTGTCAGGGAGTAAGGAAGAGTGCCGGCCAGGTTTGGGGCTTGGGTGTGGGATGGTCTGCTGAGGCTGTCAGTTGGCAGCACTAGGTAAGGCTTTGAACAGTGATAAGTCCCCAGGCAAGTGAGTCAACAGCAGGCCAAGTGGGTGAGTGTTTTCCAGCTCGCTGCATGTGTGGGCAAGTCTCCCACTGCCCGCACGTTGAGGGAGCCCAGCCTGGGACTCTGGTCCAGACCAGGGTGATTGACTCATTGGCTGGCAGGGCCGACACCTTCTCTGATGAGGAGCTTAGCAGCCTTGACCTCCCGTGTATGCTGTGTACCCTTGGCCTTCCAGTCTCTCCCTGAGTCTCACCTTCAGGCTTCCCCTCCCCCTAACTCCTGCCCACCTCCCCCCTTTCCCTGTTCAGGCCTCCGGCTCCATCTGACCTCTTGTTGACACAGAGTGGAGTCTCCCTCCTCCCTGCCCCCTCCACCCCCAGCCCCAGGCATATTCTGCTTAATTTCCCACAACCCTAATGGGGCAGCCTATTGTCTCCAAAGGAGGTTCTGCCTGAAGAGCCAGGCCCCAAGGTGGCACAAGAAAAGAGGCAGGGCGCTGAAAGGGTCCGGAAGATCTGGGGCTGAACCCCGCTCTGCCGCGAACTGGCGTGCTGCCTCCTTTCTTTGGCCTCAGTCTCTGCATCTGTAAAGTGGGGATCCCAGGGCTTATTCTACTGGGTGATCGTGAGACACAAATAAGATAAGGGTATAAAAGAGCCTTGAGAACTGGGTAGTGCTAGGCTCGAGTTGGGGTTGACGGCTCTGTTTTCTGTTTTAGCGGGCAGCTAGGTTTTTTTTTTTGTTTTTTTAAATAAACATTTGATTTTAGGACAGTTTTAGGTTTATATCATTATCAGGAAGAGTACAGAGAGTTCCTTTACACCCCACACCCAGCATCCCCTGGCATTGACATCTTATATGGTACATTTATCACAATTGATGAACAGGACCCAGGTTCTAGGCCCAGCTCTGCCACTTCCTGTTGATACGTTATTACTAATTAAAGTCTGTCTTCAGATGTCTTTGGTTTGTACCTAATATCCTCTTCTGTTCTAGGATCCCATCCAGGATACCCCATTACATTTAGTCATCATGTCTCCTTTCAGCTCCCCTTGGCTGTGGTAACCGTGTCTCAGACTTGTTTTTGATGACAACTTTGAGGAATACTAGGCAGGTATTTTGTAGACTGTCCCTCAGTTGGGATTTGTCTGATGTTTTCCTCATGATTAGACTGGGGCCATGTGCTTTTAGGGGGAAGGCCACAGAGGTAAAGCACCATTTACATCACATCGTATCATGAGTGCATACTCGCTTAAGTCATATTGGACTTAACACTGTTGATGTTCACCTTGACCACCTGGGAAGTCGTTTTTTTTTTGCCTTGAGTACAGCAGCAAGGCTAGATTAATGCCAAATGTTGGCTGAACTAAGGCCAAGATTAGGAAATACGGACACGGGCAGAAGCAAATGGAAAAAGTATAAAGGAAAAATTTTAAAAGCATGTATGAGGTAGGTGTTGCAGCATGTCCATCAGGTACCAGTTCACTTGGGAATGGGATGTTATAT
>NW_017731890.1:1155733-1163387 GCF_001890085.2 Hipposideros armiger
AAGAAATTAATCACATGGAAATTTCACATGTAAAAGACACTGAGCAACATAATGGATAATGTAATAGTAGTAATAGATGTCACGTGGTGCCATCTTCAGGAGGGGTGGCCATATTTTTACTATCTTGCCCATTGGCCACAGTTGTCCTATTTGAATTTTACTTGATTGTTATTTCTTTGTGGAAGTCACAGAGCCTAATGCCCTAGTGAAAATCTGGGATACGAATTAACCAGTTACCAGGTCTGTGCTGGGTGCTGGATGCTGGGATGGAGGCCAATAAGGTGACTTGCCACCCCACCCCCTCCATCCCAGGGATAAAGATGCCTAGATGAAGGCTTGAATGTTATACAGGTGCTACACCAGGGGCCCGCCAGCAGGAAGGACATAATTCCTTCTGACTGGGGAGGAGAGGAGGGCTTCATGGAGGAGGAGATAGTTCAGAGATGGAAAGCAATAGCTGAGGTAGAGGGCACTCAGTCTTGAGAGAGGGGATATCAGGTGCAGGTTCCTCGAGAGTAGGGACCGAGTCCTGTGTAGAGCAGCCCCCTCAGCTGGCAGCACAGAGCTTGACAAACATCAAGGACTCGGTGAACTCCTGTGGCATGCTTGACACCTACAGAGATAGATCTGGGGTCAGGGTGATGGCTGCACACCTGGATTTTGTTCTTTAGGCAGTGGGGATCAACTGAAAGTTTTCGAGCCTGTGCTTTGTAAGAAACAATTGTACAAACAATAACTGCCAACACTCGCTGTGTGCCTAGCACTGTTTTAAACACTTTATATTAACTCAGTTAAGTATCACACAGTTCTATGAAGGAGATACTGTTATCATCCCCATTTAATAGATGAGACAACTGAGGGGCACAGAGAGGCTGAGTCACTCGCCCAAGGTTACACAGCTGGGAAATGGCAGAGTGGGGATCTGAACTAAGGTTTGCATCTAGAGCTTCAACCTACTATATCATTGTGTCTGTTAAATGTAAGTATTTAACATATAACATGAGTGTGTATTAGATAACATATAAAGATTTAACAGCTAATTAATGGCACTGGAGAGGCAGGAATTAACAGGGCTGTCAGCCACAAAGGGCTGTATCCCTAAGGAGCTGAGGCTTAGAAATCAACTAGGAAAACAGATCGGAGGGTGTGGCCAAGAAGTCCCAGGCCTGTGAATTTCACTCAGGGCTGCTGCCTCTGATGGTGCTCCAGAATTCTTTAAAGATCCCCCTGCCTTGGGCAAACCAACCACAAGAGACACCTGAGTGACTAACTCGAGACAAATAGGATCATGCCCAGGTGCCACTGGCCAGAGGCCTTCGCTGTCAGAGCCACGTGAGCGTTTATATTTCTCAGCTCTGTTCACCCCAGGCCTTTGAATTCTGCAGGTGGTGTTTGCAGAGCTGGCACCATCACGCTCTCATCTGACTTGCACCACCTTCTCCGTGCAGCTGGGGGACGGACGAGCCTGAGCCGGGCTTCCTCCCGTCTTGGTCTCCGCTAAGCCTCTCTCATGAACAGCAGGCCCAGATTTCTCCTCCACGGCTCTGTGGGGTGGGGCGGGGCGGGAGAGGAATGAGATCAAGGTAGGGGCTCCCCACAAAGCAGTGGTTGTTCCCCTTTCCTTGAAGCTCACGGCTGGCCCTCACAGCTGCAGATGAGGCAATTAGGGAGATCCCGTCTCTGGCCACCCTGCCAGCTCAGTGCCCCCAGACTCCGTGAGGTCCCCACCTGAAGAAGCAGCGCCCCCTTCTTCAGTGATCATGGGACTAGGAGACAGGACCCAGGTTCTAGGCCCAGCCCTGCCATTTACTAGCTGTATGGCTGGGGTTCTCTGGTGGCAGCAGCATGAGGTCATTATGCAAGGAGTCACCTTTTAGCTCTCTAGCCAGGTCACTTGGGGGAGCAAGGGAGGCAAGTCCTCCCTAATCCTCAGTCTTCTAAAGTGGAGGTGCTGATTCCTGCCTCACAGGGCATCGTGGGGTCAGGAGAGATACATTTGGTCAAGCAGAACACAGTAGGTGTTGGTTCTCCCCCTCCGCCCCCCTCCACTTCTAGAAAATGGAAGTGATACCTGTTGAGGCTGAGGCTCTAGTTGGGTGTGGGGATCCAAAGAGACAGTGAATGGAAGGCCCCGCCCCGGCTGTGGGCGGGTACAAAGACAGGGCTGCCTTGTTGTTGTTGGAATGTCACTCACCTGCTGGGCCGACTGTGCTGCGGTGCTCCCACCTAGTGAGCAGAGCCGGCTAAGCCATTCCCACACCTGAGTTGGGTTCAGTTTCACTTTGGTCGGCGGTAGGCGTTTCAGGAAGGGCCCCTCATCTTTTGTGTGCTGAAAAATTAAAGCTCTCCTTCTCAGCGGATTTCTGCTTGGCAGGTATGCGAGTTTCTCTCCTCATCTGACCACAGATAGGCTTCAGTGGGCCTGAGTCCACTGAGTGCCTCCTTAGAAGGAAGCTTGGGGTTGGGGACTGTGTCGGGGGAGTACAGAGCAGGGGACCAGACACTGCCTAGGGTCAAGGGAAGGTCAGGAGAGCTTCCCGGGGATGACCTCTGAAATGAGAGGACGAGGAGCCGTGGCTTCACTGCACCTGGGCTAGTTACTTCCCTGAGCCTCAGTTTCAGGCTCTGTGAAAGGGGCCAGTAATACCTGCTTCGGAGAGAAGGGCAAGAATCTTAAAGGAGCTGGTGGGTGTAAAAGAACTTACCAGTACCTCGTACTTCTAGGGGCCTAGGAAACAGTACCTGCTGTGCCAGGCTGGGGAGATGCTCCTTTGTCAAGGGTCTTTTTCTTGGGTGGCTGACACCTTTTACTTAGTGTAACCAAGTGTCTTGGTTTCAGAAAAAGCCCAGCTATAACCCAGTGTGACGTCAAGAAGACTGGGAGCCCTTTCTCTCCCAGGTGGGTGATGGGAACTCCTCCACCCAGCAGGAGGGAGGCAGAAGACTCCAGAATTAAAATTCTTGTCATAGTTCTCTGCCTCCCCCCACCCACCACCACCACCTGTGCTGCTTACACCTTTATCCCTGGGCATTACAAAGTTAGATGCACAAGGATTTCAAGGTACTGCCCCAGAGTAATGGTCACTTCCCCTCTACTTGTTCCACCATTCATTTCAACTGTCTGTTGAGCATCTACAGTATGCTAGGTGATGCGGATTCTCTGTGCCAGACAAGGTCCCAGCCCTGATAAAGCACACAATTCTGGGAAGTCGGGGAGGGAGAAGTAGATAAATGTAAAAACCAAAAAATAGATAACAGACTGCAATAAATACTATAAAGGGAAAAATGGGGTGCTGTAATAGAGAATGCGAGGGGTCGGGACACTTGAAGAGGTGACATTTAAGCTGAGATCAGAGGCCAGTCATGGGAAGAGCAGAGATGAGGAAAGTATGTTCCAGATAGAGGGAACAGTGCTATAAAGGCCTGGGTGGTGGGGAGACTTATAGGATCTGAGGAACAGTGAGGGCCACACAAGTCAGGATCTAAGTGAGTGAGGTGGGGGGGGGGGTAGAGGGGCCACACGATGAGGGTCAGGATGGGCAGAGGCAATGGGGGACTGTAAAGGGACTGTCCCTGTAGAGTTTTTAAGCCAGGGAGCAACAGGATCAGAATTTCCTTTTTCGAGGCTCACTGCGGCTGCTGAGAGGCTGTTAAGAGGGCAGGAGTGGAAGCCAGGAGCTGTCACTGTGGCTGTGACCCTGGAAAGTCACCTCACCCCTCTGAGCCTGTGGCTTCACACGTATGTGTGTTGCGAGAATCACATATGGGAATGAATGGATGTGCACTTTGGAAACTTGAGAAAAAAAATGTATAAATTGCAGGGGATTCCAGGTCTCACTCGAAGTGGAGGGTTCTTTGGGGAACTGTCGAGTTAGGGTCTTGGGCAGAAGAGCGAGTGCTGGGTGTCCAGAGTCCCTGCCTGAGCATTCCACATCTTGAGAGAGCCCCGTTTTCCAGCCTAGGTCACAGGGCCCCTAAGAGGTCTCGGGGGCCGGGGAGGGGCTGCTGGAGGCTCTTGACTCCTGAGAGGGAAGGGTTACCTCGTTTTTGACTAGCTCCGAAGCGGAAGCCAGGGTTCTTAATGTTTTGGGGAGTCACACCTTTGAGCCTGGAGGCAAGCATGGGATTCCCCTCCAGCCACCCAAATGCACACACACTATTTATTCATTCTAGGTCAGAGGAAGTCTCTGGAATTTTTTGAACTCATTCATGAACTTGGGCTTAAAGACCCCTGAGCTAGAGAAAGGGGAAAACGAGAGGGGGAGACACTTGCCTTTTTTATTCTACCTCTTTTTTTCTCCTTAATCTTTGTGGCTCAAAAGGAGACCCCCTTGACGCACCTAAGGGCCAATGGTGGGAGGAACCTCTCGACTGTTGTGGGCCAAACTAAGGGGCGCCTTCCTAACATCTGACGCTTGGTATCTGCTACGGGGGGATTATTGAACGGGGGCTTAAGGTTTCCTAGGCGAGGTTGCTGCGAGGCCCCTTGCTGCCTGTTAGGGGCTGGCCATGGTGGGGCCTCTCCCTCTGGGAAAGGGAGGCTTCCGTCTCTCACGCCTTGGGGGGTCTCCCGGTGCGGCCAGGGAGAGAACCGGGGACTTGAACCGATCAGGCCCCACCCGCAAAGGTGGCGTGATGCCCGCGGGCCGCAATCCGGCCGGCCCGGATCTGCCAGGTGCGCAGCGGCAGCAGGGACGGTAGGGACCCAGGCTTTGGGGACCCAGGCGACGCGGGGCGCAGCATGCGGAGCGTGTGGCCGTAGTAGTGCTGTCGGCGCTGGGGGTGAGGCAGGGTTGCATACGCGCGGAGGGGGCGGGGGAGGCGGGACCCCCTCCCTCGCGGCGGGCTGGTCGGTGGGCCGGTCTCGGTGTCCCGGGCGGGGCGCCGCCACTGCGGTGGTGGTGGCTGCGCCCGGGCGGCTTCCCCATTCGGGCACGAGAGCCATGGAGGCGCTGAGGGAGTCCGTGCTGTCCTTGGCTTTGCAGATGTCGACCTACAAGCGGGCCACGCTGGACGAGGAAGACTTGGTGGACTCGCTCTCCGAGGGCGACGGGTACCCAAACGGCCTACAGGTAGGAGCCCTGTTCCTCTGCGAGACCCCAGCCAGGGGTTGGAGGGGGGTGTGGGGGGGGGTAGTGCTGAGCATGCGCGCTGGTGCTGCCTCCGCCCCTGCCTCCGCCTCCATCCTGCCAGCCCGGGAGGGCTCTGTACCAGCCCGCAGCTCTGGACTGCACTGTGCCGCACGGAGAAGAAGCCTTTCGGGGGCACAGGTGCCCCTGAGATGCTGAGTTCCCCGACTGGCCTCCCCTCATCAGCTCTGCCCATACCCACTCCCCAAATCCTCTCGACCACCTGTTCATGGGCTACAGCCTAGCGGGCAGAGTTGAAACACACACCCTCCCCACCCCTCCAGAGCTGAGTGGGTCCAATTTTCTTTTCACAGAAGAGGCAGTCCCTAAGCATTGAGGGTAAAACTGCCGATTTTTAGCGCAAAAGCCCTGCTTCCCTGGAACCCCTTCAGTCCTGGGCACACTCGGTGGTTGGTCACCCTGTCTAGTAGGCATCACCCTCATCTTCCTCTTTCCCCCCAAATACCTGCATTTCCTGGAGACAGGAAGTCATCCTCTGCCCCCTTTCCATTGCTACTTTTCAGACAACTTAGGAAGTCCAGTCCCTCTCCTCCCAGGGTCTGCCCCTGGGGGAAGCCAGTAAGCTCACCGCCTTCCTGCCTTGTGAGACCACAGTGAGCGCTGCTGCTTTCTGCTGTTCTCTCCCTGCGGGACGGAGCTGGGACAGTTCTGACCAGGGCCTCAGCCCTCGTGGGATTTGAACCCAGCAGATGGGTGGGAGCGAGTTGGAAGCTTCAAGGACACTGAACGGGGCCCCATGATCTGGCTCCTGAGAAACCAGTGCAGAGAGTGGAGCCAAGGGTGTCTCAGCTCAGGAAGACTTCTGCCAGGCTGACCAAGGGAGGCATTGGGGAGAGCTGGGGCCACCCAATGAACTGACAGCAAACCACAGCTCATCCGGAGGGCAAGCTTATGGTGTGTGGAAACTCAAGCTGGCAGACTCAAACCTACTCAGGCCACCTCTTTGAAGCTGGAATAATACTAATAAAGGGAAATCGCATTGATTGAGTCCTTCTTCCAGGCTAGTTAAAATAGGCCAAAGGAGATCAGAATTCATGACCCCCAAGTGGTCTACCAACTGGGATATGGCACCCTTACCCACATCATCCCACTTAACCTTCAGGACCACCGCATGAGCTGTAGGGGTTACGGTTGCCACTTACAGGTGAGGAAACTGAGGCTCTGAAAGGGGCGACAACTCGCCTTAGGTCACAGAGCTAGAAATCTGGGAGTGAGCAATCAAACCCGGTCTGCATAGAACCTCTTCCCTGCGGACCCTTCTTAAGAGGCTAAATCCAGCAGGAAATGAGATTTCTGTGGCAGGCACTTTTCCCTTCACAAATCAAAACAGCATCTAATCAGCAATCTTTCTCAGTCTCATCTTCCACAAAAGGTTCTAAATATATCTGCACAAAAGCATTTGGAATTCACAACAAAATACCGTGCCATGTTGTTATCATCAAAACAGCAGCCCACATAGATATCGCCTTTCTCAGGTGACCAGGTACCTTCATTCAGCTGGCCTGGCAGAGCAGAGGCAGCTCAGTCCCTGATGCCAGGGGCCCAAGTTTGAATTCTGACTCCACTCAGGGTCTTCCAGAGGGCGAGCTGCTTAATCCCTTTAAACCACAATTCCCTCATATGTAAAATGGAAGTTAGAGAAAGTGGATGTAATGCATATTACAGGGCCTGCTGTGATTGTTGTTTTTATGACCTATGAGGTAAGGGCCCCTGTGGCCATATTACAGATGAGGAAAGCTGAACCTCAGGTTAGGGACATTCCTGTGGTCACAGAGCTGTCATATTGGTGGGAATGCAGTGTTGGTGCCATGCCACCAAACGGAGTACATTGTCCACTTTTTATACAGGAAAAGCCACCTTGGGGCATGTCTGTGGGTACCCAGCCTGGCTTGCCTTGAGCCGCCACAACTTCCCCAAGGCAACCGTGAACGAGCCAATGCTTGTTCTAAGAGCCGAGAACCCACCCACCTCCACTTACCAAGCAGAGTTTTCTGTTATTTTTATGTTTTTAATCATTGAGAGTTTTTTTTTCTCAATATAAAAACTTGATATGCTTATTTGTGGTGGGGGTGGGGGAAGAGTCCAAAATAAAAAAAGATTTAAAAAGAAATAGCAATCTAAATGCTCGGGGAGATAACCACTTTTAGTTTTTTACACTTGCACATATGTATTTTTAAACATAGCTGAGCTCACTCTAGGGATACAACGTTACATCCTGCTTTTGTCATTTAATGCCACTTCATAAGCATTTTCTATGTTGCTAAAAACTTCCAAAACGTGCTGCCATTAAAAATCATAATACTTCATGGTACCAATATATAAAAATATATTTACTCAGTCAGCTATAGTTGAACAATAGGCCCAATGACTGTGACATTATGGGTGACTATCTTTTAGCCTTTTGGATAATTTTTTTTTTTTTAAGATTTTTATTGGGGAATTGGGGGGATGGGAACAGTGCTGGGGAATTGGGGAAAGGGGAACAGACAAGTTGCTGTCGTTTT
>NW_017731890.1:1163607-1172008 GCF_001890085.2 Hipposideros armiger
TGAGCTGTTGTTCAGCATCTTAGCTGTGGAGGGCAGTGTCACTGGCCCTCATATGTGGGATCCGAACCGGGGCCCTCTGGCATCCCAAGCGAGTTTTTAACCATTGCGCCACTCGGCCGGCCCGTTTTGGATAATTTTTTGTGAGCTGGTTGCCAGAAACAAAACTGCTCCCCTCGATCTTAGGCTTTTAAAATTGGATCTCATGCCCCAAGTCTCCCTCTCTTGACGGACAGCTATAAAAATAAGCTACTTGATTTTTCAAGATTTTGAAGCCCAGTGGTTCTAGGAACTCCAAAGTTATTGATACCAACACTAGTCAATGAAACCTTCCATCTTTCAGCCAAGCTTGTCGCCTTTCTTACGAAGTGTTGAAGTTAGTTGGAGCAAAGTTCTACCTGTACCTCACCTGAATGGGTTTTTCTTTTCCGTTAGCTCATATTTTAGGCACCAGTTCATTGCCATTTGCCAAAATTAGTCAGCGTAGACTGAGCACAGAATTTAAGACCAGATAGCGCTAACATGGAGCCCCACCTTTGCCTCTTGTGGGCTCTCAGATCTGAAAGCAACTCACTTAAACAACTTTTTTTGGGGGGGGGGTGCAAAATGGGGTTAGTATTATTAATCCACATCTCAGAGCTGTTGCAAAGGTTGAAATGAGACAATACAAGTGAAAGCATTTGGTATGGTGCACAGAAAATGGATTTGACTGTTATCAGGATTATCAGTGAAAGTCACCAGGCGTGATATCTCAGTGATGCCTCAGCAGAAGAGCTTTTCTCTTCCGAGCCTGTGCTCTGCTCAGACTGGCTGCCTGGACTCCCCACACCCCACACACTATCTCAGTGGCTTGAAAGGAAATAGCTCAAGTTACCCTGGCAGCCTAAACTGGGGAGCAGATGACCATGACTGGTTACCCATATCTTTGAAATTCAATCAGTTACTTCCAAAAATCCATTTTTGTTTCAAGAGAAAGGAAAGCTGAGATATTTAATCCTTAGTAGTGGTTTTATCTTTTTTATTTTTTTCTCTGCCATGCACAGGGCTATACCTTCGAGGGCAATTTCAGGGACAGTCCCACTCAGTACTTTGAAAAGACCTCTCCGCTTATACCAGGAGGTCCTTTCAACTCCCATCTGCCTGTTAGAGCCTTATGCTCTTGACCTCAGAGTTGTTCTAGAATCTGAGATGCTCAGACCTTGGGCCTCATCCAGCTTCCTCCTTTAAAGGACACTGAGGCCCAGAGGCTGCCCCGCGACACACATGGGATCTTGATAAAGAAAAGGCTGACCTTTGACTTCTCAGGTTTGTGCCCTTTCTCTTGTGCCATCGACAACTGGGTGTTCCTTCTGGGACGCAAAGAGAACTGGAAGGTGCTTCTTCTAAAGCCTAGGCTTTGATTCCTGTTAAGATGCAGGGAGTTTTCTCCCCACAACAGTTATTTTCAGCTGTCATCAGTCACTGGAAGAGTCAGGCACGGGGACAGTGGAGCAGGTAGGGCTCAGGGAAAAGATGGGGAGGACAAGAGGACATTATAGTGGCCTCAGCTAGAAGTCTGCCAGATGGAAACTTCTAGAAGAAACTTCCCCAACCTAACACCCTCACGGAGGCAGGGTGCCACGCAGGGCCAAGCTGTCATGGTCTGTCTGCTCTGAAAGGCTGACTCCAAGGCAGGCAGCCTGGTCACCCTTCCAGTCCTCCTGAGGTGGCCAGGCTTTTTGACTGCCAGGGGTGGGCTCCCTGCCAAACCCTTGGCCAGACTGACTCCTGTTTGCTGCTCCACGAAGCTCAGGTTGCTGGGGAACCTGGCAACGGCCCAGGAAGAGCCTCTGCCCTCCCTCCCGACCCCCTGCCTCATCTAAAATAACCAGGCTTTGCCTCCTCCCCGCCCCCTGTGCTGCTGGCTTGTCTCCTGGGCCCCAGGCAGTGGTGACCTGTCCTCTCCTGCAGAACTCGTTCTTGTTGTAAGCCTAGGTGAGCCAAGCACTCACTTCTGTAACCGAATATTTATCCCTCATTAGGGCTTTGTTCCCTTGGCTGTGGAAACCCTGGGAACTCGGGCTGGACAGCTCGACTGTTTGTCCCATTGTCTCGCTCCATTTCTCTGGCTCTGTCTGTCTCTCTCCTTGTCTGTCTCCCTCCCCACCTCTCTCTTTCGAGGTCATCGTTTTCTTTCTGTCTCATTCTCCCTCTTCCTCACACAACAATAAATAGAATATTAAGCCCACCCAGGAGCTGAGCATTTACAGTAATTCTCAACTCCATCTCCCAAGCATCAGCTCTGCTCCCTGGCCTATGGTCACATCTCAGTTACCTCTCCTGAAATAGAGTGGGATGCCCCCCACTAATCCTCCTACCCTACCAATCACTGCAGACATGCCTTCATTTCCAAAAGGAACATGAGAAACCATCTGCATCCACCTCTTGCTGTGACCTGTCGTGCTAGGTCCTCTGAAGGAGGCAGGGCAGGGTGCTGGGGCTCGAAGAGCAGCTTGCATTTGCAGCCCCAGCCCCGTCCGTTACACCCGGGAATTGGACGGCCTCTCCTGGAGAGGTCTCTTGGTCCCGGCTCAATGCCGCCAGGTGACTTCTCCTGCCCCAGGGGGATGCCTCTGGATTCCTTTCCCACCCAGAGGCCCCAGCTGGGCATATGAGTTAAGCAAGAACATTGTAAAGGTAAAAACCTTATTTTCAAATTCCATTTGCCTTTTCTGCCTAGAACTATGAATTTCTAATTTAATTCTGACTTGCTTCTAATTAAATTTTGCAGTGAACACCATCTGTTTGCTTGACATCAAACAGTGAGGCTCAGCTCAACTTGGCTCCTGGGGCAGCATGGCCATTCGTAGGAGGCTGAGGGCTGTGGAGAGAGATGGGTTTTCTTATTGTTCTCTCTCCCTCTCCCCGCCACTTCCTGTGTTTTTTTTTCGGGAGCTCCTGCTAGTACCTCCTCTTAGGGATGTGTGAAGATAGCATGAATAGCATCCTCTAGCAGCAACATAGAATTAACACAACACCAGGCACACACAGAAAGCACTCAATTATTAGCTACCATTATTACTTTTTTCCTTTCCTTTCCTCCTTCCCTCCGTTCCTGTCATTGCCTCCCTTCCTTTCACTTCTTCTTTCGTTTTCATGTCCTCAGATTCCCCACACCTCGGTACTGCTCTGGCCACATTAGGTAAGGTTTTTCCACTTCCCCAAGCCTGAAAGCTGTGCTCCCTGGCTCCCTAGAGCCAGCACCAGGCAGAGGTCTCCCTACCTCCTTACCTTCACCCTCCTCCCCCAAGAGCTAAGCTATGATAATGGGGGCACTGAGAGGCTTAGAGGAAGAGAAAGAAATTGAGACAAATCCAGGGCCAGGACAGCAAGAAGAATGAGAATAAATGGCCGAGTGGCTCAGTTGGTTAAGAGCGCAAGCTCTGAGCAACAGGGTCTCTGGTTCAATCCCCACATGGGCCAGTGAGCTGCGCCTGAGCTGAGCTGCCGCTGAGCTGCCAACAGGTGGCAGGATGGCTCAGCTGGTGAGAGCACATGCTCCTAACAACAAGGCTGCCGGTTTGACTCCCGCATGGGATGGTGGGCTATGCCCACCTGCAACTAAGATTGAACACGGCACCTTGAGCTGAGCTGAGCTGAGCTGCTCTGAGCTGCTGACGGGCGGCCGGATGGCGACTGGACTTGGAGCTGAGCTAGTTGCGCCCTCCACAACTAAGATTGAAGGACAACAACTTGGCTGTTCCCCTTCCCCATTTCCCCAATTAAAAAAAAAAGCCCCCCAGACAAGGCAGCACCTGCTTCCTATCCTTTGGGACTCCTCTGAATACCAGTGCTGAAGGTAAACTGCGTGAGAAAATTGACGCCTTGGAAAACGCATCTTACAGACCTTGCAGTGCTGTGAGCATGTTAGCATCATTCCAGGCCCTGTCCCTGTACCAGGCCCTCCCAGCCCACAGCGTTAACTTAATGGCAATAGCATGGTCAGAGTTTCTGTTTCATTTTGAAAAAGGTTCTTAAGGGATTTCAGGAAGTGGCACCCCACACCCTACCTGATATAGCTGCTTCAGTTTCTGAGCCTCTTGGACCTCCACGGAAAATATGACGAGGCCCCAAGTTCCTTTTCTCAGTTTTAGAACCCTGTTTTTCCTCCATGAAAAATTTTTGTGTTCCCCTTTCTCTGGTGCAGTAATTCCTGGCCATCTCTTGCCCAGAAAATAGCCAATGATGACCATGAGATGACCCGGTGCCCTTTCTTCCCCAGGATGACTAGCCTTAGATCCCAGTGTGAAGCTCTTTGGTGACCTGGCTCCTGGGAAAAACCACCCCCTCAGCTGTGGGTGGGGCATTTGCAGGGCAGGGGCTGGGTCTCTTCATCTTCCCTGGCACCTCTTCTCCCTTCTCACCCCCTGGCAGGCTGCGGGTCTCCCTGCCTCCAAGCCTTGCTCCGTCTACCTTGGCCTTTCCAAAGGGTGCATCTAATCATGTTACTCCAGTGTGCAGGAAAAAGTCCACATTCTTTAAACTGGCTTATAGAGGCCCCTTACGATCTAGACCTTGCCACCCCCTTCCTTCCCCATTCATCTGGCTAGCTCCTACTTATTCTTCAAGACCCAGCCCAGGTATCTTCCTCCAGGAAGCCTTCCCTGACTGAACCCCTGCCCACCCCAGTCTGTGTGTTTATCTGCCTCCCTGCTGGGCTGTAAGCAGCTGAAAAAGAGGGAGTCTCCCTGTCTCTCAGTATTTCCAACGTGGCCCTGAGTTGGTGCTCAGCTGTTGACACACAGCCACAATGTGACTGAATCCATCCTTCCCCTTTCGGGGGACACCCTCCTGTCCTGTGACCCTGACTTTTGCAGGAAGTACCTCTTGGAACAGAGGGGAGCCCCAAGCTGGCCTGGGCTGAGGGCTCTGAATGCTATTGACTGGCTTGTCCCTCCTCAGCCCAGAGGGCCCTGCCACGCCCTTCACTTCCTCTCATTGTGCCTCCCTTCCTGTTTAGCTAGACTGTGAGGCTGGTAGCATTTTCCCTCCCTTTGAGGACCTGCCTGAATGGAGCTATTTCTCCATTGCATCCACCCTGACATCTCCCAAGACTCAAATCTCTGACCCACTAGTGGCTCATAAATCGACAGACTTGGGTTCAAGTTCCAGTCCCACCCATTCAGCTATGTGAGAAGTCAGGGTCTTCACTCTCTGGACTTTTATGTCCTCATTTGTATTATAAAAGAGAACTAATAATTGCCCTCTTGGGGTTGTGGGTGTTTAATGAGCTAAGAATGTCCGCGCTCCTGGGAAGTGTGAGCTGTGATGGTGTCATTCTTGTGGTTGTGTCACCCTAGCCTATTGATGCTGTGGCTTTGAGGAGAGCCCAGCTGGACATTCACTGGATGCCTGCAAGGCCAAACATCCTGTTCTTTTTTTGCACTCCTTACTGGAGAAACAGGGAAAAGCTCGGTTGTTTTTTTTGTTGTTGTTTTTTCCTTCTACTCATATCAGGTGACACAAAAAAACACAAGCTTGGCTGGGTTGAGCTGCTTAACTCTCTGAAGTTTAGGAGCAAATCTGAGTTGCTGAGCAGGGTGGTGGTTCCCTTCCTGGATTAGGACCGAGTCCGTGGGAACCGGACCACCCCTGAGGCAGAAGGTGGCCCTGATGCCTCCCCGGGGCCTGGCTCGGAGCCCCTTTCTCCTGGGGACATGGAGCCCGGGGCTCACATCCCCCCCACCCCTCTTGCCTCCTTCCCTGCAGGTGAACTTCCGCAGCCCCAGGAGTGGCCAGAGATGCTGGGCCACGCGAACCACCGTGGAGAAGCGGCTGATGATACTGGTGGCACTTCTCGCAGCAGGACTGGTAGCCTGCTTCGTAGCACTGGGTGTGCAGCAGTACCAGACAAGTAGGTGCTTCTGTGTCTTATTGTGGGCTTGACTCACTCCTGCCCTCGGCTGTGTCCGCTTATGCAAGGGGGCTTCCCTGCTCAATCCCAGCTAACCTCCCAAGGCCAAGGACAGAGCTAGGTCTGGTGGCCTCGGGTTGCAGAGATAGCCTGAGACATGACAGGTGGGTGGTATGGGGGGTGTGAAGGTTGTGGAGTTAAAAGGACATGATCCTGGCCTAGCAACTTATCATCTGTATGACCTTGGATAAGTCACTTAATTTCCCAGAGCCTGTGCCTTCCCTTCTTTAAATGAGGAAAATGGTACCCAGTTTGAAGATGGCTCTGAGGATTAAAAATAATGTATAGCATGTACCTGGTGCCTACTAGGATTTCTTTAACTTTAGCTCCGGTACTGTTGTTGTTAGGATGTGAGCTGGTGAGACACACAGGCTGGCACCATCCACTATCCTTAGTTCGAACAAAAGAGCCGTAATGGCTTCCGTTTACTTAATACTTTCCATGGACCAAATACCGCACCTCTTCTTTACAGATGTAATCTCATTTCCTCCTCACAGCAACCCTGGGAGGTGTTGTTACTTTGGGCCCGTTTTACATATGAGGAAACTGAGGCAGTGAGACTAAGGGACTTGCCTGAGGTTACTGCGGGAGGGACTGGAGAAGCTGGAATTCAACCACAGGCCCATGGGCTCCAGACTTCAGTCTCCTCCTCTTTGTAATCACGGTGCACCCCAGTGTGTGTTAGTACCCCCCGAAAAGCTGCCTTCCCTTGATCCAGCTGAGCTTTGTGTACCTCTATCATTTCATTTCTCTGTCCTGTCTTGTGTAGCGAGATGTTTAGGTCCCTCTGATCCTAGTGAGGCTGCTTCTCTGTGTCTGGCCGGCAGTACCTAGTAGGGTGCCTCACACAGACTTGATGTTTGGTAAGCATTTATGGAGCTGGAAAGGGCAGATACAAATGAAAAAAGAGGACGGGGAGTCCACCAATTCCAAGGTCTCTTATTCCCCTGTGTCCCAGCATCTAGCTTTCCGATGGCAGCTGGTCCACCTGGTTGAGCAGCCTCTGGGGGCTTTGCTCAGGGTTCAACCCCACCAGTTTGGTCACCCGGTCACTCATCCCATCAGAGACACTGTGAACCTTCACAAGGTCTGGGAGCATCTACCCTGGCTTCCTTGAGCCTCCCCCACTGTGAAGCTGCTGGCCTGCCTGGGTGGCCGTGCTAGACTGGGATGGGAAGAGAATTTGGGGGCCTGGGGAAAGGTCAGGACTTCATCTGAGCCATCCTTACATCCCTCCTATATTAAACATTCATTCATTTATTCATTCCTTCATTCCACAAACATTTTATGAGTGCTTGTTCTATGTTAGGCACCTAGATGGTGCTTAAGAAATAATTGCTTGATTATTGAACTGCCTATTTAATGGTTTGTAGATGTTCTACCAAATGTGCTTGGCCCAGTAGCAGTAGGTGCTTAATGCATATTTGATTAATGAATTAATGATTTCCAAGCTCTTAACTATGTGTGCTTAGATAATGCCCTCATGCCATAGGTGTGCAAATGATTTGCAAATTGAATAAATAAATGATTGAACAAACAAAGGAACAAGTAGAGGACAAAGCTGGAAACAGCCTATCTCTACCAATCACCCTTGTCCTGTAGCCGCCATCTTGCCCATGAGGCAAGATCTTGCTTAAATCAGCTTCAGCCCAGGCAGTATGGACGCTGGCTAGCCTCATCTGCCCAGCTCCTGGCCCTGTGCCTGGAAAGCAGGCGAGACTCCAGCAGCCTGAGATTTCCCTAGGAGTTCCCAAGATATTTCTTCACCAGAAACCAGAAGGGACCCCCAAGGGGTGGTTCCTAGCGATGGGACCACAGGATGGGCTCATAGGAAGGAATCCCACTTCTGCTTCTATCCCATCCTTCTCAGGGCCACAGAAGGGTTTCCCCAGCCTGCACCTGGCTGAAAGGAGCTCTAGATGGAGCTGGGCAGGATCAGGTGACCCCTGAGCCAACCCATGTGTCTCCATCGGTTTCCTGGGCCTGCGGAAGCAGTGGGCACCCTGGATATTGACAGTAACCTCATTACCCAGCAGCAGGTGCTGGCTCCAGCCACATGTGGGCAAACATCAGGCCAGTCAAAGCAAATTCTCTGAGTATTCTGAAAGACCCACCTGTAAGTTATGTCTGGGCACTTGAATAGGTAATTATTCACCTTCCTACTGCGCCCTCCTTTCCAGAAACTTGCAGGTATTTTACAAACAGCAGCAGCAAAACAAATAGTAAATTCTCCCAGAAAAAAATTGAAGCATTTTACTTGGTGTCAAGGCCAGACAGGTGTCTGTGAACTAGACCTGGTACCTATTCCTGCTTTCTTGAACAATCATACACATCTAAAAGGGAAGAAATATTTTCTTTTTTTTTTTTTAAAGATTTTAATTGGGGAATTGGGGGATGGGAACAGCGCTGGGGAATTAGGGGAAGGGGAACAGACAAGTTGCTGTCCTTTTG
>NW_017731890.1:1174618-1178537 GCF_001890085.2 Hipposideros armiger
CACAATGATAATACCAACATGGGCCAGTGAAGCGACGTCCTCCACAACTAGACTGAAGAACAAAAGGACAGCAACTTGTCTGTTCCCCTTCCCCATTTCCCCAACGGTGTTCCCTCCCCAAAAAGAATCTTTAAAAAAAAAAAAGAAATGGCTGTTAGCAAAATGATCTATTATGGTTGTTGTTTTTCTTTTTGTTGTTTTTTTGTTTTTCGTTTTGAGGATTCAGTGAGGTAACGCTCCTGCTTTGTGTTCAGTGGGAATGATTTTTCATAGTTCTTTCTATTCCTAAGTCTTTCTTCTTCTTAAGTCCTGGCACCACATTGTCTGCATCACCCACTTGGCACATACTAAATATACTCAATTTATATTTGTAGAATGAATAACAGATGTTTCTCCTACTGTTGTCTTTTGACTTCTATAATGTGTATATCTCTAACTAAATTATTAACTCTTAAAGGAAACGACTGTGCCTTTTATATATCACACACACGCGCGCGAGTGCGCACACACACACAATGCACTCAGCATAGAGCCTAGAAGATACTCAGTAATTGCTTGTTGAACAAATGAATTCATGATGAGTGAATGAATTTGTTGAAATCACAGAATAGTAAAAAGTCAGTGAATATTTGTGGCGGGAAGGACTAATGAAGAGAAACACCTTGGTTCTGGGTACTTTTTAAGGCATAGACAGGATTTTAGGCAGCTCAACAGAAGTCTTATTTTATAAGCTAGAAGATGGTCAATCTACTGAGATCGTCTCTCTGGAGGGGTCTAATGGCCATCCAGTTCCAGATCTGTTTGAGGGGTAGGGCATGGCACGTGAGGGTCCCAGGCCATCTGCATTGCTGACTCTCACTGGCCTCTTGTCCTTAACCCCTGCCAGGGACCCCCCCGGTGTGCCTAAGCCAGGCCTGCGTCTCAGTGACCAGCTCCATCTTGAGTTCCATGGACCCCACGGCGGACCCCTGCCAGGACTTCTTCACCTATGCCTGTGGCGGCTGGATCAAAGCCAATCCCGTGCCTGATGGCCACTCGCGCTGGGGGACCTTCAGCAACCTCTGGGAACATAACCAGGCCATCATCAAGCACCTCCTCGGTAAGCACCCGGCAGACGGACCAGTGGGGCGGCAGAGGGGAGCTGTCAGAAAAACCCAGCTGGCCAGGCCCAGTTAAAGCAGGAGCTCAGTGGAATGGGAAGACCATAGGCTTTGGAGTAGGTGAACCTGAGTTCAAATGCCTGCCTCCTCACTCGTGTGCTCCTGAGTAAGTTACTTGTCTCTGAGCCTCAGTTTCTTCATCTGTAATGCGGGACTAAATGCCTAAATTGCAGAGTTTTGAAAACTAGAGAGCATGGTGTATGTGCACATAGTTGGCGCACAAGAACTGGTAGCTGTGGTGCTTGCTTTTGTGGCTTCAAGCTGCCTCTTAGCTGTTGACTAATCTTGACTGAGTTTTGCAATATGTGAGCAAAAGGAATCAAGGCTGAGCACGCTGGATCAGATTTTAAGGTTGCGAGCAGATAAACGTTACAGCAAGGGTTTATCTGAGAGTTACTGGAGGCAGCAATCTTCTTTGGCCTTCTGATAATTGGGCTTGCATGATAAGCCTCTAACCAAAGTTCTTTTTGCCCTTTATGAGGCCTTCGGCACCTCTAGTTGACATTGGTGTTGGTGGATTTGTCCTCAGATTAGAATCTCACATCTGTCTTGTTTGCAGCTATGTCCCTTGATAATGTTTGTTGAGTTAACGTCTGACTGCCCAGGTCCTCCTCCACGTGAAATGACACCACTCCGTCATCCTGTCATATGTCGAGGTCCTAACTTGAACCCCTTAGCAGCCGAGATCTTCACCATCTCTCTCTCCTGCTGACCCCATTCTGGGACCCTAAATCCTGGGAGAGGTTAGATCCTGAAAAGCCAGTCAGTTAATCCATCAATGAGAGAACTTAGATTCAAAAAAATACTCATTAAGTTTTTTAAAAACCCTCAAGATACTCAAAAGTAGGTAAAATAGAAGACACCTAAAAGGGGACCAATCTTCTTCTAAAAGGGACAGAAACCTTCCTACAAGACAGGAAAGTTTCTAATTTGACAGTTATGAATTTCAGGCAACTGTGTCTTTGAGATGAAAGGGCTTTCCTTTCTTGCCCATGCCAGGGAGCGAGGCTGCTGCTGGGTGCAACCCACCTGCCATTTCCTCCTGGCCCAGCAGCTCGTGGGCAGGGCCCCTTGGGGGTTCCCCTAGTAGCACAGCCTCTGCCTTTCTCCCTGCTGATCAGAGCAGGGTGAGGGGGCAGAGGTGTCTGCCACTCTTATGTCAGGGATCGCAAAGCCCTTGCCTGCTTTCTGCTACCCAAGTGCCTTTGAAAGGGGGACACAGCCTTTCATTTCAGAACTAGAAGCTTAAAAGGCGAATTCGTCTGTGGTAGCCACATTAGAACTCAGCTATGTCCCTTCCCCAGAGTGACACAGCCGGGAGCCGGGAGCCTCTGGATTCCAATCCTGCTCTGCCAATTAACTGGATGATCGTGGGTCAATTACACAACCTCTCTGGGCTTCTTCTCTTATCGATACAATGGGAACTGTGCCTCCTCCAGGTTATGAACCTTAAATGGGAAAGTACATTTAAAATGCTTTGTTTGCCTGGGCCTGGCATACTGCGGTGGCGACTCTTTATGGTGGTGTTACTGTTATTATTCACCCTTGACCTTTGCACAGCACTTCACAGTTTACAGAGCTGTTTTGTAGATATCATCACATTGGATCCTGAAGGGTGGAACTGAAGGGACTGTTCACCCCATTTGATAAATGAGGAAACAGATCTCCCAGACAGGCTAGTAGGTGGCAGAGCTGGGACTGGCCCATCTTCTGGTCACGTGATCTTTCCCCTGTCCCGCACTACTGCCTTCAGGTACAGGGGGTGGGTGTGGCTCCTTTCCCACCTTGCTGGAGGGAGCCTGCAGGAAGCACAGAGCACCAAGGGTCTGAAGGAAAGAGGGGAAAGAGACATTTGTGCAGCGTCTGCTACGTGCTGTGCCCTCTGCCAGGTGCTCTGTACTCACTGCCTCCTTTGTCCTCACAACTACCGTGGGACTTAGGAACTGTTGTTTACGGAAACATTTTATTTCTAGATGAAGGAACCGAGGCTCAGAGAAGTGAGGTAACTTTGCCAAGGAGCTACTGCCAGTCTAAAATGGAGAGGGGCTCCGGCCCTGGGGATCAGTTAGCCCCGAGAGGGGACGGGAAGAAAGGCACATGGGCAGGCCCTCTATCTTCCCAGGTAGGCCCAGAACTGCCCCTTGCGTATGGTGCCCGCAGGCCCTGATCCTGCTGGCTCTGGGGCTGGTTCTTATCAGGAGGACCTTGGGTCTGTGCCAGGACGGAGTCCACCCCCTGGCCCGTCTCCCTAAAGGGCAGGGGCAGTGAGGAGCAGCCTCCAGTCCAGCCACCCTGTCCCTGAGGGTCAAGGTGTGGGCGGAGAGCTGCACTGAGCTAAGCACGGAACAGCCAGAACCGTGTGTTCGAGCCCCTGACCCAGGGCCAGGGTCTGGTGGTACGAGGAGCGGCCACACTGCAGGGTTTTGAAGCCAGGCAGCCCTGGCATGCTAGCTGATCACCCGTGTGGCCATGGACAAGGGACCTGGCTTCTGTCCAGCTTAGTTTCGTTATCTGGAAGACGGGGATAATGATGCCACCTAACATGCAAGGTTCCCGTGAGTTCTGACTTGTGTGGGACGGTCAGAGAGCTTAGCACAGAGCCGGGCACCTGGCAGAACGGAGCTGCCCTTAGCATGGCAGGTGGGTGGGTTCCAGCCCAGACGGCTCCCTCGTAAGCGGTGACTGCGGAGAGGCCGCTCAGCCTCTCAGGGCCCCAGCTCTTCACCTACTAACTCAGACCATTGGGTGTGATGTTCTAA
>NW_017731890.1:1186247-1194765 GCF_001890085.2 Hipposideros armiger
GTCAACTGAGTTCCTTGTCGCTGCCCTGCTAGACAGAGTCCCAGCTCCATTTACAGCTGACAACACCAAGGCCCTGAGAAGGAGTCATCCAGGGCCACCCAGTGTGCAAATGTAGGCATGTTGCAAACTGCTGTCTCTTGTTCCAGAAAACTCCACAGCCAGTGGAAGCGAAGCAGAAAAGAAGGCCCAAGTATACTACCGTGCGTGTATGAACGAAACCAGGATCGAGGAGCTCAAGGCCAAGCCCCTGATGGAGCTGATTGAGAAGGTGCATTTCCCAGGCCTCCTCCTGTCCCTCTGGCTTCCATCCCCGCTCTCAGCTACCACCGGGGCGGCCACCTCACACCTCCAGCTGCCTCGCCCACCTGGACAGTGGAGCCTGTTGCTGACATGTGTATTTGGGCTGATGAGAAACAGAGAGAGAGGGAGAAAGAGAGAGAGAGAGAGAGAGAGAGAGAGAGAGAGAGAGAGAGAGAGAGAGAAAACGCACACACATGCGCCCATCTCTGTGGGTGGGAATGTCTGTGTGTGTATTTGTGTGGAAATGTGTGTTAGCATCTGTTGTGGATGTCTGTCACACATACTCGTATGTGTGTCTGTGCATCTGTGTGTGGGACCGAGGCTGTATTTATAGGGAAAATGTTTCTCTATGTCACTGCTTCGTTTTCCTCAGAGGGTGTGTTTGTGTATGTTCTAGAAGGACCAACAGGAAATCTTGGACCAGAAGCAGAGCCCTCCCTCTGAGGAGGGCCGCACTGACCTGGGGCCTCCCTGTCCTCCTGAGCAGAAGAACGAGTCTTTCTTCCTGGGTACCTTCCGGTCGGCCTTGGATAGACTCTGAGAAGGGCCGCCCATAGCTGGCCGGGCTGCCTGGCACACACAGAAGTGTGGACGTGCCCAACCAGGGAAGAAGGCCAAGGAGACTTTTAAAAATCTCAACTCTGAGAGACACTAAAGTAGACCGTAGCTTATCAACCTTTTTAAAAATATGGAACCTTTTTTTCCATAGGAACAATTGAATTTATGCTGTGATAGGAATTACAGTCACGTGATTCGGCATTCAAATAATGAACAATGTACTGGAAAAGTCTCGTCCCATCCCCATCCCCAGCCACCCAGGGAGCAGCTGCCTTATGGATTCATGGCTCACTTGTCTAGGATCCGTCTTTGTTCTCTTTGGGATCTCTGGCTCACTGGTCAGAAACCCCTAATGAAGAGCATCCCTTTCCTTTGCTCTTGAGGCTCAGAGAGGTCAGATGGCTGCTCTNCCTCTGGCATCCCAAGCGAGTTCTTAACCATCGCGCCACTCGGCCGGCCCTTATTTTATTTCTTATGGAAGCACTGATGTGCACTAGTTATCAGGGAAGGAGGTGGGGGGTGTACCCATGACCGTGCTGGGTTGTTTATGTGTAGTATTTTATCAAAGCCACAGCATAGGCTGTATGTGCCCATTTTACAGGTAAAACTCACAAGTATAAAGGAAATGTATTTCCTAGGAAATGGTGGAGCTGGGATTCAGCCCCAGGGCTGTGGATCCTCAAACCTACATTCTTTCTCAACTGATTCCGCTGAGTCAGATTCATCACACAGAGGCCACAGAGCAGCCACAAGTGGTTCACTAACCTCCTTGCCCCCGTGGCTGCTTGATTGAGCTCTCCAGGCCAGGCAGGACCTGGTGCAGGCTTGATGAACACAGCAACTGGGGTCACCCTCATGTCACACTGCTCAGGAGCGATCTCCGGAAGGGACATCCTGGGGTTCCCTCTCCCTGGCTCACTCCTGGGAACTAGTCTGGAAATGGCCTCTCACCTGTGGGCCTTGATACCTGGAAACCCCTGAAGGGCCAGGAGGTAGGTAAGTGGGTGACAAAAAATGCGAGAGCGTGGGCCAGTGCATTCTTGGGCTTAAGGCCAGGCTGGTTTCAGCTTCCCCAAGACGAGGTCAGCCAGCAGGCCTCCGGAGGGAGCTGGAGCTAATGGGGACTGGAGCAGACAGCAAGGTCCCGGGCTTTCCATGCTGGCCTGGGGTGGGCTTCCCGAGGTAGAAGGAGGAGAAGGGACATTCGAGTGCAGGTGAGGACTGTGTCATCTGGCCAGGCAGAACAACTGTTGTCATCAGCTTGCGTGTAATGTTGGGCAAGCCACTCCTTTCTCTGAAGAGTGAATTCACCCTAGCCCCCTCAGAGGAAATCCAGGCAGATCTGTAGCAGGTGGGTTGAACTCCGCCAAGTGTCACCATGGCATGTCCTTGCAACCTGCTGGCTGGAGGACGGTGACATCAGCTCCATGAGACACAGATGCCTCACCCAAGAAACACTCTGCTGCCCAACCAAGCTGCCAGCGTGGGCTGTCCTCATAGGTTTGGGGAGATAAGAGTATGGCCTCACTTCATCACGGGAAGGATCACCTCGTAGGCTGGGCCTTGCCTTAGGCTTCCCAGCTTGTGGTTTTAGCACAGATTATTCTGCCATCTCAAGTTACCTACCCAGCCCCTCGCAGCCCTACAAGACTTTTCTCAAACTTGTTCCCGCCGCTATGCCTTCCATGGCTACCAAAGGACCTCTCCAGACTTGAGCTACGGTTCCATTTGGTGTGCCTGTCATATTTACTATAGTTTATATTATAAGATTAATGCACGCAAAAAAATAAATAAATGCCTGCTTGTTGTAACCATTCGAGCAACAAAGATTTCATAAAAAATAAAAAAAAATTAGAGGTTTTCCCTTCCTTCTAATGCTGACACCAGTCTTCCTGAGAAACACAAAGAGTCATTCCAAGAGCATGATATGTGTCCATGTCAATGACTGGGCAATTAATCATGTCACCCTGTGACATCTCACAGATTTTTATTTTGATTTGTTTTTCAAGCACTTAGCTGTCTAACGTAGTTTCATCTTCCTGTGCACACTGGCAACTTTGGATGAGATCTGCATCTGAAATGCTTTCTATCCAGTGTTGTGTCTACAGCACTGGGCATTTACATGTTTGGGAAATGCTTAAATGGACCAATTGACGAATTGATCCGAGGATGGGCGCAGGTGTCCAGGGCTTCTTAGGAGCAGCTGGATGGCTTCAGGTCTTCCTCTGGTTTTCTGAGCCAACCTGCAGGCAAGGAAAGGAAAACAGAGCTTAGTCACCTGTCCTGGCTTCAACCACTCACTTGTGTGACCTGGACAGGTTACCCACCTCTTGCCTACATAAATTGGGCGTGATTCTGATAACACCCACTGGTGAACATTGTTATGACAAGATGCACACACATAGCCACGCCCACACACAGGGGAAGCGGTTCATTTTCTCAGGGAGGCTGAAGAAAGCCTGGGTTCCAGTTCCAGCGTGCCACGTTAGCTTTGCCTCCTAGGCAAGTTCCTTCCTCTCCCTGGGCCTCGGTTTGTACCTCAGTGTGGTGATGAAATGATCTCAGCACAGGGCCTGGCCTGCAGTAGACCCCAGGAAATAGTGATGGTATCATTCTTTTCTTGTTCTGTAGAAAAAGGCACCTCCTTTATCAGCTCCCCTCCTCCCCTCATAGGATGGGGCTCCTAAGGACTATGATTGTCTGAGCTGAGTCTGTGGTTTTATCTAAAACAAATGCTGGTCCTGCCCTGATGTGGAGTTGAGCCCCACCCCCACCCTCACCCATACTCCTAGCCAAATAGCCTCCCTGTAGCACGGGGGCCACAGAATTCCCAGTAACCCCCATCCCTGCAGCCGCGCAGCTGCCTGGGCGTTTGTTTCCTCCCGGGGAGTGATGTGGGAAAAGGCTGTTCCAATATAAACTCCCAGAGGAAGAAGCGGGCCGATTAAATGGTGTGCTGTCTTTCCTCTCTGGGACTTTGGGGAAGTGACTGAGGAAGTGTCTGGAACTCAGGTCCCTGGAAAGAAGTACCCAGGCAGTCGGGAGGCCCTGTTGTCTGGTCCTGGGCTGCCAAATGATTTCCAGACCACTGGGGCCCTGGAAGTGCCACCATCTCCAAAATGTGGCCACAGCTGAGTCCTGGGAGCCTTCCTGTTGATTCCTCCTTGCCTGTAACCATAGAACCTTCTGGGAAGTAAACCCAGGCAGGGCTGTCCTAAAGGAAACCAAGCTTTTCCTAATGAGAAAAGTATCTGTGGCTGATTTCGCTTTGAAACCAAGCCACCTCCCTCAGTCTGAAATGATTGCCATCTTTCTCTGCGGAGCTCTCAGAACACCCATTCATTTATTCATTCATTCACGCAGTCAGCAGTTACATATTGTACACTAACTGTGTGCCAGACATCGCTGGGTGCTAGGATGGTGTAAGGAATACGACAGTCTTTTCTTGTGGAATCGCATTCCAGCAGGGGAGACAGTAAATTAATGAGTAAATAAATAATGTGGTTGTGANCAAGTCCCCTTATGATAACTCCAAAGCAATCCCTCTCTCTCTGTGTCTGTGTCTGTCTCTCTCTCTCTCTCTCTCTCTCTCTCTCTCTCTCTCTCTCCCCCCCCCCCTCTCCCCCTCTCTCCTGTATCTCTCTCTCTCTCTGCTGTATCTCTTTCCCTGAGGATCACCCCCCTTACAGTATGTCTTCTGGGCATTCCCACCAGCCAGGATTTTGTCAGACTGTACTTCCTGTAGTTTGTTGTATAAAGACAATAGGTATTCTTTTCCTTTTCCAAATGTGAAGTTTTATCATAATAGTGAATAGGGCTTTTTCAAACTACACAGAAATTCTCTTCCCCCACTCCCACCCCCCATAAAGATTCCGGTACATTCTCCGAATGGGGCGTGAGGCATGCAACTCTGCTTAAGATGATCTGATCTAGAGATCGTTAAAATGGTTCCTGTCCCCTACCATTTCCTTTCTCTATTTTCATGCCTTAATGGCGCAATAATTTTTTTGGGAATTTTTATGAGTTTATTTGAGCCTAACTGATATATATTGGGGAGCAAGATTTGAAATGCTCCCTCAGTAATTTTTAATTGTTGTATAGTCCTCTCAAAATAAGTAATTACCTCAAAATAAAGTCACTTGATTTTTGCACTGTTGTGCGGTTCTTCCGAGCCCTTCATCAGCCTACAGGACTTAGCATTTGTCATCAGACGTTAATAAGCCCACAGGCCACCCAGCCCCAATTGGCACTGTTTCTGAGTGAGGTGAACATTGCCCCTCCCAACCCATACATTCTTTTCTGTTCTCTAAAGAGTGGCCTGGGAACATGAGACCCTAAGGCTCAAGGGAGCTGAGCTCCCATGCCCAACCATGAGGTCATTTCATCATGGCTGTGAGATCGTTCCTGCTGTTCTTCCTCATTTCTCAGTGGAGAAACTGACGCCCAGAGTGATGAGGTCGTTTGTGCAAGGCCCACAGCCAGAAGCAGAAAGCTGGGATTTGAACCCCGGCCCAAGAACCCACAACACCTGCCCTGCCTCAATCCTCCCTATACAGGGGGGAGACCGAACTCACCAGAAGGGCCACAGCAGCCCCTGGCGTGACCTGCAAAGAGGTGGTGAGGCAAAGCCGAGAAACCCCAGCTGTGGAGCTGCTGCAGCAGGACGCTGCTGGGTTCAGTCTTGGCTTTCCCATGTAGCTGTGTGACCTTGTTCCATCATTTGCCCAGAGCCTCAGTTTCCTCATCTTTAAAGTGGGCATCACTCCTGTATCTGAGTCCTGTGGTGAGGCCTAAATGAGATCACGAATGTGTGTGAAGTGCCTGGCGCTCAAAGCCAGCTGCGTTCAAAAAACAGTCCAGAGGGCCGGCCGAGTGACACGTTGGTTAAGAGCTGGCTTGGGACTCCAGCTCTGAGCAGCAGGGCCCCGGTTCGGATCCCACTTGAGGGCCAGTGACACTGCGCCCTCTACAGCTAAGATGCTGAACAACAGCTCGACCTGGAGCTGGGCTGCCCTGAGTTACCGGCGACGGCATAGGCTGCAGCCCCTGCTGCAGTGGGTTGCCATAAGCTACCGTGTGTGGCCGGCAGCCAGCGTGAGCGGCCGGCAGTCAGTGTGAGTTGCCAAGAGCTGCCGTGAGCGGCCATCCAGAGGCCGGCGACCGATCTGCCTCATCCAGGAAGAGCACAATGATAATACCAACATGGGCCAGTGAAGCGACGTCCTCCACAACTAGACTGAAGAACAAAAGGACAGCAACTTNTGGTCATACAGGCTTTTCTCTCTGGCTAATTGGGTTAGAGGCTAAATGCAGGGGGGCATGTTATTAGAAATCGGCTGTCAGACAACAGGGAAGCAGACGTTAATTAACTAACCATCATAACGACAAATTGTGATAAGTGAAGGGTGAGCTGAGAAAGTAACCCGGTGACCTGATTCAGATCTGGGAGCACGGTAGAGGAGAGCAGTTCAGAAAAAGTGAGTTTCAGGAACCGAAAGATGGCCCCATTGGTGGCTCTCATGTGACGAACATGTGGGCGAGAACGTGGGCCAGAACATCGGGGTCCAACTTGGGGACCTGTGGGCTTTGTCCTGAGGGCCACGGGGAGCCAGTGAAGTGGTGCATTGCCAAAATCATTCTTGAAGCTGGTTTCTAGCAGGTTCCTGGGCAAAGCCTCCAGCACCCTCGCTCCCTGCGCTGGGCTGCAGCGGGCCCTGCCACCCTTGTCCAGTGGGCAGTGGATGGCAGCCACTGACAGATTGGGGGCGCTGGGTCCCACAGGTGTTGACAGGATACCTGAACTACATGGTCCAGCTGGGGAAGCTGCTGGGCGGCGGGGATGAGGACGCCATCCGGCCGCAGATGCAGCAGGTCCTGGACTTTGAGACAGCACTGGCCAACATCACCATCCCCCAGGAGAAGCGTCGAGACGAGGAGCTCATCTACCACAAAGTGACGGCGGCCGAGCTGCAGGTAACGTGAACTCCAACTGAGGCGGAGGCTGGGACCGCCACAGGGTTCCGGAACATAGGGCATTGGGCTGGGATTTTACACCCACTTCAGCAGATCCTCAGGACAACCCTATGAAGCAGGAATGGTTATTATACCCAATTCAAAGATGGAGAAACTGAGGCTCCAAGGTAGAGTTACCTGCTGAGGGCCACACAGCTAGTGACTCCAAAGCTAGCCTCCTGCCCTACGCCTGGCTGCTTTTCTGTGACAACATTTGCCTGGGGAGATTCTGTGCTCATGATAATACCTCGCGTTGACTGGGCATTTCCAGTCTCTCGAGCACCAAGCACATCTAGCCTGGTGTACAGCAAACAGTAAATGTGAGGGGTGGGTTCTGTCGTCATTTCTCCCTTTTCCAAGCCAGGAGGTTAGAAGATGTGCTCAAGACCTTGACGCTCCTAAGTGGCAGGGGAGCTGGGCGTTGGACTCAGGCCTGGCTCACTGAAGCCCTGCCTCCGACCAAGACCCCGGCGACTCTCTGTAGGTGTAACCGGATCGGGGTCAGACCTGTGATGCCCTCTATACAGAGCGTAACCCATCGGAGAAGCAGATGTCTTCTCCATAGCTCAGCCTTTGCCAAGGGCTGCTCCCTGCTGGCTGCTTGGGGCTTGCAGGTCATGAGTTGGCCAAGTTCCTTCTTTCCAGTTCATGGGGTGTCAGCCTTATCCCAAGTCTGTAGGGTCCCAGAGAAATCAGCAGAGTGGCCTCAGCCAGTCTTCCTTTTTCCTGCCATCGCCCGGGAATGCTTGGCTGGGCCTTGCTCCCCTACTGGGTAGGATGTCTGGGCCACTCGTGTTGGGACTCCACTAACATGCCTCCTCCATTCTTCTGTACCCTCTGACCAGCGAAGTCCTGCCCATGGTGTGAGCCCTGGGCATAGAGTCAGAAATGAGTTTGGCTCATTTCTCCTCTCTGGAAAAACACTGAGATCCCGACTCTTTTCTCCTCCATTCCTCCCTTCAACAAATTTAATATGGGGCCACGCTTCTAGGTGCGCGGGGACCACCAACAAGAAAACACCCCCCAAACTCACTGCTGAGTGCTTTGAGCAAAAGAAGCAGGAGCAGGGTGAGGTCAGGGAAGGTGAGTCTGACGAGTGGGTGAGGCTGCGTGTCCCAGGTGGAGGTGCAGCCCATGCAAAGGCTGGGATGAGAGCAAGAGAACCTGGCCTCCTTCTGGGTGCCAGCTGCCCTTTCCGACCCCAGAGAAGCTGGCATCGGGGTGAGTGGTGCTGCGTGGGTTGCTAGGGAGATCAGCCGGCGTTGGGCACCATCTGGCACTGTTTTTCTGCTCTGAGGCCAGGAGGTCGAGGGAGACGCTGTTTATGCAGCGGGGCTTGGCCTGCTCCAGCTGCCCCGTTCTCAGCTTGAGAGGGGCCCAGCAGTCCCTCAGCCCCTTCCCCTCCACAGTGGCCATGATGCCAACCGACCACCTCAGGGGTAGTGGAGAAGGCACCGTAGCCCGAGGCACGTCAGCCCCAGTGTAGCTGTCAGATTCTGTCCCCAGGCATCTTGTCACCGTTGCTTTGGTTCTGTTCTTCCAAGCAAGAAAGGAAAGCCCTTTGCTCCCTCCTAGCTGCAGAGCTGCCACGGGGGAGGGGCAGACGTTAGCAAAGGCAACAGCCTGGAGTGGTGTGAGCCCTGGGCCT
>NW_017731890.1:1196775-1200607 GCF_001890085.2 Hipposideros armiger
CAAGCTGTCCCCAGAGGCGCAGAGGAGGTAGGGATTGTTGTCCCCATTTTAGAGAAAGGCTAGGTCTTCTCAGTCTAGTATAGGACTCTTCCCAGCTCATCTTGCTGCCGGGCTAGAGCCCACTGGGCACAGCTCTCCCCAGCTCTGTGGCTAGTCTGCAATAGGTCATGGTGGGAATACAAACCAACTCCCCCACCGAGAGCCCATTGTCAAACACTTGCCTCTGTCCTTTGAGGTCCTTGTTCCCCAGCAGCTGAGCTGCCCTTTAACACCAGAGAGATGAGTTTGAGACCTGCACAGTCATGCGTTAACTGTGTGACCTCAGGAAAGTCACTTTAACTCATCTGCAAATTCACTGTCCGCTAAGTGGAGGGTTTTTATGGCTGCCTCTCTCACTGAGAACCTCATAGGTATTTACAAACAGGTTATAGATTCAGCTGATGTTATAGACTGATCTTATATTATGGATTGACCTTACCATTTGAAGCCCATTTAGAATGCATCTCTCACTTCCCTCATTTGTGTTGCATTTTTCCGTTTGTCGAGGGACCAGAGGACAGAATCTGGAATCGGACAAGCCCAGACCCACTCTTGGGAGACCTTGAGCAGTAATTACTGTGGCTAATATGGACTGAGAGCTTGCTAAGCACCAGATAGCATTCTGAGTGATTGACATGTAGAGAGGCATTTGTACTAATAACATGGTGTGTGTAGTCCCGGAAAACCTTGCATCCTGTAAAGTACAAAAAGTAGCTAAAAATGACAAGACTTATAGGGAAAACAGGACTAGAGCAGATCCTTCCAAAGTTGTACAACTTTGCTTGAGGACTTTCCACAACGTGAAAGAAGCCAGTCACAAAAGGACACACACTGTATATGGTTCCACATATATGAGGTCACTAGAGTAGTCAGATTTATAGGGGCAGAAAATAGAATGGGGCTTGTCTAGGGCTGGGGGAGGGGAGGGGGAGTTATTGTTTAATAGGTACAGAGTTTCAGGTTTTTGTTTTTTTAAGTTTATTTATTTTATTTTTCATTTTTATTTTTTATTTGTTTATTGGGGAACAGCCATGGTCATTGGTTACACATGGCTTTCATGCTACAATGGCATAGTTGACTCGCCGAAGGAGGGTGCAGCTCACAGCGGCCCATGCGGGAATCAAACCGGCAGCCTTGGCGTTAGCAGCACCACGCTCCAGCCAACTGAGCTGAGCTAACTGGTCACGCCCATAGTTTTAGTTTTGCAAGATGAAGCCTGTGGAAGGATGGTGGTCATGGTTTCATAATTATGAATGTACTTAAAGCCAGTGAACTGTACACATGAAAAGGGTTANGCATGTTGAGCTCATCCTGGGCTCAGGCAGGGATCCCCGGGCCTCTCTCAAGGTCTCCAGGACATCCTCCTCATGGCATTCGTCCCACTGTGTCATCAGAGGCCTTCGTGACTATCATATGGCTGTCTGCCTCGCCCATCAGGCTGTGGGCCTTATGTGAGCAGACTCGTGTCCGTGTGGCCCATGGCACCTCCACACGCAGCTCAGCAGCCACCAAACCATAGGAACTTAATAAGATTTGTGGGAAAGTGAACATGACACCCAGGGTGCGGAGCTCAGAGGAAGGGAGTTGGAACTCATCGTGGGGAGCTGCTCAGGAAAGGAGAGAGGGAGGCTGAATGCTTTCCCTCTCCTCTCGGTGATCCTGGATTCTGTGCAGGAGTTGGGGTGGGGGCTGCCTGAAACTGGCCATAATGAGAACAGCCAGGCTGTCCCTGGCGTTTTTTCTTTGGGCCTCTTATCTCGGTGGCCTTGGGGCACTGGGAGAGGGAGGTGCCAGGCCCTTTTCCTGGGCCAGAGCACACAGGGTGTACCTCCCCCAGCGATGGCCCTGGCATTTCAAGGTCTTGGCCAGAGCCAGATGTGGACAGTGAGAGCTGCTTCCTGGGTCTGCCAAACGGTGACGATTTGAGCTTTCCCTTCCAAGAGTCTAGCTGCTGAGAGGTGTTGTCATAGAAACACGGCCCCTGGGAGGGGCTGGGGACATCCCCCCTTTGCTTTTCCTGATGTTCTGCTTCCTGAGTCTGAGGAACAGGGAGAAGTCCCCCCTCTCCCCAGTTCGGCCCTCCCCTCCGGGAGGCTCTTCTCGTGCTCTGTAGGGTCACAGGGGGACATGCAGGTGTTTCTAGGGTTCAGCAGTGGTGGCCTGAGGTGCTCAGGGCTGTGTACACCCTCTCTAGCCCCTCCTAACTCAGGCCTCTGGACCCCTGTGGCCGTATCTTCCTTCAGACAGCGCACCCCCTCTTCAGGGCTTGACCTTGACTTTAGCGAGATGGGCTGATGCTCTCTGACCAGTGAAAACCATAATGCTGAACTGGGAGGGTGAGGTGGCAGGGGTAGGGGAGCTCTCTGGAGGAGGGCTGGTCAGAAAGTGACTCGTGCCCTTTGCACCAACTGGCTACGCCAAACAGATTTCTCCAAACTGCATGTCCTTTTATGCTTCCTTGCTTTTTCCTCATACTCTCCAACTCCCCCCAAACCTAGTGCCCTTTTTCTGCATTTCTACTGGTGAAAGGCACACCCCTCCCCCCACCCTGCCCTATCCCACCCAAGGGAGTGACTTTTCTCTGGGTTCTAAACTATTTGCATTGATTAAAGCCCTTTGGTGTCTGGTCGTTTCTTTGCATATCGGTGTTCATGTTAGACCTTGAACTCCTTGCGGGTAGGGAGTGGGTCTTAGTCATGTCTGTCAGACCTGGTGCCCATACCAGTGCATGGCACCCGGTAGGTGCTGAGTGTTGAGAGCCTTCATGAAAATGGCCCCTGAGAGAGGCCTTGAAGACTGAGTGGGTGTTGACAGTGTCCCAGGCAGAAGGGCCAGGTGGACTTTTTCTTGATGTGTTTCCTCATGTGTTGTTTATCTGTGTCCTCGCACTGGAAAGGCAGCTCCATGGGGACAGGGCGGTTGTCTTTTGTGTTCCCAAAGCTTACACAGAGCCTAGCCGCCTAGCATGGAGTGAGCATCTACTATCTGTAGAGTGGATGAATGGATTACATTCTGCCAGAAATGTCATCTTGGGGGAGGTGGGGTTGGGGGCGGGGTTCTTTGAAGGAAGCAAAGGAAGGGGTTTCAGGGCCTGAGAGAGGAAATGTGACTGGAGCAGTGAGGAGGTAAGAACCATCCAAACCCACAGAGAATTTTTATGAGTTCTTCTGACCCAAGCTGACAGCAATTGCCAGGAAGCGATATGTCCACGAACGAGAAAACGCTTTGGAGAGCAGCAGTTTTACAGCTTATTTCATACAGTAGAATCAAAGGAGGAGATAGAAGGAGGGTTACATGAAATCCATTGGTAGATTCAGGGGGTGGGAGAAAGCAAAGCGGAGAAGGCTCTGGGATTGGATAGAAAGTCAACAGAGAGACATACTTCTTTTACATTGGGGGTACAGGATAGTAATTAACATTTACAGCACGTAGAGATGGTATTCGGGGAACAAGACAACAATGAGGGATTCTGTGGTATCGCGTTCAGTGTGATGGGCTGTGCCCAGAGGGGTCTGGAAAAGAAGATGGCTCTGACATTTCAAAGGTATGTTAGACAGGCTCCCTGAAGCTAAAGATTGACCTTTGTCAAGGAAGCTACAGGCCTAGGACGCGACTACCTGCCATGACCTGCTTTTAGTTAGGAATTTTTGTGTTCAGCCATCTTACGTGGTTACTTTTGGTCTCTGAGCGCGTCAGGTTTAGTATGTGGCCCCTTTTTCATCTACACCAGGGAGGGATCAAACTGGACAGAGGGAACTGAGGGGAGCAGGGACTCTGGTGGGAGCTAGAGACA
>NW_017731890.1:1202967-1204347 GCF_001890085.2 Hipposideros armiger
AGGCTCCCAACCAGGAGATCCTGACAGGCAAGGAGTTTTGAAAGGGCAGGCTGCTTGCTGTCCTGACGTAGGCGGGGCCGCTGCAGCACAGATGAATCTTCCAGGCTCTCATTGGCTGCTGTGGGCTCCAGGAGTGATGTCAGTCCCTGGTCTGCCCTCCTCAGCCTCTGGCCTTTGTGGCTTTGCTTGGAATAGCTGAGTCCATCTCTTCCTGCCAGAGCCTGCCCCAGGCTGAGCATCGGCACACCAGGGAAACCCCAGACTGGGGATCATGAAGGCTGAGCTCCCACCCAATCTCTACCACTTACTGTGTGACCTTGGGCAAGTGCCTCAACCTCTCTGAGCTGCAATTGCCTTATCAATCAAATGAACTATAATAACACGGACTCTTGGTCTGTCAAGGTGTGGCCATAAGGTTCTGGTAGTAGCTATTGACCATCTCTGCCTTCCCCACATTTTGCAAGCCCTTTACTGGCACTCTCTCCTTGAATCCTCTTCCCAGCTCTAAGCGTTAGGTGTCATTTCCCCTACTTTCCAGATGGAGAACCTGAGGATCAAAAAAGATTCAGTAACTTGACCAAGGTTACACCCAGCTTGTGAGTGACTCTTAACCAGTGTACCATCCTAGGAAGTGTTTCATGAAGTACAGGTGCTCTGCCGGGCCGAGGAGGGTGACTGCCTCTGTGTGGCTCTTCTGAAGGGCCCAGAATCCCTGCGGCTGACCACATGGATGGGCAGGAATGCAGCCCCATGTGTCAGTCCCCTCCCCGGATGGGCCCATCCTAAGGGTGGCCTCAGCTACCAGCTCATGCTCCTGCTGGGACCTGAACTGGTCCTCTGTTGCCATGTGTCAGCTGTTCCCAGGGCGGGTGGAGGCCGTGTGGTGTACATGTCTCCTCTCACTTCTGCCTCTCTCTCCAGGTGGACCAGTCTGGCCTGGGCTTACCCTCAAGGGACTATTACCTGAACAAAACTGAAAATGAAAAGGTGAGTGGGCCACTTCAAACAGAGTGACTCCTGCCCCCAGCTCTCCATGGTTTGTTCCCCTGGGTGGCCCCTCAGTGTTCACACCTGTGCAGATCTTTAAAGCTAGAGGAACACAGAGGTGTCACTTACCTGATAGGTGACATACTGTCCCTGACAGGGGAGGGGTGTCATTTGTCCCTATGATAGAGTGAAGCAGCGATCACGGCCACCGCCATTTGTGGGTGCTGGGCCTTTTATGCACGTCACCTCTGACCCTCTAGTTACCCTGCAGATAGCTACCATCTCTGAACTTCATTCGCCTCATCTGTCACATGGGTATTAATTTTACCTTGCCTATTTCAGAGGAGGGAATAAGGCTCAGAGACACCAAGTGACCTGTTCAGGGTCACACAG
>NW_017731890.1:1211762-1227371 GCF_001890085.2 Hipposideros armiger
GAACAAACAAACAGTATTAATAATGTCAGTTAATCTTCAGTCTTCACACTAACCCTGTGAGGTGGGTATTAGGGTGATCTCCACTTTTCAGATGCTCTCTCAAGGCACAGAGGGGTTCATCGTCTTACTCTTGGTTGCACAGCTCCTGAGAGAGCTGGAATATGAACCCACGCAGTTTGGCTCCAGATTCTACACACCTATCTATGTATTACAGGCCCATCTGAGGCTCAGTTTACTGATCAGTAAAATGGTGATAATAGTCCCTACTGCCTAGAACTGTCATAAGGACCAGTTGGGAGAAGACGTGAGTCATTTGTAATGGCACCTGCCATTGGAGGGGCTTGATCCATGGTAGCTGCTTGCTGCTGCTGCTGTGTCTCCTCTATTCCATCCTAGTTCCATTTCAAGTAAGTTTTAGCTCCTTAGACTTCGATCGACGGCATCTCTGACAAAAGCCAGCCAGCCTCTGTTTGTCCCCTGCCCAGCACACTGTTGGGCAGCTCCCAGCTCTTTGCTTTGTCTGAGGATGGAAGGCACTGTGACAGCTTCTTCAGAAGAATGCCCCAGAGACCTGGGCTCTGAGGAGAAATGGCCCAGCCAGAGTCACGCTGTCCTCTTCCCTTCCAGACCTTGGCCCCTGCCATCAACTGGCTGCCCTTCCTCAGCACCATCTTCTACCCTGTGGAGATCAACGAATCTGAGCCGATTGTCGTCTACGACAAGGAGTACCTTGGGCAGGTCTCCACCCTCATCAACAACACCGACAAATGGTAAGGGGCACCCAGCGGCAGGATTTGAGGCCACACGCTGCTGCCTCATCTCAGGCAGGATGGACGGGGGCAGCGGAAGGCAAACTGACTCAGAAAAGTGGGCCCTGCAGCTGGCTTTTATGAGAGGCAGCAGGGTGCCCTGGTGACAAGCGCGGGTTCAAATCCCAGCTCCCCCACCTACCAACTTTGTAGCCTTGAGCACGTTTCTGACCCTTTCTCAGGTTAATTTTTTGCATCCATATAATGGGACTATAAATAGCACCTACCATGTAGGTTTGTTGTGAGAATTGAGTGAAATAATTCGTGTGAAGTGTTTTAACCTAGTGCTTTGACGTGGAATGGGACTTGGTAAATATTAGCTAACAATTAATATGTATGATATTTTAAAAAAACATTAAAGACTTGTAGAACTTTTTGAAAACGAAGAATAGGGAAAAAATTGCAATGCAAAAAACTACTGTTGATCTTATGGGGTGTTTGTGAGTGTGCATGTGTGGTGAGAGAAAGCATGTATGTGAGAGTGAGAGAGATGGATTTTCTAACATATGGTTCCTTTTGTCCCCCATCATTGTGACTAGATGTATAGTCCGCTTTTCCCTTGACCTCTGTCATAAGCATTTTCCCCATGTCATCCCAAACCCTCTGCAGATCTCATTTTTCGTGGCTGTGTAGTATTCCATTGCTACATGTGTATGATTATTGACTCACTCCTTCCTCTGTTGTCAGACATTTAGGTTGGTTCCAGTTTGAGGCTAGCAACAAGCATTTATTGAGCATCTGTGGTGTACAAGTCATTGCACTAGGCACTGAGGGGTTCTCAAGCTCTGCCCTTGGAAGAGCTAACCTTCCATGTGCCTAGAAAGCAGTAACCAGCCAAACTGGTGCAGGTGTGGCAAGAGCACCTGGGATCAGAAGGCTGTGTCTGAGCTCCCCCTAGAGGTCAGCAGGGGAAGTGCTGCACTGCGTCCTGCCTGGGGCCCTACTGAGCATGTCTGGTCTCTTGCCTCAGCCTCCTGAACAACTACATGATCTGGAACCTGGTGCGGAAGACAAGTACCTTCCTCGATCAGCGCTTTCAGGACGCCGATGAGAAGTTTATGGAAGTCATGTATGGGACCAAGAAGGTAAGCCTGTTTGTTACTGTGCACTCCCATACATGCCTGTGTTGGGCACTTACTATGTGCCAGGCCTTGAGTTGGAGGCTGGTGTGACCACGGTACCCTCCAGGGCTGTGGAACTCGTGAAGGAGATAGATGATAGGCAGAGCATGAAGAAGGCCACTGAAGGGGTCCGCCCAGGTGTCCCAAGCACCTAAGCCAGTCTGGGGTGGACAGAAGCTTCCAGGAGGAGGTGGTTATACTGAGAGGACTCTTAGCAACTTAGCTAATTTACAGCAAAAGGTAGTGCCTGTCCCCTCCCATCCAACTCCTCAGTGGTAATGATGATAAACACTTTCCTTATATAACTCATATGATCTCCACAACCCTGTGAGGGAGGTACCGTCGTCATCTGCCTTTTACATAGGGGAGCCCCAGTTACACTACTTCTTCCCCATACACATAAAACACTTGGTGCAACACCTGGCTCATAATAAGCATGACACAGGTGTTCACTGGTGGTATCCTCCCAGTCCCTAGACCACATGGTCTCACCCCCCTTTAAATGCCCCCACATTCTTTCAGAGGTCCCAGGGCTCCAGGGCCCTTCTGCCTCCCCAGGGAACCCCCTGGCCCTGACCTCCTGTGTGGTCAGCCTTGGCCAGATCCAGGTCCTTCCTGTGTCCAGCTGGAGGCCTTACCTCTGGGGAAGGGCACCTGGGTGGGAAAGCTTCAGAGAACTTGGGCGACTAAATTTAGAGAAGGCTGGAGTGCTCTGTTTCTTCCTCCCTTTCTTCCTTCTTGCCTGGAAGAAATTTTTTTAATGAAGGTATAATTTACATCCAGTAAAATGTATGCACCAAGTACATAGTTTGGTACAAGGTAACGCATGTAACCACCACCACAGTCAAATAGAGAACATTTCCATCCCCGTTTTACCCGTTGTCCTCAGAGTAGAAAGTTCCCCTGTGCCCCTTTCCCATTGACCCCACCCCACCCCTATACCAGGTGGGTGTAGCTGGATATAGACGGATTTATATGCTAGGTACCCATTTTGGGCCTGGCTTCTTCTGCTCAGCGCAAGTCTGAAATTCATCCATGTTTTATACATCAGTAGTTCATTCCTTTTTGTTGCCAAGTAGTGTGCTGATGTATAAAAATACCACATTTTGTGTACCATCTGCCTGTTGATGGGCATTTGGGTTGTTTTCAGCTGAGGGCTCTTATGAAGTAGGCTGCCCAAGCCCAGGTGGGTTTTACCACCTTTTGCTCAGGGGGGTTCAGAGGACTAGCAGTGCGCCTACTTGTGGTCGTACAGACTGCCCACAGAGGGCTGCTGGAAGGAGAGCGAGCGGGGCTGAAGCTAGCCTGGTGCTCGTCCCTGAGCCATGCTCCATGAGGCTGCAGCCCCCGGGGTGCCCATCTGGAGACATCCCATGGCCTGTGGGCTCGCCGGTGAGACCAAAAACAGACAAATGCATCGAGTCCTGCAGTGTTGCTATGGCGGTTCTTTCTGTAGGAGGCTTTAACTGGGGCTGAGAGCCTGGCCTTCTGGAAAGGCTTTCCTGTTGCTCAGGGGTAGACAAGGTAACTTCCCAAGGTTCTTCGTCATCAGGATTCTTCGCCTCCTCCAGGAGGCAGGATAAGGTAGAGGTGGGACTGTGGCATGTGGGGTCAGGTATGGCAGAATTCCGGTCACCGTGGGACCCCGGACCAGCTACTTCCCTGTGCTGAGTTTCCATCTCCTCACCTGTGAAGGGCCCACCATCCCGGCCTCCCAGGCTCATGTTGATGGTTCGATGGGATACTATTTGTGAAGTGCTATGCGTGGCCCCTGCGTGCAGGAAATAGTAGGTGGCAGTGAAGAGGGATGTTCCGTGGTCTCTTGGTCCAGTGCCTAAAATAACTTCCTCCGGGCCAGAAAGGATCTCCCTGAAGCTCTGGAAGGAAGCACGGGCCCCAGCTGGTGCTACCTCCCAGACGGACAGGGGTTGGAGAGAAGAGGGATCGGGTCCGAGTAACCCCTCCCACTTGTGTTTCCAGACCTGCCTTCCTCGCTGGAAGTTTTGCGTGAGTGACACAGAAAACAACTTGGGCTTCGCCCTGGGCCCCATGTTTGTCAAAGAGACCTTCGCCGAGGACAGCAAGAACATAGTAAGTGCCTCCGCTCCTTGGACACAGGCTGTGACGTCACACCAGCGATGGTCCCTCGTGAACTTGACAGCTTCCGCTCTGGACCTTCCCAGCTCTGGCCCAGGGCTCCAACCTTAACGTCAAGGCCCTGTTTTCTAAAGCCCTAAATAATGCGAGCTCACTATTGAGTGCCAGGCCTTTTGCCTGCATTATCTCATTTAGCTCTCACCACAGCCTTGCAGGGTTATTCCAGCTGTCTCCACCTGCAAGGGTATGAGGGACCCAGCAAGATAATGTTGACAGAGCAGCTCTGACCTAGAGGGTGACCTTTGTCTTACTCTGTGGATGACAGGTTGGTTCTAGATGGCCAGGCCTCAGCTCAAATCCTGGATTTACCACTTCCTGGTTGGGTGACTCGAGACAATATTCTCACCTCACCTGTAACATGGGGGTAGGTGTGTCCATCCCAGAGGGGGAGATTAAATGAGACATTACCCATCAAGAGCACCTGGCGCGTCTACGGCCATACCAGCCTGAACGCGCCCGATCTCGTCTGATCTCGGAAGAGCACCTGGCGCAAAATAAGGGTTCAATAAAAGGTAGCTGTTACATGGTTTTCCAGTTTTTATTACTAATATTAAATACCTAGATATCACCTGCAGTCAAAGGTTAGCAAACAGACTCAGATCTAGTCTGTGACTTGCCTGGGAACAGCTGGTGCAGAACCTGAGTAGAGTTCTGTCCAGCCATCAGCCCCTTGGCGCTTTCTGCAGCACGAGTCCATCTTCCCTGGTCTAGAACCTTCGGCCGTGAGGTCTGCCTGTGACATCATGGCCCTTGAGAGTGGCCATTCCTCCCAAGCCTGAGTAGAGCATTTCTGAAACTGCCCCTTAGGACTCAAGTTCTCCAGATGCTAGAACATATAGCCATCCTCAGACTTACTGGACTACAGTAAGAAAAGAATCGCAGTGCCTCTTAACGCTTTAAAGGCTCTGAGAAGTCCCACAGTAAAGAGGCTTTTCCAGGCTTCCCAAAGCGTGCCCTAAGGGTACTTGACCACAGAGCCCTGTTTATGGAAGTCCAGTCTTGTCTTGCAGGACATCAGTTTGGAGGAACAGGTTGGGAAACATGGCTGTGCCCGTTCTTAGCCCAGCACCTAGGAGCCTGGGGCTTTGAGCCAAGACCTGAGTTTCGTCTCTGGCCCCATGTCATCCTCCAGCATGGGGTGCCCGGACCTCACCGGTTCAGCTTCTGTCTCCTCAGGCCAGCGAGATAATCCAAGAGATTAAGAAGGCATTTGAGGAAAGCCTGAGTACCCTGAAGTGGATGGATGAAGACACTCGGAAATCAGCCAAGGAAAAGGTGAGGCTCGCCAGGTGTTTGCAGGGGGTGGCTGAGGCTTCCTGCACCGAGGGCAGCGGCCACAGATAGAGGAGGGTGGGTGAAGGAGAGACTATATATCCAGATACTGTCCTGCCTTCAGGGGGTGGACAGTCCAGCAGGGTGGAGGGACAGCCTGATTGCACTGATGGCTGTATAAAAACAAGGCACACTGAGTGTGCGAGGAAGATGTGCAGGGACCTGTGACATGGCTAATGGAGAGTGAAGGACCTGATGCCGTCTGGTGGGGTGGTGGCCAGGGAAGACTTCCCCCTTGGGAAGGCCATTTAAGGGAGACCCAAAGGATAAGGAGAAATTAGTCAAGAAAAGAATCTTTCCAGAAAGAGATGTGAGAGCCCTGACACGGGAGGAGTCTGGCCCTGTTTCCGCTTGTTGCAGACCCTGGGCCTGGCACCCACAGAGCATTGCTGGTCACTCACTGTCCTGTGTCTCTCCTGTCCAGGCGGATGCAATCTACAACATGATAGGCTACCCCAACTTTATCATGGAACCCAAAGAGCTCGACAAAGTGTTCAGTGACGTGAGTGGCTCCCACCCTGCCCCCTTGCATTCCCGAAAGCTCCCGGGGTCCCCACTTGGGAAAAGGCAGAGGCAGGCTGGGTCCAGGTGGGACACTGGAAGTGTCATGATGCTGTGGTGTGGGGTTTGGGGATGGATCAGGCACAAAGAAGCCATTCCCTGCTCCTTTTTCTCCTGGGCCAGCCGGAGGCCCCCGCCTCCCTGGGAGCCACCAGCCGTCGGTACCTGAACAGTGCCTCGTGCCCCGCTGGAAGTGGTCTGCTCCATTTCATAAGTGGGAAATAGTGGGGGGAAAGAGATCCTAGAAGGTGCAGAGAGCATTGGAGCCCCTAAAACATCAGGGAGTGGGGTACAGCGTGGAGCCCCTCATACCGCTTCCTTCCCAGCTCCCAGAGTTGCCTCCTATCCCAGGGTTCTCCCCACCCCCCCTGAGAAACCTGGACCCCTGATTTGGCCTTTGAAATGCGAACGGGAAAGAAGAAGCTTAAATCCTAAATGCATGTTGAAGCTTAATTTGGGCAACAAGGGTAGTTGATGGGTCCCTGGTTGTTAGAACTTTTAGCAAATCACTCCTTGAAATGGATCGTGCTTCTGTCCTGAAAGATAACGTTTCATATCTTTCCGTGATTGAAATTTATAAATTCAGGCATTTTTACAATTATAATAACCTCTCATCATGGTTATATTCAAACCCTAAGAATATTGAAATTACTTCTGAGTATATGGGGCTTATTCTGCAGCCTCTTTCCTTGAGCATAATTTAAAATGTGCCAGAGTGTCATAATAGAAGACCAGGGCCTCCTAGAAACAGCCCAGGCAAAGCCCGCAGCGCCAGGGTCCTGCCCACAAGGGCCCAGCATTTCACCAGAGCCAGAAAGCTCTGGAGTGGATCTCAGGGAGAACCTTGTATCTGAAAGGAGCTGAAAGCCTGGGCTGAGTGAGGAGGAAGATGTGCAGCAATGCCTGTCCCCTGACATTTCAGAGATAGAGCCCAGCTCGACGGAAGAGATCTGTGCCGTCTGGTATGGTAGCTACTGGCCACAGGTGGCTAATTAATTAAAACCTAAGTCATTTAAATTCAATTCAATTTAAAAGTCACACTAGCCACATTTGCAATGCTCAGTGGCCACATGTGGCCAGTACCTATCGTTTCGGATAACACAGGCATAGGAATATGTCCATTGTGGCAGAAAGTTCTGTTGGACAGCGCTGGAGATAGTTCCTGCCTAAGACCCAGGCACTGCTACTGGGTCATCCCTGCAGCCTGTGACCCAGCTGGGCATTGGGCGGTCATAGGGGAAGCTCTCAGTGTGTGTCCTTTTGAAGGGGAGAGGGTGCCAGGGAGGACCCCAAGCCTGCAGCCCCGTTCTAGCTTCGGACCTGCAGGCCAATCCCTTAACCTGGTGGGGCCTCAGTTTCCTCCGCCTTAGAAGGGTTTGCGTTGGAGCATCTGAGGTGCCTCCCAGCCTGGGCGTGCTCTGATCCTGTGACTTCACCCTCTCTTGTCCAGTATACGGCAGTTCCAGATCTCTACTTCGAGAACGCCATGCGGTTTTTCAACTTCTCGTGGAGGGTCACTGCTGACCAGCTCAGGAAGGCTCCCAACAGAGACCAGTGAGTTCTGGGCCTTGCTGGGAAGGCACTGGGAAGGCACTGGCTCCCAGCACACGGCTGAGCTTGTCTCTGTGGTGCACGTACCATGTGCCAGATATAACTGTCCTAAGGGCCCTCTGAGAAGTGGGTACTGTTGTCATTGCACTTTTCAGAGGAAGAAACCAAGGACCAAGGAAGTGTTGCCCAGCCGGGAACTGGGATTGGCCGGGTCTGTATGTCCCCAGTGCCAGCCTTTTGGCAGAGTAGCCTGTCCTCTGGAATTGAGCGGACCTGGCACCACATCCCACCTCCACCACTTCAGCACGTTGAGCTGTGTGACAGTCAAGTGTGACAACCTCTGGGGAGTGCCTGGCACAGAGGAGGCCCTTAGCTAGGGCTGGTTTCCTCCAATTGCTCAGTAACTGGAGTGGTGGGTTCTCAGGGGCAGTTCCCCCACAGAGACCTGGGGGAATTGGATAGATCCCAACAGCTGCAGTTCCCAAACCTCACTGCACATCAGAACCCTCTAGGGCAGCGGTTCTCAACCTGTGCGTCGCGACCCCTTTGGGGGTCAAACGACCCTTTTTCACAGGGGTTACCGGGTACTTGTATGTGGGTGTATCTGCATGTGGGCCTGGAGATGGATAGAGGAGCGGTGTCTCAGTTCCTAAGACCATCGAAAAGATGTGTTTTCCGATGGTCTTAGGCGACCCCTGTGAAAGGTTGAGAGCCGCTGCTCTAGAGAATTCTAAAAAAAAAAACAAAACAGCTTCCTGGTTTATACCCTAGACCTTCTAAATCAAAATAATCTGGAGCGAGGCATGGTATCTGTTGTTTTGTTAACAATCTTAGAAAACAGCCCAGTGCTAGTTCTCAGACTAAGCTCCCTTCCTCCGTGCTAAAACATTTTGCAGGAAAAAAATCTTGCCAAAAAGTGAGAGCAACTTCTCTTTGCCTCTGGCGCCTCCTCGTGGACAACAGGGATTTGACCATCTCTGTTTCTTCTACATTTCCTTTCTTCAATCAGAGTACCCTTAAATGCACAAAAGGGTGGTTAATCTCCATGATATGGCACAGGTACTGCCACAAGGTTCCGAATTTATCTGAAGTCTTTTAATTTAGCTTAAAATTCTTGATTTAAACTTTGTCTCCTACCCATTATCCATGTATCCATGTGTATCCATGATTATTTGAATGTAAATGTTTTCAGTTTCTCAATATCTTACCATGGCTTCAGGCACCCCTTAACACATCTCTGTGGGGCTCACCTGGAGGAAACAGAGTTACTGTGTAGGCTTTTGGAGAAAAAATGTATTTTCTGTCTCATTCCACTCCTCACTGGCCCTTCCCCTCCACACCAGAAAAATCATCCTGGGGTCAAATGTCTCATTACTGTATAGCATCAGGGTCCCTTCTGCACTCTTAAAAAATTATTGGACCCCCAAGAAGCTTTTTTGTTTATGGAGATTGTATCAACTTTTATGCAAATTTAATGAAAAGAACTATTTTATACATTGAATGAGAAGAGAGGTATTGTTTTACTTTTTGCAAACTTCATTATTTATTATTATTATTATTATTATTATTTTATTGGAGAACAGTATAGTGTGTTTTTCTAGGACCCATCGGCTCCAAGTCAAGTAGTTGTTTCAATCTAGTTGTGGAGGGCATGGGGATCGAACCGGCAATCTTGGTGTTATGAGCGCTGTGCTCTAACCAACTGAGCTAACCGTCCACCTCCTGCAAACTTCTTTAATGTCTGGCCTAATAGGAGATAGCTGGATTCCCATAGCTGTTTCTGCATTCAATCTATTGCAGTGTATTGTTTTCAGATACATAAAGAAAATCTAGCCTCACACGGATCTATAGCTGGAAGGGGGGAATATTTTAATAGTCTTTTCTGATACTAGTGTACATTCTTCATTGATATTACACCAAAATTCAACAAGTGGTCATTTCTTAAAGGCTAATTGCACTGGAAACCTGAAATTGTATCCGTGAACTTTTCATACTTGGTTACACTAAAATCCATCAGTCTGTCTTGCAATTTTTATGGATCTCTTACCCATGCATGATTTTGTAGCATCACACATTGGTCATTTGGAACACAATGGTTCACTGAGTTTTACATATCTTCTAAATAATGACACTTTCATTATAAAATATCCCCCAAAAATCCACATTTATTAATATCACCGCTGACCTCCTAAGAAGTCTTTATGTATTGGGAAGCTGACAAGTTTGTGGTGGCTTATATAAGTTTTTCAGAATTTTCATTTTTGTTTGAAACTTCTAATCTCTTTGTTTTTTGAAATTTTATCACTGGTGACAAATGGTGTCAGTTCTTTTCCTTGAGGTGATAAGCTCACTTTATTCGTTTTCAAGCAGATGTCTACGAAATGCCAAGTCTGGAATGCCAGTTTGTCAGTTGTCCTCTCAAGTGCAAAGGGTGCTCTGGGGAAAAACCCAGACGTGCTTACGTGAACTTCCCACGTGGTCAAACAGAATATTAAAGGTCTTGCAGTCGAGGGTCTGGCTCTAATGCAGCTAATAATGATGCTACGTCATCAGGGATGTTCTTAAGTGAAAATGGCTTTTTTTTCCTGGTAAAGAACACAGCGACCAGCAGTTGGTGCCATGACTGCTAGGGCTACAGCAGTCCTGCCCACCGTGCCTTTTACTCCATCAGTGTGAATGTCAACACAGTGGAAAAGACACATAACATCTTAATATTATGAAAATAAGTTTGACGTCACAGACCCCCTGAAAGGGACCTGAGGAGGCCCCCGCCCCCCAAGAATCCGCAGATCACACTTTGGGAACTGCTGATAGGTACATAGATACATTTTGAGCGGAGACGACGATGATTCTTCGGCATATAATGGTCCATCGTGCTCTCTGTAAAAGCCTCAGTATTCCATTGTGTGGTGTGAGATCACATTTAACCTATCTCCTATTGATAGACATTTAGGTGTTTTCCGGTTATCCCTTCTCAAAAACAGTGTTGCTGTGAATGTCCTTGTACTTGTGTGCACTTGGGCCAAGGGTCAAGGGGATTCCAAATTTCTAAGGCTCCTGGTACCCTGCAGGTGGGCTTTCCCCACGTCCCTCCCCCACAGCTGTGCCTGTCTTTTCACGCGTGTGTTGCTTGCAGGTGGAGCATGACCCCTCCCATGGTGAATGCTTACTACTCTCCTACCAAGAATGAGATTGTGTTTCCGGCCGGAATCCTGCAGGCCCCGTTCTACACCCGCTCTTCACCCAAGTACGATGCTCGTGGTGCTCCCGCCCCATCTCCTTCCCCCACCCCCAGCACCGTGGCCCACAGCTGACCACACGATCAAGCCAGCTCCTTGGTCCCCCAGGCAGTTTGGGACTTACAGAGAAATTGCAGAGGGAAGAACATTGTCACGCCCTGGATCTGGAAGCCCCCACACAGTGGGAAGGTGGGGGCACGTCATGGAGTCAGGAGTCCCATATAGGAGAATGTCCCTCTACGAGTGTTTTAGAACAGTCACAGCTGGCGAGTTGGGAAGTGTGAAGACACCGTCTCAGGAAGGAAATTCACGCAGGCCTGGCTTGGCTGACTGTGTGGCCCTTGGGCAAAGTGATTCCCAGCCTCAGTTTGCTTACTTATAGAGTCGATTGCTAATGACTGACTCTTTTGAGATGACCAAAGAGGACAGTGCAGGTCTGTGGAGCATGTAGAACCATGCCTGGCATCTAGTGGCACAAGCCGACCACAGCCGACTCACCCAACTTCTGACTCGCTTCAGGCTCAGGCTGCGGCCATGTCTCTAGGCCTGGGAAGCGATGGTTTCTCCCCTCATGGCATCACTCTTATCTTTGTGTCTTTCCTTCCAGGGCCTTAAATTTTGGTGGCATTGGCGTCGTCGTGGGCCATGAGCTGACTCATGCTTTTGATGATCAAGGTATGGGTTCCTTGGGGTCCCCGTCAAATGGGGCTTATCAGCTTCCTGCCCCACTTCTTCTGCTTTTGCTCCCTTCATATCTACAGGTTTTAGGATTGAAATAGAAGGATCTGAGTTCAAATCCTGGCCCAGCCAACTGCCAATTGTATGAAATTTAGCAAGTCCCATAATTCTCCAAGCCTCTGTTTCCTTGTCTGTAAAATAGGCACGATGGTCCCAGCCTCGTGAGGGTGAGGACTGTCGCACTCGCAGTGGAGCACCCTGCTGCGGGAAGGTGTCCCGTCCTCGGGGGTGGGCAGTAGTCAGCGGGAGCATATTCTTCTCCATCACTCCAGAAACTTCTCTGGTCTGACCACAGTCAGAGGAGTTGAGATCAGTCCCCTCCTCACCAGCTAACACCCAGAGTCCTCCTCATTGCCTCCTGCCTTGGGGACCCCAAGGCCAAGAAGCAGAGACAGGACCTCGGAGACTATGACCCTAGTGCCACCGGCTCCATTTGCTCCTCCTGTGCTCAGGGTCAGAGGCCCTTAGCAGCCTTGACAATGAGTCCAGCTCCACCAAAACTTTGCTCATGCTGGTCGTTGGTCTGGGTCACCTTCCTGCACCTCCCCGCCCCCACCTGGTTTGGCTAAGTCATCCGGCTCCTTTAGCGCACACACCGGCATCGGCTTCCCCAGTGCTGGTTGATCGGTCGATGGGCACAGACGGAGGAATCCATTTCTCACCGAGAAGAGAGGCACCGTCAGCAGCAACAGGTCCCCGCTCTGTCTCCCCTTCGCCTTGACCTGACGTTTCCCTCTGACCCTGCAGGACGGGAGTACGACAAGGACGGGAACCTCCGGCCCTGGTGGAAGAACTCGTCCGTGGAGGCGTTCAAGCGGCAGACCGAGTGCATGGTGGAGCAGTACGGCAACTACAGCGTGAACGGGGAGCCCGTGAACGGCCGCCACACGCTGGGGGAGAACATCGCCGACAACGGGGGCCTCAAGGCGGCCTATCGGGTACGAGGCCCGCTCCCTACACACCCCGGGCCCGGGTCTGGGTCGGTACAGACAAGCTGCGGCCAGTCTGGGAGCTTCCGTTTCCTCATCTGTGAAATGGGTGGTCGTGAGGACTGACGGAGAGGGTATCTGAAAGCACCTAGCACAGAGCTCAGCACCCAGGAGGCTTTCTGCTCTGAGTCCAGCCTGACTGAGAGACACAGGAAAGGGCTTGGGCTGGACTCGCCAGAAGAGCTGCCTGTTCGTCCCTTTGCAGGGGAAGCCACCGCTAATTCAGGCAGCAGGGGGCCCAGGAGGGGAGGGCAGGGACAGGGGTCATGGACCCAGTTCCGGGTTGAGTCCTGGTTCTGGAGTGGGTCACTTGGCTTCCTTGAGTCTCGGCATGCTTGGGTTGAGAGTCCCTAATCCTTGCATCACTGGGGTGGCAGAAAGATGACACGTGACAACTGGGTTACGGGGCCTGGTCCAGGGTGGCACTCAGAAGTGGTAGCTGAGTTGGATGGGAGTGAGTGATAGCAGAGGCCACGAGAGAAAAGGAGGAGATGTCTATCAGAGAGCTACACAGAGCTTCCTCCACACCACGATAGTAAGAGCAGAAATACGAAGAGGAGCCATTTATTGAGGCCTTATCGTGTGCTGGGCTCTGTGCTCAGTACCCCCCCACAACAGCTTTACAGCTAGGCATCACAGCCCCCATTTTATAGATGAGGAAAGTGAGCCCAGAGCATTCAGTAACTTGCCTGAAGTCCATTAGTCAGTGAACATGTATTGCAAACCTTCCACCCACCGTGCACTGTTTTGGGCACTGGAGTTTCTGTGGCAAGACAGACAGGGATCTCACTCTCATAAAGTCACAATTTTACCGGGCCAGGGAGGGATCAGAGAGGCCATACATACCAAAACAATTATAAGATAATTTCAGGTATCGATAAGATGAACAATCTAAAATAGGCAACGTAATCAAGAAAAATGGGAGGGTGGTTAGGGGAGGCTTTCTGGGGTGGGGGGGTGGCGTTTGAATTGAGACCTAAATGATGAGGAAGAGGCAGGGAAAGCTGGGAAAAAAGTACAGAGGCCATGAGATGGACACAAGCCTGGCACGTTCAAGGACAGGAAGACAGACGGGGCAGGGGCCGGGGAGGGGAGGGGAGGTTGGAGGAGGGGCTGGATCAGCAAGGAGCTTGGGTTTTATCCTGGTTACAGTGGGAGTCGCTGCAGAGTTTTTAAATAGAGGAATGACATGGTCCACCTTATCCTTTAAAACAGGGGTCAGCAAACCTACAGCCCACTGGCCAAGTCCAGCCCTCCGCCAATTTTTGTAAATAAAAATTGGGGGGTTGCAGACATGCCCATCTGTTTCCATGTCGTCTGTGGCTGCTTTCACACTACAATGTCGGAATTGAGTAGTGGCAACAGAAACCATTTGGCCTCCAAAGCTGAATATATTTACTTTCTGGCCCTTCACAGAAGAAGTCTGCCAACTCCTGCTTTATAAGGGTGACTTAATTACTGTGTCGGGATGGGATTGGAATTGGACGAGTTTGACTCAAGTAGCCTAGTTAGAAAGCTATTGGGAGGTGGTCCAGGCAACAGATAAGTTGGAGCAATGGGAAGTGTGAGGAGTGGTCAGATGTGGGGCGTTTGCTTTGACTAAAAGAGAAGAATCAGAGAGGAGTTCTGGGGTTTGGGCCTGAGTTGTAGGTGGTTGGTGGTGCCATTTATAGTGATGGGGAAAGTGTGTGTGTGTGTGTGTGTGTGTGTGTGTGTGTGTGTGTGTGTGTGTGTGTGTAACCTATTCCGTCCGTGCCATGTTAAGTTGGAGACGCCTCTTGGAGGTTCCAGCTGGAGCAGTTGGATAGAACCAGGGAAGAACCAGGGGCTGGAAGTACGCATTTGCCAGCCATCGGCAGGGAGACGGTATTTAAAGCCATAGGGTTGAATGCACTCACCTTCGGAATGACTACAGGTAAAGAAGGTGGCTCCTCTAGGCTGTCCTGAGCCATCAGAGCTGACGCCCAGACCCCCAAGAAACCAGTCCTACCGACGTGGTAGAACTTCCCAACATGGAAGCATACTAGCTCCTCCATGACCACCCTGCTAGCTCCTGGGTGGTGGGCGCCCTGAACTCTCTTTTCTGTCCTCCCAGGCCTACCAGAACTGGGTGAAGAAGAATGGAGCTGAGCAGACGTTGCCCACCCTTGGTCTTACCAATAACCAGCTCTTCTTCCTGGGCTTTGCGCAGGTGAGTTCATTAGGAAAAAGCCAAACTCAGGCACATTCTTCCATCTTGGTATTTCAGGAGCACTGAGAGCCCAAAGGCGAGCTTCCTGTCATTAGATTCCAGGGAGGGCCAAGAACGCTATTAAGAGGGATGCCTGCATGAGGTAGATGAGAGGATAAGGTGACCGCAAAGGCCCCTTCTGATTCTGGGACTCTAGAAATTTCTTCAGCTCATGATACCCCAGCTTGTCCCTTGAGTTGACACTCAGCGTAGAGCCTTCCTCTGCTGGCTCCCAGGGCCCCTGGGCCATTAGGCAGTTTGCTCTGCCCAGGAAGTAAGTGAGCTGGGCCCAATCTGAAGTTTTCAAACTGGTTTTGGGGCCGAATCCTTTGTTCAGATGAAATGTAAAACAGATGCCCGGGATAGAGAGGCTGCCTGGCTGTAGGAGCACAGCTGGAGACCACTGCAGTAGACGATGCTAGGATAGGGGACACATGAGCCCTCGGTCTCTTCGTGACCCACCTGGCAAGCCCTTCTGACTTCCAGGGGTCTCCTAACCAGGTGGGGGGTGGGGGGCTCACTCCTCCGCTGTCGTGGGGAGGGCCAGCCTGTCCACCCCAGGGCCCCGCAGTGACCTTGCCCTTTCTCTTGTTGCCCTCACAAAGGTCTGGTGTTCCGTCCGCACGCCCGAGAGTACCCACGAAGGCCTCATCACTGATCCCCACAGCCCCTCCCGCTTCCGGGTCATCGGCTCCGTCTCCAACTCAAAGGAGTTCTCCGAACACTTCCGCTGCCCGCCTGGCTCACCCATGAACCCACATCACAAGTGTGAAGTCTGGTGAGGGGCAGAGCACCAAGCGCTCAGACAGAGGAGGGGGAGGGGCTGAGGATGAGCCCACAAGGCTGCCCCCTCCATCCAGTGCCCAGGGTGTCACCCAGCCC
>NW_017731890.1:1228543-1229925 GCF_001890085.2 Hipposideros armiger
GACCGCAAAGGCCCCTTCTGATTCTGGGACTCTAGAAATTTCTTCAGCTCATGATACCCCAGCTTGTCCCTTGAGTTGACACTCAGCGTAGAGCCTTCCTCTGCTGGCTCCCAGGGCCCCTGGGCCATTAGGCAGTTTGCTCTGCCCAGGAAGTAAGTGAGCTGGGCCCAATCTGAAGTTTTCAAACTGGTTTTGGGGCCGAATCCTTTGTTCAGATGAAATGTAAAACAGATGCCCAGGATAGAGAGGCTGCCTGGCTGTAGGAGCACAGCTGGAGACCACTGCAGTAGATGATGCTAGGATAGGGGACACATGAGCCCTCGGTCTCTTCGTGACCCACCTGGCAAGCCCTTCTGACTTCCAGGGGTCTCCTAACCAGGTGGGGGGTGGGGGGCTCACTCCTCCGCTGTCGTGGGGAGGGCCAGTCTGTCCACCCCAGGGCCCCGCAGTGACCTTGCCCTTTCCCTTGTTGCCCTCACAAAGGTCTGGTGTTCCGTCCGCACGCCCGAGAGTACCCACGAAGGCCTCATCACTGATCCCCACAGCCCCTCCCGCTTCCGGGTCATCGGCTCCGTCTCCAACTCAAAGGAGTTCTCCGAACACTTCCGCTGCCCGCCTGGCTCACCCATGAACCCACATCACAAGTGTGAAGTCTGGTGAGGGGCAGAGCACCAAGCGCTCAGACAGAGGAGGGGGAGGGGCTGAGGACGAGCCCTCAGGGTGGAGCCAACAAGGCTGCCCCCTCCATCCAGTGCCCAGGGTGTCACCCAGCCCCCTTGGCCACCCATGGCCCCCTACCCTTGCACTGGAGGGTTTTCAGCTGGAACTGAGCCTGTGATGTGGGTTCTTAGCATAATCCGAGATTTGATCCCCTCTGTGAAGATCCTGTCATCCCAGGCACACGTGCGTCAACTCGAACGGGCATTTGGGCATCAGGCTGGTTGCTTACCAGGCCTGGGCCCCACGCCAACAAGGGCAGTGGGACACAGCCCCATGCCCACGTCCAGCGCCAGATACACCACAAATATCACTGTGTCAAATGCTTTAAAGATATATTTTTGGGGAAACTATTTTTTAAACATTGTGGAATACACTGGAAATCTTCAGGGAAATAATGCATTTAAAACACTTTTTTTTTTTAAAGGAAGGATTGGTATATTTATTATGTTCTGTTTTTCTAAATAACCTGTGGACAAGGGAAGCCCCACTGATGTACCCCTCTCTGTTCCTCACTCGCTGCAAGGTTGGGCTTCAGCAGTGATCCCCAGGCCAGTGAGCAGGTCCCCAAAGAGAGAGCTGCCTCAGCCCTTGGGATATAGGATTTCAGCCTCCCTCCATCACCTGATTCTGCGGTCACCTGGTGCAGAGAGGAAAGGCACGGA
>NW_017731890.1:1233373-1245452 GCF_001890085.2 Hipposideros armiger
AACGTCCTCCACAACTAGACTGAAGAACAAAACGACAGCAACTTGTCTGTTCCCCTTCCCCCAATTCCCCAGCACTGTTCCCATCCCCCCAATTCCACAATAAAAATCTTTTAAAAAAAATAAATAAAAATAACGTACATTATATGAGGTACCTAAAATAAGCAAATTCATAGAGACAGAAAACAGAATAGAGATGACCAGGGGCTGGAGGGAGGGGAGAGATGGGGAGTTATTGTTTAATGAGTACAGAGTTTTTGTTGGAGGTGATGAAAACATTTTCTTCAATGTCCAGGATCCCCACCTGTTTTAGTCTTTGCTCTCCAATTGAAATGTATGGTATGCTCACTAACAGCCCATTTTTAGACAGCCTATTCCACACATCAAAAGGGCTCATACTGCGTACTGTGTAAACTTGACATTAAGGATCTATCAAACAGAAAGAAACTGTACATCTAATACCTATCATTTCTGTCATTTCTCTTTGCATCCATGTGTTTTCTGTTTGAGATAGGGGATTTATATGTAATTTGGTGCATAGATAGATATTCATAACTAATCAGAGCCATTAACAAATGACTCTCAGCCAAGTTGACAAAAAAATAAGTAAGGGTATAAAAAATATAAACAACATAATCAGTAAGCTAGCTCTTTAGGATATGAATTGCTATGGACTGAGCTGTGTCCCCCCCGCAAATTCATATGTTGAAGTACTAACCCCCAGTGTGATGATATTTAGAGATGAGGTCTTTGGGATCATAAGGATAGGGCCCTTATGATGGTTTCAGTGCCCTTATAAGAAGAGGTCATGTAAGCACACAAGAGGGCAGCCACCTGTGGTATGAGAAGAGGCCTCAGGATGAAACCTGCCTTATTTTGACCTTGGACTTCCCAATCTCCAGAACTGTAAGAAATACATTCCTGTTGTCCAAGCCACCCAGTCTATGGTATTTTGTTATGACAGCCTGAGCAGACTCATATATATATATATATGTGTGTATATATATATATACATATATATATATATATATATATATATATATATATCAGACACCACACCTTGATGATAGGGAATATATCTTTTTCTTAAGCACACATGGACCATTTCCCCAAATTGATAGTATATTCAGACACAAAGAAAATATCAGTAGATTCCATAACATGAAATCAATGCTATATTATCAAATGTATAAAGGTCAGACATTAAAAACAAAACAAAAGAGAGAAGCTAAAAGTTCCCTTCATTCTTGAGTGAGAAGGGGAAACACACAGAAATCACTGAATTTCTGAAAAAGAATGATAATAAAAAAACACATATCAGAGTCTATGGCATACATTGAGAGCAATGGTGAGAGGAAAATTCATAGCCTTAAACATTAACGTCAATAAAATGAAAGATTGAAAATCAGTGAATTAAATTCCCAATTCAGAAAGCTAGAAAAATAATCCAAAAGAGAGCACAAGAAAAGAAATAATCAAGATAAAAGTAAAAATTGATGGTAGAGAATACAGAAAGTCACTAGTTCAAACTAACATACCCAAATCCTAGCTCTTTATAAATACAGTATCAAAAAATAGACAAACCTCTAACTATCTGAATCAAGAAAAAATGAGAAAGTTCAAATATACAAAATAAGAAATGACCAGAGGAAAACAAGTATTGATAGAGAAGACAGCTTCAAAAATCATAATAGACTACTTGGCGTATCTATAAGTGAATACATTTTTTTTTTTTTTTTNACTGTTGGATAGTGGATGGATGGACAGATACCCCATCGATCGAGGGGACCATCCCAAAACACACCAGTGCCAGAGACAGCCCAGTGGGCTGGGCTGACCAGAGAAGACTTCCTGGAGGGGAGAGATTTCAGCTGAGCCTTAGCTAAAGGGGGAGGCTTGGGACTCATGCCCCGACGTGGGTGGAGGGAAGGCCTGAGCAAGCACTTCTCCAAGGGGCAGAACACCCTGACCCTGCTTCTGCCTGGCTTAAGAGGAGTAAGTCATTTCTCTTCTCTTAGACTAACTAAAATGCACAGTTAGCTCTCTCTTTGTTGTGACCCACAAATATTGGAGAGGTGGTGATGATGCTTGAGACCGTGATGTTCCCTGAACTCCTCAGAACATGCACACTAGGTGTGTGCCTGCTCACAGGTGTGTGAGAACTCAGAGCCCCAGCATCTCTCAGCTGGACAGCTTGGCCTCTCATCCCTCCAACTACTGTTCTCAGAAGAGCAGCCTGTTGATAAAGATCGTGCCACTCCCCGTCACTAGCTCCCCAGTGCACTTGCCCCACAGGACCTGGACCCTGCCCAGCCTGCCTCCCCCGGGAGCTCCCACACACACCTTCAGCCTCCCCTCTGCACCTGAAACAGTCCACGCCTTTTCCTGCCTGTCCTTCAGATTGGAATGTTCACAACCCCTTGCCAATGAATGAATGCACGATTTTTTTCAATGCTTCCGTGTATTGCCTGCCTACTGTGAATCAGGCTGTNGCCACTCGGCCGGCCCGGGATCCCCATTTTTTGATGATCTCCTATGTGTCCAGGACTGTGCTAGGTCTTTCCACCTCCCAGCTTTGCTGGAACATTGCAACTACTATAATCCCCTTCATACAAATGAGAGAAATCGAGGCCCAGAAAAGTGAAGCGATTTAACTAAGGTCTCAGAACTGGGATTCGATCCGAGTCCTGCTGTTTTCTAAAACCGAAGCCCCGTCCTGTAGAAGAGCAGCACCACCACCCTGGCCCTTCCACACCTCTCAGTTATGGTGCCAAAGCGAGGTGGTCAGGTGTTCTTCTAAGAGCAGGGAAGGCCACTCCAGAAACCCTTGTGTGGTGGAGGACTCCAACCTGCCCCGATAGACAGTGCTCCCCCAAATCTACCAGGGTAGGGTTACCCTCAGTAACTCAATCACCATCCTTGACTATTTATAAAGCGCCTCCTATGTGCCAGCTCTGTCTGGGTACTGGGCATACAGCAATCAATGAATGTGAAAATCATGGTCCCTGCCATTGGGAGCTTACTTTCTAGCAAGGAACAACCATGATATAAGTAGGCACAAATGTGAGAAGTGAAGGGAAATATGGGTGTGAATAGCAGGGACTTACTGAACCTGGGTTAACTGATGTGGGTGTTTTACATTTATTTAAGGAGGACTGTCCTGACACTTTGGCTTGAGAAAGCCAAGAATGTAACAGTGTTTGGGCCAAAGCTGAAAGCTGGCCATGCTATGGCATAAAATGAAAGAGGTTTCTATGTTCTTTATGTTCAGAAAGCAAGTTGTAATATTTAACCCCAAGCTATTTCCAGCTCCATAGAAGAGATAAGTAAGCTAATGTTTATTGAATACTTCCTACGTGCCAGGTACTAGGCTATGTAAGCTCCTTATGAAAACAGTGTGATAGAATCACAAGGAAATAATGTCCCAGGACTAAAGTAACAGAAAGTAAAGAACAATTAAATCTATCTGGGGGAAGAAGGGGGAAATGAAGGAAAGTTTATCCCCTAAGATGATACTTGAGCTGGGTTTTGAAGGCTAAATAGGAGCTTGCTAGGCAATCCAAGAGCAGCACACCCTCCAGGTAGAGGGAACAGTGTATGGAAAAATATGGAGACACGAAAGTGCATGGCCATTTGGGGTGCATGCCAGTGGGGGAAGTGAGGGTGCAGAGACTGGCAACAGCCCGATGCAATAGGGTGGTAGGTACCTGGCGAGGAACCTGGACTGTACCCAGTCCCCACTTAACCTGCATAAGGATGAGAGCGAGCCAAGCATCTTCTTCAACTTGTCTATTCAAGTGGAAGAAAAGGCGTGTAACGAGGGTAACAACAACAAAAGTAGGGTTGCCAAATTTGGGAAACTGAAAAATGTTCATCTGCAGAATTAATTCTAAGTTGCTGCTATTTTCATCCTCATGCTGGTGGGAAAGGCAGAGCACAGCAATGTGCCTCAGCCTCTTTCCAGGTGTCTGGAGTGCCGACAGGCCAGGCCAGGCCAGGCTGGCAGGCTGGCTCCCACGGAGATCATCAGAGCCAGCCCGGTGCTTGGCACCAGCTGTGGGCATCTGGAAATCCAGCTTCCTCTTCTAGTCATCAGATAGGGGGAAAATCAGAGGCCAGGATTTTCACAAGGCAGCACACTTGGCAGGATGATTAAATAGCATTAGGCTCGAAAAAGGCCCAGGGAAACCTGGGCCACCCAGGGTAGAAGGATGTGGTTTCCAGATTCAGGATGGGATATGTGAGTGATTGTGTGAAGTCCCTTGGTTTAGAGAGTGCTGGAGCCTGCAAGGCTGGTATTAGAGACCTTGCACTGGGCCAGACCCAGTGGCAGGCAAGGTTGATCTCGGCAACAGGGCAGCTCAGTAGATTTGATGTGTACGGGGTTCTGCTAATAAGGCTTGATGTCAGTGAGGTCAAAGGCTGCCTGGCCCCCAGACCCAGCAGCCACCTCCTGAACATGATGGGTGATTAGTCAGACAAGGGGGAAGGAAGCTTCAGTTATGATTCACCTCCTACATGTAGGCAATATTAGTACTCAGAGCTCCACTGGGGTGTTATGAGGATTAAATGAGTTATTACATGTAAAGAGCTTTGCCCAATGCCTGACACATAGTGAATGCTCAGTACATGTTAGTTGTTTTTACCAGCCAGACATGCTAATGGTTGGTTTCTGTTTATTAGTTTATTTAAACCTCACAATAGTTCTAGGAAGTAGGAATTCATAGGTTTTTTTAAAATCTGTTTTTTACAGTTGAGGAAACTGAGGCACAGTGGGGTTATGTAACTTGCTTAAGGACACATAGTTAACATTGGCAGAACTGGAAACTTCTACAACTCAACAAAAATGAAAACAAACAAACAAAAAAACCAACCCAATTCAAAAATGGGCAATGGATTTGAATAGACATTTCTCTAAAGAGGGTATCAAATGGTCAATAAACTCACGAAAAGATGCTTAACATCACTTATCATTAGAGAAATGCAAATGAAAACCACACAATTCAATACCACTTCAAATCCATTAGGATGGCTGCTATTGAAAAAAAGAAAGAGGGAGGGAGGGAGGAAGAGGAAAGAAAGAAAGAAAGAAAGAAAGAAAGAAAGAAAGAAAGAAAGAAAGAAAGAAAGAAAGAAAGAAAGAAAGANAAAAAAAAAAGGGCAGTCCCTGGACAAGAAATTGCAATTGTAAAGAGCACTCTAAGTCTGAAAGCGCAGGGGGATATATAAGTGTATCTCTGAGGAAGTAACCTTGGAGCTGAGACTTGAAGAGCAAGCAGGAATTTGCAGGTGAAGGGCAGGAAGAGTGAGCGAGGTAAAGGGAACAGCAAGAGTAAAGGCTGATTTTGGAAGAAGCTTAAACATATGCAAGCAACTGGCAGAAGGCCAGTGGCCAGTGCAAGCGTCCTTCAGCCCATAGTGAGAATTGGGCTTTATCCTCAGCTCAACGGGAAGCTGTTGGAGAGTATAAGCAGAGGAGAAACATAATCAGCTTTGGGGTTTTGTTTTTTGTTTTTTGTTTTTAGCTGAGCCATCCTGCCACCTGTTGGCAGCTCAGCTCAGGCTGGGACTCGAACCACTGTTGCTCAGAGCTCGCACTCTTGAGCGAGCTCTTAACCAACTGAGCCACTCGGCCTGCCCAACTTTGGGTTTTTAAAAGTGGTTCTGCTGCCTGTGCAGACACTGGATTGCAGGATGGCTGGAGTGGGAGCGGGGAGATCAGTCAGGAAGCAGGGAAGAAAGGAGAGCGTGGCACATCCAAGGTCGCAGGGAGCCTGCACCTGGACCGTTTTCTGTTCCTTTCTGAGTATGGAGGGCAAAAACCTGGTTCTAGAGAGGGAGTTGACTATTTCTTGCTAGTTTTAAGATATGACCACCAGATGGCGGAAAGCCCTAAAGAGACGCGTGGAATCAGCCCTGCGTCCACCATCCTGGGACTGTGTCCTGGGACTCCAAGACAGCCAGAGGAGGTCCCCTCCCTTGCCCAGTTACGTGGCTGCCAGCAGCTTTCAGTTCCTTAGGTGTTTTGTTAGAAGGCAGTGAATCAACTGAAGGAATCAGGAACTGGGAGCCTGAAATGTGAGCTCTAGTCCCTTCCCCACAGCCCCTGCCTTGGGCAAGTTACTTCACCTGTTGGAGCCTCTTGTAACTGCAAGCTGAAGCTACCAGTTCCTGCCACTGTTTCTCCTTTTGCTCCTCCACCTGGCCCAGGACTCAGGCCCTCATTTCAGAGGGAGGCTGCGTAACGTAGGAGCTCGGAACCTGGTGTGTCAGCCACCTGGGTTTAATCCCCATTCCAGCCACAAACTAGCTGTGTAAACTTGGTCAAATGACTTCGCTTCTTAGGGCCCCGGTTTCCATCTGTTAAAAGGGAACCCTAACACCTCTTGCGTGGTTGCAAATTATGAGAATGTCCGTTAGGGCTGCCACAGTAGCTGGCACACAATAACTGCTTAACTTATGGGGATTATTCAGATAGAAACCTGACTCACATTCATTAAGTGCTTACTTAATGAATCTCCAGGACTGGGGCTCTGCTAGCAATCCCTTTTGTGGCTTTTGGCAAGATCCCTCCCCCTTTTCTGAGCCCCCGTTTCTTCAGCAGAAAAATAGGGAGTTAGATTGGACTAGACGGGATGCTCACTCAGTAGGAGCCACTCCAGCCCTGACATTCCAGGCTTGCTTCTCTCTCTCTCTCCCTCCTACCTCCCCTCTCTTCCTTTCTTTCTTCCGTTTATCCATCGTTTATTCATTCACTCAAAAATTACTTATTGGGTATCTGCTATATTCCAGGTACAGGAAACAAAACAGACCCACATCAAAACAGGTGTGCATCATTGAGAGCCAGTCCAATGGAAGGAAGCAAGTTTGTACAAAGCCTCCTTTGTCCTCTCGCCCAGCAAGCAGTCCTTGCAGGTTATTTCATGTTTGGAACAGGGGGGAAAAAATGTGCCAAGAGTTTATTTCTGTGCATCCCTGTGTGGCTATGTACACATACACATTTATATATAACATTTGCAGCCGTGTTGTCATGGGAACCATTTTTTTTCGTGTCTCTGGGCATGAGGGACACCTGTGAGTAGAGGAGCTTTAATGGAACACCCCCTGCATGCACTTTTGTGTAGTGTGAAACCCTGCTGGGAGAGTTACCCCCAGAGCCTTTGTTGGCCCTTTTGATCATCGCTGCCTATTTTTCTCATTGATCTTGTCGGATGTGAGTGAATTTCACTGAGGGAACTGAATGTCAAGCTCAGTGACTGGCAGAGTAAGATCCTCTGGGACATTCGCCAACTCGCGGCGTGGATAGGTCAGCTTGGGGTTTTTGTCTTCTTAAAACCCTTGATTTGGAAATGTTTAAGGCTTTGGGGAAGACTTGGATGAAAAGACAAAAGCAGCTAGGGAATGTATTTTCAGAAACGACAGCTGCAGCAGCCACTTTTGAACTTGGTAGGCAGTGCCAGCTCTGGGAGGGGGCAGCATGCCAGCTTGAGGGAGGGAAGGGACTCACTATTTACCAAGCAGCAACTCTGGGCCTGGCTCCATCCTGGGTGCTTTGCATACGTTATCTCCTGTAATCCTGGAACCCGCCCTGGAAGACAGACATTGTGGTTCTTAGCAGGAGACTGGAATTAGAGGGGAAAAGTGGGCAAGCTAGGAAGTGGCAAAGCTGAGATTCAAACCCAGTGCCAGGGCTTTACCAGCTAGCTATACATGTCCCCGGATGAGATTCTGGAGTCAGGTGCCCCTCACCTCCAGGCCAGGAGTTGGGGTGAGGGGCAGCCAGGAATGGCAGTCCAGGGATTCAAGTCCTCACAAATCCCAAGCCATTGGCAGATCCAGTCATGGGTGGCTCTGAGGATGACCAGATAGAATCAATGGAAATATTACTTCACCTGAATGCAAGAGCTGGCTCATGTTTTGGTTTTATGAGGGCTTACTGTGTACCAGGCACCTTTTACTTACTTATCATAAAGACCTCTGAGGATCGATGCTATATGATCATTACTATATTACAGATACAAAGAGACTGAGGTATATACCTGAAACTAATAAAAAAAAATAGGAGGAAAAAAAAAAAAAGAGACCGAGGTACAGAGAAGTTAAATGTCTTGCCCAAGGTCACAGCTAATCAGCTGAGCTTTGAACCCTGGCAACCTGGCTCCAGAGCCTNGCCCATGGTCCATCATTTTATTCTAGCACTTTTAACATGTAAATCATGATTATTTAAAATTCCTTGTCTAATATTTTCAATAACTCCATCATTTCTGAGCCTGGCTTGGTTGATTGCTTTGTCTCTTGACAGTGGACTTTTTTTTTCTTGCTTTTTAGTGTTTTATAATTTTTTTTTAAGATTTTATTGGGGGATTAGGGGAGGGGAACAGTGTTGGGGAATTGGGGGAGGGGAACAGCCAAGTTGTTGTCCTTCAGTCTCAGTTGTGGAGGGCGCAGCTAGCTCAGCTCCAAGTCCAGTCACCATCCAGCCGCCCGTCGGCAGCTCGTGGCCGCTCAGCTCAAGGTATTATGTTCAATCTTAGTTGCCCCCCATCCTATGCGAGAGTTGAACCGGCAACCTTGTTGTTAGGAGCATGTGCTTTCACCAGCTGAGCCAGTCTGCCACCTGTTGGAGCTCAGCGGCAGCTCAGTTCACTGGCCCATGTGGGAATTGAACCAGAGACCCTGTTGCTCAGAGCTTGCACTCTTAACCAACTGAGCCACTTGGCCAGCCCTATAATTTTTTATTGAATGCTTGACACTGTGTGTAGGACAGTAGAGACTAAATTAAATAGCACTCATTCCTGAAAATGAGCATGTGTCTTCTTCTGCTAGACAGTTAGTATAGGGGCTTAATTCAGTCTAGTCAAGTTTGGACTGTTTTGGACTTTGTGGTTGCTATGGTTACCTTCATTGCAACCCTGGCTTCCAATTTTTCTAGCATCACCTCAAGCTTAGGATGGGGGCTGGGTAGCTGGAAGGATTTTATCAGGGCTCCTGCTCCACCCTTCAGCTTTCCATCCCTCAGTTGGGTTGCTGTTGTGTGTTAATTGGTGCTTACTGGCCTGGTGGAAGGGGGGTTCTGTTTTCTTGGTCCAGCCTCAGTCTCAGGCAAACTGTATAGCTGTGCTTGGGGGTGGGGCTTTCTCAGTGATCCTGCTCCTTCTCCCCATGGCAGGAAATCTCTGCCTTGTATCTTTGGCAGATCCTCCATGGGAGTTTCCTGCGTTTTCCCTGGTGGTAGGAGCCTTGGAATGGTAGTGGCGTTGGATCCTGGTACAGGATGTTTTCCTGCCCATCCCTCTTTCCCTAGATGCAGTGGGTCTTGACATGTGCCCTGGAGGTGAGGGTTTCCTGCCCATCCTAGCAGCTTCAAACTTTTGTCCTACCTGCAGCCACCCGCCTCCTCCAGACCTGTACCTGATGGAGGTCTATGGAGAAAACCCTGCAAGGGGTTGCAGACTCCCCTTGTGTCTGCAACTCCCACAGGTCCTATAATTTCATGCTAGCCCACACGTGGCCTGTAGCAATTTGTTTCAAATTTATCCTGAATTTCCTTATATGCTTGGCACATAGTAGATGCACACTACATATTTATTGTGTATTTGGAGGAAATCGTTTAACTTTTCTGAGTCTGTTTCTGCACCTGTAAAATGGAGCTAATAATACCCACCTCATACAGAGCTCACGTGAGGTGACGGTTATAAATGGGCTTTTGTTATGTGGAGAGCAGCAAACACACATACAGGATGATCAATCCCCAAGTCTCTGCTTCCTTAACATGCAAAAAGCTCAGAGGCAGAGCAGGGTGAGAAGTGCCTTTAAGCTAGGAGGGAGGCTGAGAAGGGCGAGGATGGTGAGTGGGGTGGGAAGAGAGAGGCTGCAAACCAAAACGGTAAGCCCCAGCTCAGACTGTCTCCCACAGTAAATCCCCAGTAAACCCCTATGTTAGCTGGGACAAGTTGAGCAACCACGTTGAAGATCATTTGCCTCATCTGCAAAATGGGTTTTGAGATTTGTGAGAATTCAATAATAATTAATACACAGAAGGAGCTCAGAATAGGGCCTGGCAATATAGTGTTTAATATATATCAGGTGGTTTTGTTTGTTTTGTTTTATTAATTCCTTCATTCAACAAATGTTGAGAACCTACTATGTGCTAGTAATTGTGCTAGGTGCTGGAAATATAGCATTGAACAAGATAGGGTTCTTGTTGTTAGCTATCAAGAAAGGCAGTCCCGGGACCGGCCGAGTGGTGCGTTGGTTAAGAGCTGGCTTGGGACGTCAGAGGGCCCCGTTCGGATCCCACATATGAGGGCCAGTGACACTGCCCTCTACAGCTANAGATTGGGAGAAAAAAGATTGCAACATAGCTAATGATACAGAATATACTTAAACAACTTGTAAAATAAAAAACCCCAGCCAGGTTAAAAAGAACAAAATATTCCAACAGACCATCCAGAGAAGAAAAAATACAAAAACACAAAAGAAAACTTTTTGAAAAGATAATCTTACTAATAATATGTGCAATGCATTTAAACCCTAATGAGGTAACGTTTTCAGCCATCATATTGGCAAAAATGATGAAGTTTGATACTGCAAGTGTTGGTTAGGATCTCGGGAACTGGGTACTGTTGCCCACTGTGAGTGCCAACTTGACAGGCATTTACCAGGACTTCCAGGCTTGGAGGACAATGGGGGCTCCCTAATTCCGAATCTGCCTACCCACCCTCCCCTCAAAAGAGTGTAAATCAACAAAGAGAGGAAATCAAACCACACAAGAATCTCGAATTACCTGACGTAGGGAAATCATCCAAATTCCCACAGAACTCCCACCACGTGCAGCTGCAAGTCTGTGGGTGCAGAAAGTGAGGGTGAGGAGGTTTGCGACACTGAAAACTAGCAAGAGGGGTGGCGATCTTAGTTGGGCACGGACAGAATCCCTCTCAGAATGTCCAACACCAGATGCCAAAATACCGAGCACAGTTGGGGCATAATAGCTACCAGCAGCGCCAGCAACAGGGGCGAGTGGCAAGAGCAGAAGGGGCAGCTTGGAGAAACATTGCTTCTTGGGAAGAATCAGTTTTGTACAGTAGGGGCGGTCCCTTTCCCCCTTGTAGATATGGTAGTGAAAGGAACGATGGAATTAAGAAGGGAAAATTAAGAATCCTAGAAAACCAACGAGGAATAAGAAAAACCAACTTTCCGCATCCCCCGCTTCACATCATTCGTGAAAGACCACATGACAGACAGCAGAGGGCGCGCTTGCATGGGGAGTCCTGTCTGGGACTGACAAGGACTAGGAAAGGGTAAATCACACGCGTTCAAAACTACTGTTAGAAAATAAAAGAATTGCAAATCAGAGCATTTCAACTGATAAAAATTCTTTCCCCAAAACAGAGCATAAAGCTGAAGGAAACTGTAATACAACCCTCCAAATTGAATCAGATATCCTCAAATAAGCATTTGGGGATATGGAGAAACACATCAATTCAGAAAAACAAAAACTGACAGAAAAAGATATATTTTTTTAAGGAAGAAATGAAATGAAAACTGATCTCAGAGAAGAAAATAACAGAATCATATTTTAAATGAAGATGAAAATAAAAGGTGCCCAAAGGAATAGATGCAAATGAAAACTTAATAGAGAACATGGAAGAAAAGCAGGAAAACAGCCAAGAGAACGAAAATTAGATAAGGAAGTAAAAATGCTCAGCAAGGAAGTGATTGAAATGGAAGATAGGCAAAGAGCTGACATTTAAAATTGTAATCCAAGAAGACTTTCCAGAAATAAAAGACCTGGATCTATCCATCAAAAGGGCTCATACTGGCTACTGAGTAAACTTGACACTGAGTCGTCAACTCTAAGATATATCCTAGTGAAGCTGTTAGATTTTAAAGATAGAATACCCTCAGGGCCTCTAGGCAAAAATATGAAAAACCTTTAAAGACATCAGAATTAGACTGATAGCAAACCTTTAAAAAATAACGTACATTAGGGCCGGCCGAGTAGCGCGATGGTTAAGAACTCGCTTGGGATGCCAGAGGGCCCCGGTTCGGATCCCACATATGAGGGCCAGTGACACTGCCC